>NC_060273.1:45893189-46009986 GCF_021613505.1 Equus quagga
TATGGCAGTTTCTCATTGGCTGGCTTGCAGCAGTTTCTCATTGGCTGAGTTGTGGCAGTTTCTCATTGGCTGGGTTGTTGCTGGGCAAGGAGAAAACCTTCCTTCTTCTGCTAGGGTGTGTAAAGGGAGCTTCTTTCCATCGGGAAATGCAAGGCAGGCTTCTTCCTGTTGGGGTCAGCAAGGCATAGCGAGCAGTAGGGTGAGGCCTCCCTTCAGGGCTTCCTGACACCATTTTAAATGAGGTTTATTTTATTTTCACATGGGCATATGGAGGACACTATAAAGTTCTTATTTTGCTCTGTTTGAAAATTTTTGTACTAAAATTAAAAGAAACTTCTCTCACTTGGTAAGGAGTATCTGAGAAAAACTACTATAAACATTATACTGAATAGTGAAATTGTGACTCCTTTTGAGATTGGAAACGAGACTTGGATGTTTGTTATGACCATTTCTGTTGAAAAGCATCCTGGAGGTCCTAGCCACCACAGTCAGGCATGTAGAGAGTCATACGTATTTCTTCCCTTAAATCTGCTCATGCGGTTAATATTTACCATCATTACATTAGTACAATAAACTTACCTTGTTCATTGTGCATTAATTTTGTGCAAATCTTTTTATATGGATACAAATAAGTTCAAGTAAATGGAAACTACACATTTAGGTGATGAAAGTAAAAATCAAAATAAGCAAGTGGTTATCATAAAATCCGGACAGTGGTTAATTTTTGATAGATGAAGGAAGTTATGACTAAAAAGCAGCAGGAAGCAGGGGTCTTTGGGTGGGCTGACCACGCTCTATTACTGAGCCTACATTGTGGTTGTTGGGTATTCACCTTGTACTAATTCCTTTTGCTGTAACTTATGTTCAATACATTTTCTTATGTTTATTGTAGTTCACAATTAAAAAGCTGTTAAAAATAAATGCGGTTGCTTTTTATATTAATGTTATATGCAGCTTCAGTTATTATTTCTAATAATTTGTGTATTTTGAAAAGGTTTTACACAGACAAGTATGTCCTTTACAAATAATGAGTTTTACTTCCTCCTTTCCAATCTTTATGCTTTTACTTTCTTTGCTCAGGACTTATTGCCCTAGCCAGGACTTGAATTATAATGGTGACAATGGAAAACTTTGTTCTTTTACACATTTCATAGTGAAAGCTTTCACCTTTATGCCATTGAGAAAATTTTGAGGGAATTTTAGATGCTCTTTGGTTAAAAATATTCCCTTCTCTTCCTAGATTCTCAGAGTTTTTATCATAAATGGGCATTTAATTATCAACTTGCCAACTTTAAAAATAAAATAGCAAGTTATCTTACCAGCAAAATGAGTTCATTCAGGAATAGCCAGAGGAATTGCAATTTGGGAATGCAAGCTATAGTGGACCACAGGCAAATCCAGAGTACAAAAAAGGGGAGTTTGCTTTTATAGAGAAAGGAGGGGAGTTGGGAGGGGCTGTTCTAAACCAAAGTTAGTTGGGGAAAGTAGGAGTTCAGAGTGGCAACAGCTTTTCGTAAGTTGAGCTGCTTCTGTACTGGGCTGTACATGGGCTACGGTGTTGCTGGACAAGGGAAATCTTCCCCATGGATAGTAGACTTCTTCCTGCGTGGGAGCGCAAGGCACGCTTCTTCCCTTGGAGTATGCAAACAGCGGCAAGTGCATGCAAACGGTAAGTGATAATGTGAGAGCTTCTCCTGCAGGCCGTCCCCCTCCTGATTCTAATTTTAGTTGTTTTTTTAAAAATTATTTTTCACAAACTCTCATTCTCCAAACCTGGAAACTATCATATATATTTTTTGTCCTTAAAACTGTTCATGCAGTTAATAATATTTGCTATCATTACACTGGTACAATAAGCTTACTTTGGTCATGTGCAATAATTTTGTGCATGATCATATTCAATTGTATGCATTTTGTTTTCGAAATTTGCATCTATGTTTTTTAGTGAAATAGGCCTAATAATAAGTTCTTGCTATCCTTGTTGGCTTCGGTAGCAAGGCTATACTGGCTTCGTACAATGTGTTGGGAGCATTCCCTCTTTCCTTTCTCAAGGAGAGTTTTATAACATTGAAATGATCTCCTCCTTGAATTTTTGTAGAACTCAAGTTTAAAGCTCCTTTTGTGGGAAGATTTTAACTGCTACTTCAATTCCTTTATTAGGTCAGTCTCTCTCCTTTTTGAGTCATTCTAGTAAATTATATTTTTGTGGGGAGAGTTCCATTTTACCAAGCAAGGAACAAACTTTTGGCTTTGTTGATTCTCTTTATTGACACTCTGTTTTCTTCTTTTATCTTTATTATATACTTACTTGTTTTATTTTGAATTATTTTGTTTTATTCTTTTAAATTCTTAGTTTGGACACAACGTTAATATTCAGCAACTCTTCAATTATTTAAATATCTTCAATATCATTTATTTCTGTTTTTTATTTCCATTGATATCTTGTACCTATGTGTTATTTTTAAGTGTATTTTCATTTTATAGATATATATCTGCTTATTTATTTTAACCTAATTTTGCTATTAATATTTTGAGGAACTGCCAGAATGTTTTCCAGAGCAATTGTACCACTTCATAGTCCCACCAGAAATGTAGGAGAGTTCTAATTTCTCCACATCCTCACCAACACTTATTGTTATGTCTTTTTAATTATACCCATCTTAGTGGGTGTGAAGTGGCATCTCACTGTGGTTTTCTATAAACCTTTCAACTGGAGCCACCCTTGTGGTTTCTGTCTCTGAGCAGCAGGCCTTGGCACTCCATCCTCTCTCGCTTCGAATCTTTTGGTGGCTTCCGTCTTTGTCTCGGGTGGCTCTGAATTAAAGCCAACTTTCCCTGTGACACAAAGACGTATCCCATTGAGCTGCACCTTACAGTAGGGTTTATATTTACTGCTTCCCTCAGGGAGTAAGCAAAGTGTTTCATAAGTGTTCTCAGGTGACAACATTTTCTTTATTACCCTGAAAATGTCTGAGTCCCAATTTTATCTTTAGATTCTTTTTTTTTTACAATATTCATAGCCTGCCCTTTTCAAAGCTCATTTTTGTCAGAGGGGCTAGGTACTTTGCAAACTTCCTACAACTAATATAATGCACTTTTGGGGCCATTTACATCAGCAAATCCTTACGTAAGCACTGCTCCACTAAGTCCCACAGCATTCCCACAGAGAAGTGGACATGCTGCTCCCATTTTTCTGGTTAGATACACTGAGACCCAGGGAAGATAATTTGCATGCCCAAGTTCCCAACAGTAAATCAAAATAAGTTTTATAATTTAAGAATAAATTAACTAGTAATTTTATTAATTTCTACCTTAAGTGTGGTGGGATCACAAAGCACGGTCTGTAGAAGACTTATCCTTTGAAGTTTGTTGAGATTTGCTTTTTTGGCTAATTTTTATAAATGTTCCAAATGGTCTTATAAAGATTGTTTATTCTCCAATTGTTGATCGCAGAATTCTGTGTATGTTCATTTGATCATATTTATTAATTGTGTTACTTAAATGTTCTGTATCTTTGCTGATAATATTTGTCTGTTTGACCAATCAGTGATTGAGAGCAATGGTACAAAACTTGCAGTATCCTAGATGATTTATCACTTTTTCTCTAAAGTTCTATCAACTTTTGCTTTGTAAAGTCCATCAGCAGTAGGATGGTTAAAACAATTGGGGTTTTACAAATCATAAAATAAAATGCAGGCACAAAAATTAATGCACAATCTCAAAAATTTAATATTGAACAAAAGAAGCCAAGTTTATAAGATGTATTTGGTGTGCTTTAATATATATAACGTTTGAATAAATATAAAATATTAATTTTATTAAATGCATACATTATAGAATTTTTATATCTTTCTCATGGATTGTACATTTTTATTATATTGTAATACTCTTAATAACTAATTTTTTTAAGTCTTAAAGTTTACTTTGTCTGATATCAGTATGGTATGTCAGCTTTTTTAGTTAGTATTTGCCTGATCTTTATATACATTTTACTGTCGAACTTTCTATGCCCTTATGTTTTAGATGAGTCTTTTTTTAAATGAGTATCACTGGATTTATTATTATTATTGTCACTATTGCTATCATTATCATTGCTATTATTATTTGATCTGACAATTTGACAATATCTGTCTTTTACTTTTTATGTTTAGTGAATTAATAATTATTATTATGCATATATTTGGACTTGTTTCTATCATCTTTTTATTTCTATTTGCAACATTTTTTGCATATTTCTTTTTTTCTTTTCTTGCCTTCTTTAGAGTACGTGAGTTAATTATTTCTTTCCTATTCCAATTATTTTTCCTCTGCTGATTCATAATTTATATACTCTACTAGTGTTTCCAAACTAGTGCAAGTAATTAACAAAGCAAATTAAACAAAAACTCAACTATACGACTTTAGCTCTACTCTTCATCCTCTTATCTACATACCACTGTGGTTCAACATTTCAAATATTTATTTTTTAACTTCATTAGGTAGACACTACTATGTCACTTTCTATAAGACATTCATTCCTTTGGATATACCTACATGTACATGAACTTATTTATTTACCATACCTTTATATATACCAGGCCATTTTTCTGGGATTATTTCTTTTCTGCTTGCAGTGTAATTCCTGGAGTATTTTGGTATTTTATTATGCTATACATCTGGCATTTTATTATGTCCTATAAGTACAACTGTGAAAACTACATATTCTTTGGGAGGTCACCAATTCCCTCCGCATTGCTGAAACCTATAGGTGCTTTCCTACCGATACCCTGCTTTACTTCTACTGGACACCTGAGTGGGGACCATTTACTCTTCCTTAAAACTCATTCCAATCATAGAAATCCATAACTATTTGAAAATTAAACAATACATTTATAAATAATCCAAGGATTAAAAAGAAAATAACAAGGGAAGTTAGAAAGTATTTTGATCTGAATAAAAATAAAAAGACAACATAGGAAATTTATGAAATGCACTCAAGTGGTACTGATGAGGATTTTAGGCTGGTTAATTTTAAAACTGCAGATGAGAAGCAGGCTCCGAGGAGTGGAATTTGCTTGTCCTTTGATCAGAGACAGTTGCATTTGTGAAGGAAATCTCCATGCCTCCCTCTCTGCGCCAGGAGGAAGAGGGGATGGCCTTATCTCTGGAAACTCTCAATGGGGAAGGCAAGAACTTAAGTTGTTTACTGTCTGGCAACCTCATGTAACTGACTCCCCCAAATCCTCCTTTGTCTTTGGCTGAGGATAATATTTAAGCAGCGACTTCTGTCATTTACTCAATCCGGTTTGATTCTTATCTAAAAGTTGTGGGACTGCCCAATGGCCGGACCCTACTGGCAACTGGTACCATTTTAACTTTTTTTTGTCTTGTAAAGAGATAACTCACGTACCTATGCCTTAAATTTAGCCTTACTCTCCACCCATGTTTGCAGCAGAAGCGGCAGCAGCAACATGCCAGCAGCAGCTCTGACTGCCCGTGGGTCCTGTCCCCGTGCAGCAGCTCTGACTGCCCATGGGTCCTGTCCCCATGCTACTCCAGTCTATTCTCTAAATAAAAGAGCACTACTGCCAGACCTTGAGAGTCCAAGAAATCTTTCTTTCGACTCCTTGGCTCACCGACCCCGCATCATTTCTTTGAGGGCGATTTATAGCCTTAAACAGCTAAATTAGAAAAAAAAAGAAACATGTCAAAATAAATAATTTAATCTTCTACCTTAAAAATCCATGTAGAGAAAACCGAACTGAAGTCAAAGAGAGAGAAAATAATAAACATTAGGGTAGAAATGAATAAAATAGAAAACAGAAAAACAATGGGAAAAATCAATAAAACCAAAAGTTGGTTCTTGAATGAGTCAACAAACTGACAAACTCTTAGGCCAACCAATAAAAAACACAGACAGGGAAAATTAGGAATGAAAGAGAGGACGTTACCACTGACCCCTCAGAAATTAAGACAGTTATGAGGGAATATTATAAAAAACTCTATACCAACAAATTTGACACTGTAGATAAAATGAAGAAATTCCTAGAAAGTCACAAATTACCGACGCTGACTCCAGAAGATACAGAAAATGTGAATAAACGTATAACAAAAAGTTGAATTAATAATTACATATTTTTCCCACAAAAAAGAAAGCCCTAGGCCCAAATGGCTTCACTGGTGAATTTTATCAAGCATTTAAATATGAAATAATGCAAATACTGCAAAAATTCTTCCAAAATATAGAGGAAGAATAAACACTTCCCCATTCATTTATTAGGCTGGTATTACCCTGATGCCAAAGCCACAAAAAAGCATGACAAGAAAAAAAACTACAGACCACTACTGTCCATGAGTATAGATGCAAAAATCCTCAATAAAATATTAGCAAACAGAATCCGACAACATATAAAAATACTATACACTATGACCAAGTGGGACTTATCTTAGGAATCTAAGGTTAATATCCAAAAATCAATCTATGTAATATACCATATTAATACAATGAAGGATAAAAAACAAATGATCATCTCAATAGATGCAGAAAAAGCATTTGACAAAATCCAACATTATCAAGAAAAACTATCCTCGGGGAAAGAAATAAAATGGAAAATGTAATTTTTAAAAAATCCAAGACTTATTCAAGGCAAGAACTTTTCGCAAACTTGGGATGGAAGGGGACATCCTCAGCCTGATTAAGAGCTGCTGTGAAAACCTACAGCAAGCATCAGCCTTAATAGTGAAGGGCTGCATGGCTTCGCTTAAGATCAGGAACCAGCAAGGCTTCCACTCGGCCTCTTTTTATCAACATCGTATTGGAAGTTTTAACCAGAGCAACCAGTCAAGAAAAAAGAAATTAAAGGCATTCAGATTGAAAAGGAGGAAGTGACACTATCTCCATTTGCAGATGAAATGATTTTCTACAGAAAATATAAAATCCTAAAAATTCACTAAAAAACCATTAAAACTAATAAGTACAGCAAGGTTGCATGACACAAGATTAATATACAAAAATCAAGTGTATTTCTACATACGAGTAAAGGACAACTTCAAAAGGCAATTAAGTCACAAGGTAAAAAATGTTCTGTAACTTTGAATGGTGACCAATGTTAACTAGTCTTACTGAGGTGATCACTTTACAAAGTATACAAATATCAAATCATTATGTTGGACATCTAAAACGAATATAATGTTATGTCAATTATACCCCAGTAAAAAATAATTTTAAAAAATGAAAGTGAAATTAAGATACAACTCCATACACAATAGCATTAAAGAAAAAAATACTTGAGTAAATTTAACAAAAGTGCAAGACCTGTACACTGAAAATAACAAGACTTTGATGAGAAAAATAAGAGAAGATCTAAATAAATGAAGGAACAGTCCACGTTCAAAGATTGGAACACTTAATCCTTAACAATCCTTGTCAATGTTGTTAAGAGGGCAGTTTTCTCCAAATTGATCTGTAGATTTAATGCAATCTCCATCAAAATTGCAGCAGGCTATTTCTTTGCAGAAATTGACACACAGATCCTAAAATATGTATGGAAATGCAAAACACCTAGAATAGCCAACACAATTGTGAAAAAGAAGTTGTAGGACATTCGCTTCCCAATTTTAAACTTACTACAAAGCTACAGGTATCAAGTACAACGTGGTACTGACATAAGGATAGACCTTTAGATAAATGGAATACAAATGAGAGCCCAGAAATAAATCCTTATATTTATATTCAATTGAATTTTGACAAGGGTGGGAAGGCAGTTCCCTGGGGAAGGGGCGGTCTGTTCCACAAATGGTGCTGGGACAACTGGGTATCCACATGCAAAAACATCAACTTAGACACTCACCTCACACAAAAATTAACTCAAAATGGATCATATACTTATATCTAAAAGCTAAAACAATAGCACTTTTAGAAGAAAACACAGGAGAAAGTTTTCAAGATGTTAGTTTAGGCAAAGATTTCATAGATACAACGCCAGAAGTATGGTCCATAAAAGAAAAAAAAATGGTAAATTGGACTTCATCAAAATTCAAGCCTTTTGCACTTCAAAAGACACCAGTAAGAAAGGGAAAAGATGGGCCAGCTCCGTGGCCGAGTGGTTAAGTTCACGCACTCCGCTGTGGTGGCCCAGGGTTCGGATCCCGGGTGCGCCATGGCACCGCTCGTCAGGCCACGTTGAGGCGGCGTCCCACAACTAGAAGGACCTGCAACTAAGATATACAACTGTGTACAGGGGAGGTTTGGGGAGAAAAAGCAGAAGGAAAAAAAAAAAAACGATTGGCAACAGTTGTTAGCACAGATGCCAATCCTTAAAAAAAAAAAGAAAGAAAAGGAAAAGAGAAGCAACAGATTAGAAGAAAATACTTGAAAAAACATTTATCCAGTAAAGGACTTGCATCTCTTACAACTCAATATTAATAAGACAAACAGTCCCTTCAAAAACTAGACAAAAGA
Organism: Equus quagga; assembly: GCF_021613505.1. Lineage (NCBI taxonomy): Eukaryota > Metazoa > Chordata > Mammalia > Perissodactyla > Equidae > Equus > Equus quagga. Next base: position 45,901,630 of record NC_060273.1, read on the forward strand.
TCTGAATGGAATTCACCAAAGATCTAAGAATGATTAACCAGCACATGAAAAGATACTCAACACCGTTTGTCAATAAATAAATGCAAATTAAAACCGCAATGAGATGACATTTCACCCCCTAGAACAGCTGTAATAAATAAGATGGACAATAACAAAAGGAGAAAGGAGGATCGTCGCACACTGCAGAAGGGGAGGTAAAATGGCACAGCAACTGTGGAAAACAGTTTGGCAGTTTCTCAAAAAGTTAAAACATAAAACCACCATGCAGCCCAGGATCGACCTCGGGGCTCTACTAAAGAGAACAGAACGACGCACACACGGCATTGCACAACAGCCCCAAACTGGAAACAATCTAAACGTCCATCAACTGGTGACTGAATAAACAGAATGTGGAATGTCAATACATGGACTACTACTCAGGGAGACAGGAACAAACCGCTGACACCCACTACCACGTGGAGAAACCGCACAGACATTGGGCTAAGTTGACAAATAGAAATGGCAAGCAGTAGGATATATTGGAGTATATGAGGAAGTCATTTGGTATAAAACTAATTTGGCCTGACTTTTTTTTCCCAAAAGGGCCTGACAGGGCCATTGAGCAGGCATTGTATATCCGCTTTAAAACATTTCCTATGGCAAGAACAAATGGCCTTAAGATAAAGGTGCAACTTCCCTCCACATTGCATTTCCTTAGGGATAAGCACCTTTCCTTAGGCTAGGAACTGATTGCTGAGCTCACCTGTGACCACCCAGCTCAAGACAGCAGACCTGCCACCCGGCTGTGTTCACCGAGACAGCAGATTTACCTGCTGTTTCATCAATCGCTGTCCAGACAGATCAGCCTTGCAACTATTGTAAAAGGGGCATTTCAATCATATGTGGAACATCCTCTCTGGGGGTATATAACCACTCTGTGCACCCCACTTCTTTGGTGCCCTTTCTTCCTTCAGGAAGAAAGGCCCCAGGCCATGGTCCTCAGATTTTAGCTCAGAACAAACTCTCCCAAATTTTCATTTATAGATGGGTTATGGATTATTTTTGTGGACAAAGTGAAATGAACTTGTCATAAAAGGCCATATATTGTTTGATTCCATTTATATGCAATCCTCAGAAAAGGCAAATTAAGAGACAGTAAGTAGCGTGGTGGTTGCTCAACAGTTGGAGCAAAAATGTGGATTAACTATGAACAGGCATGAGGGATCTTACTGGCATACGAACATGTTCCAGAACTGACTGATGCTGATGGTTATGCTCACTGAAATCGCCAAGAACAAGCCCGGAGCCCGCATGCCTGGCGGGAAACGCGGCCCAGCGCCGCCGCCCACGCTCGCCGGAGACCGACTCGGCCTGGGCCAACCGTGACCTGCGACCCCGCCTCGCACGACCGCCTGGGGGACGGGCTGCAGCTCCCTCGCGCTTGAGGCCCAGCGCAAGGCAGGCCGCCGGCGAAGCCCCCGCGCCGCCCCCGCCCCCCCCCGGGCCCGGGCCCCCCCCGCCCCCACCCCCACCCTGGGCCCCGCACCTCCCCCCACCCGTTGCGCTGCCCGCCTCCCCTCGCCCCGCGCTCCTCCCGGCGCGGCAGGGGGCACCCCCGTCGCCCAGGCCTGGCCGGTGCCTGCAGCAGGAGCGCAGAAAGAGATTTCAGCTCTTCTGGGACTAGGAACCTCTCTCTGACACCAGCCTTAGTGTGTTTACTCAAAGAACCTGGACCTACTACTCCACAAGCCGAAATCAGTCTGCCTTGCTCAGGGTCCTGGAGGCCAACGTGGGTAGCAACAAAGATGTCACCGGATGCAGCAGATCGCTCTTCAGCAAAGGACGTCTCAGACTGCTAATGTGAAAAAGGATGTGATTACTTTGGAGAAGAGTGACTTTTCAGCCTTCAGAGCAGAAAATGAGAACATAAAACTTGAACTACATCAGTTACAGAATGGAGTAATCAAAGTCTGAACAGATACCAAATTAAACTTCAACCTAAAAAAGAGCAGAGTAGAATAACTGTGTTCATCGAACAAAAGGAAGCTGCTGGAGATGAGGACAGAAATAGTGGCAGTGCATGGCGGCCAGGATCAGCCCCTCACCCAGACACTGAGGTTGCTGGCTCAAAAGCATGATTCAGGCGCACAAGTGTGATAATATTAAATATTCAGCAGGACCCGTATTTACCTGCCTAACAGTAGCTCTGGCATTTTATCACCTGTGGGCACATAATGGTGTCTATTTTTTTTATTTTACTTTTTTGAGGAAGATAAACCCTGAGCTAACATCTGCCAATCCTCCTCTTTTTGCTGAGGAAGACTGGCCCTGAGCTAACATCCGTGCCCATCTTCCTCTACTTTGTATGTGGGACGCCTACCTCGGCATGGCTTGCCAAGTGGTGCTATGTCTGCACCCGGGATCTGAACCGGCGAACCCCAGGCCGTGGAAGCAGAACGTGCAAACTTAACCACTGTGCTTCCGGGCTGGTCCTAGAAGTGTCTATTTAAAGAGGAAAAAAAAGTTACTAAAAACTACTTAATTATTAAAAAGTCAAAAGCAAAAGCAAAAACTCATTCCATCCTTGGCTGATGCGCCACAACTCCCTTGCGATTTTCTTACAACTCCTCTGCTCACTGCAGAGTCCCCTATACAGGGCCACATGCTCCAGTTCTATAAAGGGAAGGTTTTGTAGAGCTATATCCTAAGCCCTCTGGTTCTTTGCATTTTGCAAAGAGTTTAAACATACGTATAATCTCTGTGTGGTCTTTAAAAACCCCACGGGCCAGCCTCAGTGGCTTAGTGGTTAAGTTTGGCACACTCCACTTCAGCAGCCTGGGTTCAGTTCTCGGGTGTGGATCTCCACCACTCATCTGTCAGTAGCCATGCTGTGACAGCGGCTCACATACAAAAAGGAACAAAAAAGAGGAAGATTGGTAGCAGATTTTTTTTGCCTCAGGGAAAAAAAAAATCCATGACTTTAAATATGGGTTTTATACTGAAAAATTCAAAATTTTATTGCCAGCCTAATTGTCTTGAATAAGATCTAAAATTATATTTGCAACTAGCCATTGCACATAGGCATTGTGCTATATTGCTTATAGGGCAGATTTGCAAATAAGATGCTAATTTTAGACATGCCAATAGAGAAGTCCTAGGGGAGAGGCAGAGATATCTTCCTAGACTGTTTCTCTTGCATTTCTACCACATCCACTATCTCCATGATAACCACTCAAATTCAGAGCCCCGTCTCTACCCTCACAAAAACTCATCCAAACTGCTCAGGACATGATGGACAAGCGGCTTCACCCTGCCCTTTCTCTGGTTGGGTGGTGGTTAGCATCTCAGCTGTGATTTTCTGAAAGCACAGCCAGACTTGAGTGGTCCTGCAGCCTTTGAACAGAAGGCACCAACAGTCCCCAGTCAGCATCTCCATGTGAATAACTGAAAATCAATACTCTTATTTTTACCTTTTTTTTTCCTAAAGAGATGGTGTTTGTTTGTGTTAGTTTTTGTTTCTTGGGTGTTTTTTCAGGGAAAGATTCACCCTGAGCTAACATCTGTTGCCAGTCTTCCTCTTTTTTTTTCCTCCCAAAAGCCCCACTATATGGTTGTGTATTCTGGTTGTAGGTCCTTCTAGTTCTTCTATGTGAGCCACTGCCACCGCATGGTCACTGACAGGTGGTGTGGGGCTCCACAGCCAGGAAATGAACCCGGGCCACCAAAGCAGTGAGCACTAAACTTTTAACCACTAGGCCTTAAGGGCTGGCTCTATTTTTACATTTTTAATAAGCCTGGTGAAAATACAACATTCCAACCATCTCCCTGTCACGTTCTAAGCCACAGGATGATTTTTTGTAACTACAAGACTCCACGCAATAGAAAAACAGACAAGACTGGCTGAAAGAAACTCCGACTGCTCAAGACTTAAGACAGAGCTCAATGCCCTTGGTGGACCTGTGCCTGCCCCAGAGAATTCAGGACCAAGGAGAGCAACCGGGTGGGGACTCCTCTTAGAGGTTGGCTCTAATCCCAGGGCCAGCGTCCCTGACCCTCCACTGAGCGCATCACTCAGACTCTGGAGAGAGAAGATCCAGGCCTGCGGGTTGTGCTTATGCACTCAGGGCAACCCAGGCTCCCCCCAGCAGTGCCCTGAGCCTGACTGGGAGGCCACAGCCAGGGAAAGGCCTGAAGGGAGAAGTTAGGGGGCCCCCTGCCCATGGCTTTGCTGACTGTCACTGAGATCACTCAGCTTCTGCTGCTGAACTCATGGGCAGGACTGACTTTCAGCGCCCTGCAGTGCTGAGCTCCTTGACTCCCAGCTGCCTCCCAGCATCCCTCCCTGGGTCTCCCTGGGACGGAAGAGCTGCTGGCCTAAGGCCTCAGAAGGAACCAGGAGAGCCTGGGCTGTTTGTGCCTTCAGCTTTGCATTTCAGAGTCATGCACAGAGAGTTTAAGGACTGACTCACAGAATACAGGGTACAGAGCAACCTAATGTCCTCCTGGCTGCTCCTCCTGCAAGCCCTGGGAGGAAACAAGTCCATTAAAAAAATACCAGAGAGACACACTCACTTATACACAGTACACGCCTGGCTGGGGTGTTGTCTAAACAATTTCCAGTGAGTGAAGCTGCTCACTTCAACTGATGCGGGGGGGCTGGGGTGGGCAATCCTCCGGTCACCAGGCCCCCATCCCTGGAGAATCCAGAGCTGAGCTTCTGGAAGCAGGGGGCTTCTCCGCCCACACTCAGTGAGAGGAACCCACAGGCACAGGGAGAGGAGAAACAGAGCACGAGGGCAGCTCCTTCCCTCCCCAGACCCTAGGCTCTGCAGCCAGGGAAGCAGGAGGGACTGCAAGAAGCTCCAGCTGCTTCCAAGGGAGGAGCCTTCTCAGGAGATGGTCCTACTGGCTGGTGGACACTGCCCGAATTTTGGGCGCAGCTGAGGAAACACAAGTGACATGTGTCAGGTCCTGTCAGGGGACTAGGGCAGTGTCAGGGACAGAGGCTCTTACAAGGCTTTGTAGAGAACACGTCCAAGGCCCTTGCTCTGGGGAATGGGCGGGGCCTGCTCTGTTTCCCACCCACCCTTAGTGTTTCTGTCTGGCCTGGGCAGTCACTCTTGGCTCTGGGGATCAGTCCTGCCAGGGGCACTGCACCTGTGTCCCCAGCTCTAAGCAAAAGACGTATGCTCAACAGTTGCCTGGGAATCTCCTTTCTCTAGCCTTTCTGCCCTCACTGGTGACCGTGGGGCCACAGGCAGGACTCCCTGGGTCCCTCCTCTGTGCTCCCTGGGTCCCCCACCCCACCCAAAGCTGGGGCAGCCTCTCTGACCCTTGTTTGTTTCAGCAGGTTCTCTGCAGTGACTCCAGAGTTTACACTGCACAAACACCTGTGTGCAGGTAACGTGGTCAAAGAGATTTTAGGGTGGCCCGCTCTCCCCAGATGGGAACCCCAGGACATGGTGGGCCAGACTTCACACATGGGCCAAAGTCTTGCCCTTGGAGGCTAGACCTATGTAGGGGGCCTCCCTCCCCCAAGACCAGCACCACATGGAAACACAAATCCAGGCAGCTCTGCCCTGATGTGGCCATCCTGACACAGCCCTTCCTGAAGACTTTTCTCCCCAGCTGAGTTAGGGAAAGAGAACACAAGTTGTTTTTCCCAGTCTTAATGTGTCTGCCTCAGGCTAGTGTCCTTCTTTCTCCCAAAAACTGTACAGTTCTCTTAGGTGACCGTTCAGGGCCAGAATGAGCCCTTCTGAGCCATCATGGAGAAGTCTATCAGCTATCTCTGTCTAACCACAGCCCTGCAACTGTGGAAGTTCAAGATGACACTCCAGAATCAATGAGCCTGTTCTTAAAGGAAATTGAGAGGTACAAAAAATATTCAACGTTTTCTCATTCCACCAACGGCCTTCAAAAACAGAAAGTATGCCTCCCTACAGTCCTTTTGAGGGTTTAATACTTATTAGACAAGAGTTCAGTGGAAGGTATGAGGAGAAACTTCATGAAACACTTTCCCTGGTATCAAACACCGGAGCTCGGTTTAGGCTCGGGGACAGCCCGAGGCCCACATGCAGCCACACCAGGATCCCGGGCCTTCCTCCAGGATGTGGGCTCTTTCTCTGGGAATTTGGGGCCAGTTTTCCTGATGCGTCACAGTGGCCACATCCTAGGGGACCTTGTGAGGATATCTCCTTCCCACTTATCGTTCACTACTTGCTTTTTCCAGTTGTTTTCATAATTTAAGGGAATAAAACATCTAGTTTTTATAAATTTAAGTAGATTAAATTGTAATAATATTTTAAATGATAAAGTAGAATATACTTAAACGGTAGAATTAGTATCAAAATTAATTATGACGCACATCAATCAACAGTTAAGAATAATCTGCAAAGTCAACATCATACTTCCTGGTGGAAGACTGAGTGTTTTCGGCTAATAACATGAATAGACAAGATACGAACACTGCCTCTCACTGCTTCTGTTTCACTCTGTACTCGAGGTTCTGGCCAGATAAATTAAGAGAGCAGGAAAGAGAGGGAGAGAGGGGGAGAGAGGGACAGAAAAGAAAAACAAAGAGAAGAAAAAAGAGAAAAGAGAGGAGAAGAAAAAAAGGCATACGGGTTAGAAAGGAAGAAGGAAAACAATATCTCTATTTGCAGATGGCACGATCTTGTTTACAGAAAATCCTAAGGAATCCACTAAAACATCCTTAGAACTAATAGATGGGTTCAGCGAGGTTGCAGGATACAAGATTGTATATAAAAATCAGTTGTATTTCTATGACAGTAAGCAATTCAAAAGTGAAATTAAGAAAACATTCCATTTACAGCAGTCTCAAAAAAATAAAATACTTAGGAATAAATCTAAAAAAAGAAATGCAAAATGTGTGAACTAGAAAACGTTGAGATTAAAGAAACAAAAACAATCTAAAGAAGAACAAAGTTGGAGGACTCATACTTCCTGATTTCAAACTTACTACAAAGCTACAGTAATCAAGACAGTGTGGCACTGGCATGAGGAAAGGTCAGTGAAGCAGCATCGAGCATCTCCAAACAGACCCTTGCAGTCAGGGCCAGTTAACCTGGGGCCAAGATAATTCAGTGGGGAGAGAACAGCCTTTCCCACTAATGGTTCTCAGACAACCAGATCTCCACACACACAAGAGTGAAGCTGGACCCTACTTCATGCCACTGGCGAAGGCTAACTCAAAATAGATCACTGACCTAAATGTAAAAGCTAAAGCTATGAAATTCTTACAAGAAAACATAGGGGTAAATCTTTGTGGCCTTGGTTTAGTGAATGGTTTCTTAGACATGACACCAAGCAAAAAAAGAAATGGAAAAACAAAGAATGGATAAACAAAATCTGGTATATCCATATAATGAAATATTATTTGGTAATAAAAAGAAGTGAAGTGCTGATACACTCCACAACACGCATGAACATTGAAAACATTATGCTGAGTGAGAGACGCCAGTCAAGAAAGACCACATATTGTATGATTCCATTTATATGAAATGTCCAGAATAGGCACATTTATAGAAACAAAAAATAGATTAGTGACTATGTAGGGCTGGCAGGGGCGGAAATGGAATGAGAGTTTTTGCTAATTGGTACAGGTTTTCTTTCTAGGGTGGTGAAAATATTTTTAAATTAGATTGTGGTGATAGTTGCATAGCTCTGTGAATATATGAGATGCCATTGAATTTTACACTTTGAGTGAATTTTATGGTATATGAATTATATCTCAATACACCTTTTTTTAAAAAATATAATAGCTTTCAGGAATCTCACCAAATTCAAAAGGATAGCTGCGGTCTTCTATTCATATTGGTATATTAAGAGAATGGGCTATGAAGATAAACAAATCATCCAGAAATCCTCTCATTCTTCTAAATTTTAAGTATTTTAATGTGATTGGCGCAAGGGTAAAGTCAGGAATTCATGGAATAGTGCTCCAGCCTCTGCTCAACGACATAAACCTTATTTCCAGTCACTGGTTTCACTACAGAAAAGTCTAATGAGTAACGGATCACTCGTTTCTTCTTGCAATTAAGTTTTGTAACTTTTTTAAGTTGTCAGTGGTCTACAGGAGGGAGAGGACAATCCGAATACAGAGAATGATGTCTAGGACGTGAAAGGTGAACTGGCTGGGACAGCATCTAGAAGAAATGTAATGTCTGTGTGACCAGGTTCTAATCCCAGACCTATCACTTAGCACCTGTGACGCCATGAGCGCGTTATTATCCTCCCCATGCCTCAGTTTCCTCATTGGTAAAGTACGGTGATGGTGTCAGCTGCCTACAAGCTATGAGGAGTAAGTGCGTTAACTGATAAGAAGCACCTGGCACAGACAAACACGCTCAACAAAGCTTTGCTATTATTATTAAGCGCAGGATCTTGCTTGATTCACTTTTGTATTACTCTCTGCACTCTTTACATTCTTGTCAATCACTTGATAAAGATTCATTGAAGACTAATTTCTTTAAAGGCACACAGCCAGGGTGTGGTTATTCTCAGCTTTGATGGTGAGGTTGTTGAGGATCAGAAACATAAGGTTCCTTTACACAGCTCCCAACTCACCAAGCTGTGCTCAGAACTGACATTTGGAATTTCAGCCCGATGGTCTTTCACTGCCCCACGCTCAGCAGCAGGGAACCTAAGAGGTGCTCAGGAGCAGAGAATTGCTCAGGTGGGATCTACAGAGTGGGTCACTCCCATCCTTGGTGCCTCCATGACAGAAGGAAGGGAAAAGTGGGGACAGGAGCCCAATGGGGAAACTGCAGGACACACAAAGGTGAAGCGATGTGGCAGGAGCACGGGGCTTCAGGTGCAGGGATCGACTGCTACTGGCTGCAGGTAGTGTCTGAAATTATATCAAAAAGAAAAAAATACAGTAATATCCCAAAAGTTAACGGCCATAAATTTAAAAGTTGTCAATGAAGCACATTTTAAATGGGTAATTCTCTGTAATTATGATTACAATGAATGTTTGATGCTTCATTCTCTTTTTTTTCTTTCCAGCTTTATTGAGCTATAATTGACAAATTAAAAAGCTGTATATATCTAGGGTGTACAACATGATTACTTAATATGTTTACATTGTGAGATGGTTACTACAATCAAGTTACTTAACACATCCATCACTCACATAGCTACCATTTTTTGTGTATGTAGTGAGAAGCCTTAAGGTCCACTTTCTTAGCAACTTTCAAGTGTACGATGCAGTATTATCGACTGTGGTCACCCTGCTGTACACTAGATCCCCAGAACTCACCCATCTCATTCCATGTGTGCATAACTGTACAGGAATTCAAATTCTACTATGGCTAATTAACCATTCACTTGAAACTTCCAATTTTTAGTGAACTATATTAAAGCTTCATGGGGCCTTTGGGAGGTGATTAAGTCTTGAGGGTGGAGTTCTCGTGAATGGGGTTAGTGCCCTTATAAAAGAGGACCCAGAGAGGTCTCTCACCCCTTCTGTCGGGTGAGGACACAGGGAAGCGACAGGCGTCTATGAGGAAGCAGGCCTCCACCAGATACCAAACCTTCTGCTGCCATGATCTTGGACTTTCCAGTCTCTAGAACTGTGAGAAATAAATGTTTGTCAGCAAAAAAAAACTTCAATTAACACCCACAAAGACTGATTTTGTTGTTTGACTTGCTTTCTCTTCCTTATAATAGATTCCTAGAAGGGTAATTATTCCATGAAAGAATATGAATATTTATGACCATTGGTACATATAACCAAGTGATTTTTCAAAAGGGTTGTGTTAATTAACACTGCCACCCATGATGCAGGCAGGAACACAAGTTTCACAGCACCATTGCAAGTGCTGGACATTGTTGTTAAAATATATTTTGCTATATAAAAAATAGTGAAACAGTACCTCATGGATTTCCTTTAAACTCTTCTGATTATTAGTGAACTTCAACATTTTCCTGCATGTTTTTTCCTTCATTATGGATGCTTTTCATTGTGTAGGGCAATCTCGCGTATTACAAGACGTTTAGCATTTCTGGCTCCTGGGCGAGAGATAATATCACCCTCCACCCTGGTCAGTGTGACAACCAAAACTCCCTGACATATTTTCACATGTGCCACATGCAGCTTTGTGGGATAAAAACCATTGCTTGCTGATCTAGTTTAAGGCCTGGCCCAAGTGTAGGGCTAAGCAGCTACACCGAGCCTTCTTTTCCTTGAGCTCTAGTCAGGTTCCAGTGTGGCCTTTAAGGGAAGAGGAAGCCTCTTGCCAAGAAAGAAAGAATACATAAGGCACCTCCGTGAAAAGGTGTTGTCTTTGTAACCTTGACAACTTTCTCCTCGGACACTCGTGCCAGACTCTGTCCTTGGTCTTCATCCGTGTTATAACTTCTCCTCCTTGAACGAAGCTTTGAGCTCTCCCAGAAGATGACTGTGCTTAGCCAGCACCTGTTTCTCACTCCAGAGCAAAATCTGCTATCAGAAAGAGAAGAGTGATTCTAGGAGAGGAGGCAGGGAAGGAGCAGGGCGGAGATTGGAATTCAGGTGATAACCACACTTCTCCCTGCCTTTAAGTAAAGAATTGCTTACACCACCTTGATCCCCAATGTGAATGTAAGTCTGCCATTTCCAAACCGAACACATTAGAGCCTTAATGACAGTCTTTCCACGTTATACACACCATTTTGATAGTAAGCAGTAAAATTTCTTTGTCAGCTTATGCTAACACAATTCTCTTCTGCTATTTTTTCATGGATCCAAAATTCTTTCGTAGGGTATCTATCGACTCACGGCCATCATTTCTCATCAGAGTTGTCATGTTGCCTGTCCTAACAGCGCAAAGGCACTGCAGGAAATTACAGATTTTGTTTCAGTAACTAAAGGCCGAGTTCTTGGATTACAAAAGAATCCATGGCAATTAGTTCTTTTGAATTCCCAAATAGAGAAAAGAATTAGAAAAAACTTATCAGAAATCTATATACCAGAATTCCAGTTTCAACTTCCCCTGTAAAGTCGCTCAGCTCTAACACGGAAGTTGTCACTCCCATCCTCACAACAAAAAAGCTGAGCACACTGAAATTCAAAGACTTTTCTTAGATTCATCAGAGAACTGAGGTCACAGGACAAACCGCCACCCCAAAATCTGGACAAACAGGCAAATACTGGGAATCACAGGCAAGATCAGTCTACATGAAGCAGAAGCCACGGGAACCAGTTCCAGTGGGAACACGCAACTGGAGGCTGATGAAGTGCTGGAGGCTCAGTGTGGACGAGATGGAGAGTTAAAAACTCCAGGAGCCTGTCCTTGGAGGTGGGCTCAGACATCCATGGGTTTTACCTCCAGGAGCCCCACCAGGTCCTCACAGTGAAGCTGAGAGAAAAATGCCCTCCTGTTTTGGCGGGGGGAGGGGAAAAGAACCATTCTGAAACATGGCCAGGGCTTTCTCCAGGACAAAGCCCTCCGCTCTAAGGGAAATTTCTTCACCAGAAGCTTATCCGACCTCAGAGAAGGGCAACTAGACAACTGCAAACTCCTCTAGCCTTCGGGCCTCATGTAAGAGGGAGGAAAAAAGGATAAGAAAAGCTTCTAAAGGTCACCGCTCAGGGACCCAGACCTAGTCAAAGGCCGAGATTTAATTATAAAATTACAGGATGCTTCCCGCCCTCAACACCTCCCCACCACATCAACAGACTCCAGTATGATAACATCGGATTCCAAGTGAGAGAGCTGCAAGACAGACTCTGTTTAAGATCGAGTTATTAGGGAAACCCCAAGACAACAAGGAGAAAAAACAATAAGAAAACTGAAGCCGCTGGCACTTACAGCTACAACAAACATTGAACATAGCCCAGCAAAAAACTCACCCTAAGGCCAAATTACCTTAGTTCCTATCACGTGATACATGACGTCTGGCTTTCAACAAAAAGTTCTAAGGCAGGCGCTGGCCGATGGCACAGCAGTTAAGTTAGCACACTCCACTTCAATGGCCCAGGGTTCACAGGTTCAGATCCCGGGTGCAGACGTACGCACTGCTCCTCAAGCCACACTGTGGCAGGCGTCCCACATATAAAGTAGAGGAAGATGGGCACAGATGTTAGCTCACGGCCAATCTTCCTCAGCAAAAAGAGAAAGATTGGCAGCAGATGATAGCTCAGGGCTAATCTTCCTCAAAAATAAAAGTTATAAGGCATAGTAAAGGCAATAAAAACACAGTGTGAAGAGACAAAAAGAGCATCAGAACCAGAATGAGATATGACACATATTTTGGAGTTATCAGTTGGGGAATTTAAAATAACTATGATTAATATGTTAAGGACTGTAATGGAAAAAGTAGACAATATGCAAGAATAGAGGAATAATGTAAGCAAAGAGAAACTTGAAGAAAGAATCAAAAGGAAATGATAGAAATCAAAAACCTTGTAACAGAGGTGGACAGAGCAGAGGAAATAATAAGTGATCTCGAAGATAAGTCAACAGAAATGTCTCAAACTGAAATGCAAATAGAAAAATAGAATTTAACAAACAGAACAGATATCCAAGAACTGTTGGACAGTTACAAAAGGTGTAACATTCGCAGTATGAGAATACCAAGGGAGGAGAAAGTGAGAAAGGAGCAGGAGAAATACTTGAAATAATAATGGCTGTGAGTTTTCCAAAATAATGACAGATATGAAACTGTAGGTCTAGGAACTTCAGACAACACTGTGCAGGATAAATAAAAACAACACAAACTACAAAAAAAACCCTACACCTAGGAATATCATATTCAAACAGGAAAAACCAAAGACAAAGAGTAAATTTTGAAAAAAGTAAGGCAGGGGGACACCTTTATATAGAGAAACAAGGATAAGAACCATTTCAGACTTCTTATCAGAAAGAGAGAGCGGAGCGTAATACGTGAAATGTCGAGCGGAAAGCGCGCCAGCCCAGAATCTGCACCCAGTGAGATCCTCCTGCAAAAGTGACGGAGAAACAAAGACTTTTTCAGGCAAACAAAACTGAGGAAATTTGTCACCAGCAGATCTGCCTTATAAGAAATATTAAAAGAATTTCCTCAGAGAAAAGGAAAATGATATAGGTCAGAAATTTGGATGTACAAAATGAAAGGAAGAGCATCAGACAAGGAACAAATGAAGGTAAAACAAAACGTTTTATTTTTCTTGTTCTTAATTTATCTGGTGGACAACTGTTTGTTCAAAGTAATGAGAATAATAATGCATTATGGGATTATAGTATTTGGCTAAGTGAGATGAATAACAGAAATGTTACAAGAAATAGGAGGGAGGAATTGGGACCAGTCGTGCACGGCACCTGCACTGCCTCTGAAGTAGAACAGTGTTAGTTCAAAGTCGACCTAGATTAGTTGAAAATGTTTATTGCAAACTGCAGGGCAACCACTAAACCAATTTTTTCAAAGAAGTATAATTGATATGCTAAGAAAGGAGAAAGAACAGAATCATATAAAATACTCAATTAAAAACAGAGAAAGCAGAAAAGGAGAAGAAAAGAAAAAGAAAGAAAGAACAAATATAATGAATAGAAAACACTTTATCTCAATAGATGCAGAGAAAGCATCTGACAAGATTCAGCATCCATTTATGATAAAAACTCTCAATAAATTGGGTATAGAAGGAAAATAGTTCAACATAATAAAGCCCATAAAACCCACAAGTGGTGGTGACAAACCCACAGCTAACACCATACTCAACGGGGAAAAACTGAAAGCCACCCCTCTGAGAACAAGAACAAGACAAGGGTGCCCACTCTCCCCACTCTTACTCAACACAGTACTGGAAGTCTTAGCCTCAGCAATTAGGCAAGAAAAAGAAATAAAAGGAATCCAAACTGGAAAAGAGGAAGTAAAACCGTCACTATTTGCAGATAACATGATTTTATATATATAAAACCATAAGGAATCCACCAAAAACCTATCTGAAATAATAAGCAAAAACTGTAAAGTGGCAGGGTACGAAATCAACATACAAAAATCATTTGCATTTCTATACACTAACAATGAACTAGCAGAAAGAGAAATCAAGAATATAATCTGATTTACAATTGCAACATAAAGGAAAACATACCTAGGAATACATTTAACAAGGAGGTAAAAGACGTGTACACTGAAAACTATAAAACATTGTTGAAAGAAATCAAACAAAGAAAGTGGAAAAATATTCCATGCTCATAGATTGGCAGAATTATCATAGTTAAAATATCCATATTACCTAAAGCAATCTACAGATTCAATGCAATTCCTATCAAAATCCCAATGACATTTTTCATGGGAATAGAAAAAAGAATCCTAAAATTTATATAGAACCACAAAAGACTCCAAATAGCCAAAGCTATTTCATAAGAAAGAAGAACAAGGCTGGAAGCATCACACTTCCTGATTTCAAACTATACTACAAAGTTATAATAATTAGAACGGTACAGTACTGGCATAAAAATAGATACATGGGCCAATGGAACAGAATAGAGAGCCCAGAAATAAACTCCTACATTTCTGGTCAACTGATATTTGACAAGGAAACCAAGAATACTCAATGGAGACAGGATAGTCTCTTGAACAAGTGGTGCTGGAAAACTCGATACCACATGCAGAAAAATAAATTTGGACTCCTATCTCATACCACTCACAAAAATTAACTCAAAATGAACTAAGGATTTAAACTTAAGACCTGATAACCATAAAACTCCTAGAAGAAAACCCACTAAAGAAGTTCCTTGACTTTGGTCCTGGCAGTGTCGACTGAGACAAAGAGTCTAGGTGACATCAGTGAAGGAGTTTACTCAGAGATCAGCGTGAGGAGCTCGAGCCCCAGCAAACAGTCCAACAGAGCGCTCTGACGGAACTGCTCTGAGTTGCGAGTTTAAGCGCAGCTCCTATCTCTTTCACATGACACGGTATGTGCAAGGAAGGGGGAAAACAGCAACTAGATTTCATATATGTCAAAAAAGGGATAGATCTAGTTTTTCTCTAGATTATACACTGAAGGTAACATAAACAAGAATTTCTTGCTTATGCATCAGACAAGTTCAGAGATGCTGATGTCACCCATGTGTGGAGGGAGGCAAGGACCAGGGTTATTGTTTATTCCCTCAATCTCCAAGAAATGCAGCTGGGGATGGAGGAGCTATGTACCCTTTATCTTTTCCTGTTGCTGATGTCTCCAGCTGGCGTCTTCAGCCATGAGGTTTGGGGCTGCAAGGTCACTCTGACACAGGCTGACAGTGGCCTGCATGGCTGCTTCTCAGAACAGCGTGGATTTTGTTGTACTGACTTAAAGCCTATGCAGTTTGCTTGCTGGATTCGCCTGTTAGACCAGGGAGATGGGGCCCAGAAATCCATCCACGGCAGCAATTTCCTGGATATGACACTAAAAGCACAAGCAACAAAAGAAAAAAATAAGTGGGACTACATCAAACTAAAAGATTAGCGGACATTTGGTCCTATCCAAAACATCCATGTAGACATTTAGTCCACACCAAAAGGTCCTTGAATTTGGTTCTATCAAAAACATCCGAGCCAGCCCTGATGGTCTAGTGGTTAAAGCTCAGTGCTCTCACCGCTTCGATGGTCCAGGTTCGCTTCCTGGCTGTGGAACCTCACCACCTGTCTGTCAGGTGCCATGCTGTGGCAGCAGCTCACACAGAAGAACTAGAAGGACTTACGACCGGGATATACAACCATGTACCAGGGCTATAGAGAAAAAAAAAGAAGACGACTGGCAACACATGTTAGCTCAGGGCAAATCCTTCTTTGAAAAAGACAACCATGAGCATATCTGCTCCATGCCAAATGGTCCTTGATATTTGTTCCTGTCAAAAATGTCCACATGTAGAAAATGTCCCTGGGTTCAAATAGCCCATAACGTTTATTTATACTTTGGTTTATAGGATTAATATATTAAAAATACTATCATGTTTTATTGGTCCAAAAATTGTGTTGTGGCTGTATTCCCAATAATAACCCTTCTTGCCTTGGGAGCCTCGCTAGTAATGGCCCATGGGGTTAGGTAGATGGGTCAGGATTCAAATCTTGCAGAAGAGTGGGATTTATATTCAAATGAGTACCACGGAAGAGTCTCTACAGTTAGAGAAAGGCACAGAGGACAAGTTGAGGCTGGGCTCTCGCAGTGCTTGGGTGTCGTATGTCACTGGGCATTTGGTTGGATGTGGCTGGGTCATTCAATAAGGGTGAAGTTTGAAAGGAGGACCTTAGTGAAGCCGCAATGTAAAACAGGCAGCAAACTCGTGCATGTAAACACTTCACAGAGCATCTTGCTTGTCCAGGAACAGTGAGAACAGATATGGTCTCCCACCACATACTGGATGAGTGTCACAGCCACTATGAGGAGGATGCTGAGCATCTAATTAACCCCTCTTCAGCTATCCCATTGCCCAGGGTTAATGGGCGATGTTTGCCTTGAATCATGTCCTACCTATGATCATGGTAGACTGCAAGAGGCATCTACCGCAATTTGGACAGGTTTCAGTCCCACACTTAGCTACCAATCAGCGTGGACTATCACACCCTTGGCTGGGGCCTACCTGCTGGCTGAGCTTGGCCAAACCGGGTGTCAAATCCATAAGACATTGGTAAGGTTTCCCCTACCAGTAAACCAGTGACACTGGTCAGATGGCTACAAAAGAAAAAAAAAACCCTTCTTCTGTTGCTTAGCAGTATGACATTGTTATTTGAAAATTCTCAGTGGAACATGGCAAAAATAATATGCTCACAAAAAGAAAAGCCAATGCTACATTATAATGGTTTTTGTTTTGACAGGAGTTTTTACTGGAGCTGTGAAGAAAGAAGCACCTGCAATGCTGGATGCATAACGTTACAATCATTCAAGATGGGACAGGAAAACATCGGCACGATGCTGGTGTTCAGGGGAGGTAAAGAAAACTCTGAACAGGTTAAAACAATGTGCAGAAGAAGAACCAAATGCAACACCATCGCAGGTACTTCAAAAAACTCTCCATGATATTCATGATTGAGGGTTCCTCTTAATGCTTCCAGGAGAAACTCATTAAAGAGGCAAGTAAACAGAATTCAAAACAGACATCAACCTCCAAACCCAACCTCATTGCATAGAATTGAATTCCAAAGAAGTATAAAGTGACCAGACTTGAAGACCCACTTCCTATGCATGATTCCAGTGCTTGAGATGACGAAAGAATTCTTATTTACACAACGTACGACAATATTCAATATTTAAGTACCAGTTCAACATTATCCAGTGTGGCACCTTCAAGATGGCACCAACACACTTCACGCAGTTATTTACCGTGCACGGTGTAGTATTGGGTTATACTAAGCCATTGATTTAACACTGACAACACAAGAAGACATTGATATATATATATGAGAAAGTCCTTACATTTGCATGGGAAAGAAACTTGACATTAACCCTTCATTGTGCATGGTGGATTTCGAGACTGCAAATATGAACGTGATTTGACTATTCCTACCAAATGCACAAGTACAAGGATGCTTGTTTCACTTTTTACAATCACTGTGGCAAAAAATATCTTCTTTGGGTTTAACACCTAAGTATACGACCACAGAGAGAAACACCAGCAAGTATGCATCCATGTTCTTTGGACTCCCATTTGCGTCTTTGGAAGATGTAAATGAAACTTTTGAGTACATTGTGGAGAATGCAGGAGAAAATTTAGACAACCTAATGCATTATGCTGAGAGAGTGCATGTCTGTGGAAGGCGTGGCAGAGGCAGAAGAAGACCAGAAGCTCCAAAATTCCCCTCAGAAACTTGGAATGTTCGCACATCAGTACTGAACAGTGATCACTGGACGAACAATGCAGTGGAAGGCTGGCACAGCAAATTTCAAAAGCTGATGCTAGTGCATCATCCTTCAATTTGGAGATTTAGTGAAGTGTTAAAAGACGAAGAGCAAAGCAATGGCCAAGTTATCACCCTGGTTCTTGGCGGTCAGATTCGAATATAGCCACCAACTTGACAATGATACCAACAAAATCAAATTCATATAAACAAAATTGTTAACAGATATAACAAATATAAAGCCAATAATCAGGTTGATATATACTTGAGAGCAATTGCCATCAACTTAAGAGTAACCCTACGGAACTTTATGACAAGGAAGAAGAATAAATGTGAAACCCAAAATTCATCATGAATTACAAAAACAATAATGTGAATACAATTTTAATGAAGTTAAATGTTTGTATTATTTAACAAATCAGGGACCAAATGTCTCCATGGGCGTATTGAACAGGACCAAATGTCCTGCAAGGAACTGAAAAGCTGCTGCACAGCAAAAGAAACTATCCACAAAATGAAAAGGGAACCTGTGGAATGAAAGAAAATACTTATAAATCATGTATCTGATAAGGGGTTAATATCCAGAATATATAAATAACGCATACAACTCAATAGCAAAAAAAACAAACAACACAATTTAAAAATGGGCGGAAGAACTCAATAGACATTTTTCCAAAGAAGACATACAAATTGCCAACAGGTACATGAAAAGATGCTCAATGTCAACAGTCATCAGGGAGATGCAAATCAAAACCACAATGAGCTATCCCCTCACACCTGTTAGAATGACTATCATCAAGAAGACAAGAGATAACAAGTGTTGGTGAGGATGTGGAGAAAAGGGAAACCTTGCACACTGTTGGTGGGAATGTAAATTGGTGCAGCCAATATGCAAAACAGTATGGAGGTTCCTCAAAAACTTAAAAATAGAACTACCATATGATCCAGCTATTCCACTTTTGAGTATGTGAAGAAGATGAAATTAAGATCTCAAGAGATGATCTCCACTGCCATGTTCATTGCAGCATTATTCACAAAAAGTAGGCTATGGAAACAACCTAAGTGCCCATCAACAAATAAATGTGTAAGCAAGTGGCATATATATGTCCACAAAGGAGTGTTATTCAATCATGAGAAAGAAGGAAATTCTGCCATTTGAGACAATATGGACAGATCCTGAGGGTATTATGCTAAATGAAAAAAATCAGACAGAGAAAGACAAATACTGTGTGATGTCACTCGTGTGTAGAATCTAAAAAAGCCGAACTCATAGGAACAGAGGCTAGAATGGTGGTTACTAGGGGCTGTGGGAGAGGGAAATGGGGAGACGTTGGTCAAAGTGTACACATTTCCAGTTATAAAACGAATACCTTCTGTGGATCTAGTGCACAGCATGGTGATTAGAGCTAACAATACTGTATTATATACTTAAAAGTTGCTGTGAGAGTAGATCTTAAATGTTTTAACCACAGATAGAAACGGTCATTATGTGAGATAATGCAGGTGTTAGCCAACGCTATGCTGGTAACCATTTCACAACATATAAGTGGATCAAATCAACATCTTAAACTTACACAGCACCGGATTTCAATCACACCTCAATAAAGCTGCGGGAAAAAATGTCTCACTGATCTAGCAGTGATCTTTAAGCTGAATCAGCTGAGCAGCAGCTCAGGTTTGAATTCCTTTGGGGAGAAGTCATCAGGTCCAGAGCCCACCAAATATCACTCGACAGTAACCAAACGGCCATGCGTCACCGCTGCCCCTGGAGCAGCCATTCCTCCTGAGGGTGTTGCAACCACTGCACCCCTAGAGAGGGAGGAAGACAGCGTCTTGTAAAATTACCACACTCTATGGAAAACTTAGGAAAGTACAGCAATTAGAATGAAGGAAAAAACGGCATTGAAGATATAGAATTCAATCCATGGAATTAGCTCTTTTGTACTTGATTTTAGTCAAAGTCAAAAAATCACCTATGAAACGACTTTTGTCTGCTTTTTAAAATGTTGAAAGCATTCAAGAGGTTAAGATATGTTTGTAATTTAATTGAACTTTGTAGGGTCTGGGCCTTGCTTGCTCAGCAGAAACCCCCAGGCCCACTGCAACCGTGTGTCCTTCTGGCTCCCTTCTGGGCAGGCAGCCCAGCTACCGGGATTTGTAACGATCTGGGCCTGGCCAGCCGGGACCCTCCCCTATCCCACGAGAAGAACATCGTGTCCTATGGGGACACAGAGCCCCTCCATGGGAGCTACTGATCCTGGGAACGCTGGTCGTACCAAGGACAGCCCTTTTGCAAGCATGCAGCCTTTGTTCCTCTGCCTGCTTAAGCAAGCTTCTCTTAGGGGGCGGGCAGGTGCACACTTCCGTCCAGCCGGCCACTGGACAGTCTCCCATAAGTAGGACCCAATAAACCTATATGTCTCCTTTGCAGTCTCCGGGTCATTTCTTCAGTCTCTCAGCAAGATACCGCGTCATCTTAGCCCAGCTGAGCTTGCGGCGGAACAAACTTTTAAAAGTATTTTGTCAAGTAAGCTTGCAAGTCATTTATAAATAGGAAATTTTATTTTAAATCTATTTTGATTTGTTATTAAGGGAGTATGTGAATATTCAAAAGAATGATTGATACTTAAGAAGATTCATAAATTCACAAAATGAATAAAGTTATGGGTGTTCAACCCCATGCATAAAAGCCCTTGAACATTAAAGAATCTAACAGCAGAAATTAAAAATAAGATAATGGGGGCAAAGAAAGAAAGATTTGGTAAAGAAAAAAATTTTATAAGAAAGTGTAACAAAAAGACAAAAAACGGGAAATATGAGTGAAAAGCTGAGAAACAGAGGATAGACCAAGAGATGAACACCCAACTAAGAGAAACTCCAGAAATAGGCAACAAAGAAAAGTAAAAGAGAGACAATTTCATGCAAATGTTTCAGAATTTAAGAATAAACAATGGCTTGAATGACAGGGCCCACGAAGCGGCAGCACTGAGCGAATAGACGGTTTCACACAGCCTCAGAGCAAAAGCCCAGAAAGGAAGAGAAGATCCTGAAACCCACGAGGACGTGAAAGTCACCGGCTATGAAGGAGTAGCGTCTCCAGGGAAACGAACAAAACTGGATCTGACTAGTTATCTGATTGGTTTGAAAATATAGAAAATCATCTCAGTCATTTTATGTTCTTTTAGGGCAATTAGGGGGAAAATTAGAAAGCAAGCTAAAAAGAAAACAAAAGGCAGATATACGCTCCAGAAAAATTAAATGTTACAGAAAACGAAGTGTAATAATGCTACACTATTTCTCACTGCAGTAAATGATATCTACAGAAACACAGAATTACTAACATTACTGACAACCGAAATTGTCATGCAATTATGTCGGGGGGGGGGGAGGATGGGGGTGGGTAGAAAGGAGCTAAATCTTCATCTGCAACTGCAGAAAGGCTGTGTTGTGTTCCTGCAGGGGAGAGAAGCAGGTGGTCATTGCTTTTTGTTGCAAGCCTGATGGCGGCCTTATAAGACTTATTTGAAAACTACTTTTAAAAGCTACTTTAAAATAAAGCTATTTCTTTGATCTCAATAAAAATAAATTTAAAAATAGTTGCTAAATGAACGAACAGATGAATGTCATTCAAGCAGAGGCAGCGTGGAACCCAGAGCCGGGACGCTGAGGAACTCAGAGGGCCTCCTGAAGGAGGCAGAGGAGGAACCCGCCGGCGCCCCCGCTGCCTGACCCGCTCTGGCACCGCCTTCCTCCCACGTGAGGAGACAATCCAGGCTTATCACGAGGAGGAGGAGGAAGCAGAGGAGGAGGAAAAGAATAGTGAAACTAGCATTGGTCAAAGAAAACGTAAACAATTTTTTTAAAACTCTGGCTTTTTGTTTACTCACAAAATTGAGAATTTCAATGAAACCGACAATATGGAGGAAAATATATTCAGAAGAAAGAAAAATCAAAACAAATTAAAATGGAACAAAGAATATCTCAGAGGCTTTGAATCTAGATGGTTTTACATTTTAAAGATGATTTCCGTTGTATATTAGATGTTTTTTAGAAAAGAACAAAAGATGTCTATCCAGCACATTATGCAAAAGAATCTAACCTATGATGCCTAAACCTGATAAAGAGGAGGAAAAAATAACCCTGATAAAATCGGAAAAGCAAATAGAAGCTAAGGCACATTAAGCGAATGACCTAATGTAATCACGTTGCATTTATCCCCGGAATCCACAGTGGGTCCGCCGTGATGGCTCCTATGCTACAAATGGTGTTACATGGCGAAATGAGAAAAAGATCATTTTAATACAAGTCGCAGGCGAAGCCTCACGCATTTCCCTACGTTCCGTATAAACGAGCATGTACATACACTAGTAGGACAAGAATGACATCTTCTTTAATGTCAAACAGCATCTAAGTCAAAGCAGCAGTTCCCAAACCCTCGACGTTCGCGCGCTGGAGGCCCCCCCACAGCAGCCGCGCAGAACCAGCCGCCCCGCGAACGCCTCCCGCCGCCTGGTCGGGGAAGCACCGGCCCAGGCAGTCAAACCTGAAACCCCACAGAAGAGGCAACGCGTCGAACTTTCCCAACAGTATTGGAACAAAGAACAAATACAGTAAAAATTCAGAAAACAGTTCAGCAAGGTGACAGCGGTATAAACAACAAGCAAAAGCTTTTCTACACACGGGCAATAAAACAATCGGGAGATAAAACTGTGGTGGAGGGAGGGGGAGGGGATCCTAGTCACGAAGCAACGAAAGTAGATGCCTAGGAGTAATCATAATAAGCTACGCGAGAAACTTAAAGCTACAGGCGTTTCCTGAAAATTAGCACGAACCAGACAAGTAGACAAGAGGCAGGTGTTTCACGACAGCGAGGCTCAGAGGCTTGGTGGCTTCGCCTCTGAAACGGGACGTGCATCCTCAAGGTCAGGAGAGGACCGAGGGCCGTGAGAGGCGCGCTCGGTGTCGCACGCTCTCGGAAAGTCGGGTTTGGAGCGCCCCCGGGCGGGAGTCTCTCTCCTGGTTCTCCGACTCGCGCGGTCCTGTTCCCCGCGGGACCCAGGCCGACCGCCTCGCCGCCGACCCCGCTGGACCGCAGCCCGCCAAGCTCCTCACGCGTCCCGGGCTGCACCCCGGTTGCCGGGCAACCACGTGCCGGCGGAAACCCCGCAGAGCTTCCCGGGGGGGGGGGGGGGGGGGGGGGGGGGGGGGGCCGCGCTCCGCGCGCACGGCGCGCACCTCGTCTCCGGCAGTGGGGCGCGGGGTGCTGGCCGGAATCCCTGCTGCTGTAGGGGCGGAGAGGGTATGAAACCCGTCTGTTCGCAATCGGCTGAGCTGAGGAGTGCGCTGGGAGGGAGGATGCCCAGGCCCAGTCCTCAGGTGGCAGGCTGGGGACCCCAAAACCTCCCCGGTGACGGGTTCGCTGTTTCCAGGGTCTGCTCCGGCCTGAGTTCATTTGTGGGTGCGGCGTGGTCACCGAGTGTGCAGAAGACACACTCAAAGTATGCTGAGAAAAAGTAAAATTCGTCCGTCAGCGGATCAGTCTCCCTCACTTTCCTGGAGCCGGTTTTATCAGAGCGCCGACTGCTTACAACGCTTACGTCAGCTTGTGGACATCTACACAAAAGCCCGCTGGGATTTTGATTGGAATTGCATTGAATCTATAGATTAAATTAGGAAAAATTGACCTTGTAAGAACATCGAGTCTTCTGGTCCACGAAAACCGTGTACCTGTTTACTTAAGTGTTACTGGATTGTGTCCATCAGAGTTCGGCAGTTTGCAGCGCATAGATCTTGCACATATTTTGTCAAATTTATACCTAGGTACTCAATTTTATTGTTACTATTGTAAATGATATTTTCTATTATGTGAAATTCAAATCTGTATATAGCAGGGTCTGCAAACCATGGGCCAAATCTGATCCCCCACCTGTTTTCGTGCAGATAAAAATGGTATTTTAGGGCCCACGGGTGGTGCAGCGCTTAAGTGCGCACATTCCGCTTTGGTGGCCTCGGTTTCGTCTGGTTCGCATCCGGTGCGGACATGGCACCGCTTGGCAAGCCATGCTGTGGTGGGCGTCCCACATATAAAGTAGAGGAAGATGGGCACGGATATTAGCTCAGGGCCAGTCTTCCTCAGCAAAAAGAGGGAGTTGGCAGCAGTTAGCTCAGGGCTAATCTTCCTCAAAAAAAGAAAAAAGGTATTTTACATTATTAAATGGTTAAAAAAATCAAAATAATATTTTGTGATATAGGAAGATTATGTGAAATTCAAATTTCAGTGTCCGTAAATAAGGTATTATTGGAACATGGCCATGCTGCCCTGTCATTTACATATTGTCTCTGGATGGCTTCCCACTGCAGCAGTAGAGTTTGAGGATAGCAGAGACCATGTGGCCTGCAGAACTGAAATATTTACTAATTAGCCTTTCCAGTGTGCCAATTCCAGGTATAAAGGAATACAGTTGACTTAGGTATATTGACTTTGCACCCTGCAACCTTCCTTAACTCATTAGTTCTAGGATTGTGTTTTATTTTCTTTTGTTTGTTGTAGATTTGGGGGGATTTTTGGCATAGCAAAGAATGTTTTCTGAGAATGGAGATAGTTTTATTTCTTCCTTTCCAACCGTAAGTGTTTTATTTCTTTTTCTTGCTTTATTGAACTACTTCTAAAATCTTTTAAAATAAATTTTAAAATAAAATATCATACTTTTAGCCTGATATTGAATAGGAGTGGTTGGAGGGGCCGTCCTCAACTGTTCTCTGTCCTGGGGCGATGCATTCAGTCGGTCCTGATTGAGTAGGATGTTGTAGGGTTTTGTAGATGCCTTTTACTGGGTTAAGGAAGTTTCCTTAAGCCCTATTTTGCTGACAGTTTCTGTGATTAAAAAATGATGAAGTTTGTCAAATGCTTTTTCTGCATCTATTGAGATGATTATAGGGTTACTTTTATTTATTTGGTTTTTTTTTTCCTTTTTCTCCCCAAAGCCCCTCGGTACATAGTTGTATATTCTTCGTTGTGGGTCCTTCTAGTTGTGGCATGTGGGACGCTGCCTCAGCGTGGTTTGATGAGCAGTGCCATGTCCGCGCCCAAGATTCTAACCAACGAAACACTGGGCCACCTGCAGCGGAGCGCAAGAACTTAACCACTGGGCCACGGGGCCAACCCCTATTTATTTGTTAATGAAACAAACTGTGTTGATTGATTTTTCTAATGTTGAATCAGCCTTGCTTTCTTGTGTTGACCTTCACTTTGTTGTGATGTAGTATCTTCTTTATGTATTGTTGGATTCAATTTCTAATATTTTATTGATTTTAATATCTGTGTTCATGAGGGCCATTGGTCTGTAGTGTTTCTTTCTGGTAACATCTTTTGTCTGGTTATACGATTAAGGTAGTTCTGGCTCCATAAAATGATTTGGGAGGTGATCCTTCTTTTTCTATTTTCTGGAAGACACTGTTTTGAATTGGTATTATTTTTTTCTTAAATATTTGTAGAATTCAGCAGTGAAACCCTCTGGGCCCAGAGTATGTTGTCTTGCTTCGTTTTTGAAGGTTTTAAACTATTAAATCCAACTTTTTAAATTACCTATCTTTCTTCTTGAGTTTTGGTAGTTTGTGTCTTTCAATAAGTTGGTCCATTTCATCTAAGTTGTCAAAAAACGTGGGGTTTTCATAATATTCCCTTGTTATCCTCTTAATGTCTGTGGGATCAGTAGTAATGTCTTCTGTTTCATTCCTGATATTGGTAATCTGTGTCTTCTCTCATATTTTCTTGGTCACATTGGTTAGAGCTCTGTCTATCAATTTTATTGATCTTTTCAAAGAATCAGCTTTTGATTTTATTGATTGTTCTCTATTGCTTTTCTGTTTTCAATTTCATTAATTACTGTTCTAATCTTTGTTATTTCCTTCTTTCTGCTTGCTTTAGGTTTAATTTGCTCCTCTAGTTTCTTGAGGTGGAAATCAGATTACTTATTTTAGATCTTTTTTCTATTCTAATAAAATCATTTAAGGTTGTAAATTTCCCTCTATACATTGCTTTAGCTGCACTGTACGGATTTAGATATATTGTATTTTTATTTCCATTCTGTTCAAACTATTCCTTTTAATTTCTCAACTTCCTCTTCGACTCATATGTTACTTATAAGTTTATTGTTTAATTTCCAAGTGTTTGTACATTTTCCTCTCATTCTTCTGCTATTGATTTTTAGTTTAGTTCCATTATGGTTTGAGAATATATATATATATATATATATATATATATTTTTTTTTTTTTCCTGAGGAAGATTTCACTCTGGGCTAACATCCATTGCCAGTCTTCCTCTTTTTTTCCTTTTGTGTCAGCCACTGCCACAGCATGGCTGTTAACAGATGAGTGGTGTCGGTCTGTGCCCAGTGAATCAAACCAGGCCACCAAAGTGGAACGCACCAAACTTAACCTCTAGGCCACTGGGGCAGGCCTGAGAACATACATTTTTATGAATCCAACTTTTTTCAATTTTTTAAGGTTTGTATTATTTCCCAGAACATGCTGTATATTTATGAGTGTTCCTTGTGCACTTGAAAAGAACACATATTCTGCTGTTGTTGCGTTGGAGTGTTCTCTAAGTGTCAATTAGGTCAAGTTGGTCGACATTCTGTTCAAGTCATCTATATTTTTACAGAATTTCTGGCTACGTGTTCTTTCAGTTAGTGAGAGGAATGTCGAAGTCCTGACTATAATTGTGGATTTATCAATTTCTCTTTTCAGATCTATTCATTTTTGCTGCATATATTTTGAAGTGTGTGTATGAAGGTTCATAGACATTTAAGATTATTATGTCTTCTTGGAAAATTGGCCTCTTTTTCATTTGCAATGTACCACTTTATCCCTGATAACACTGTTGTTCTGAAGTCTAATTTGTTTGAAATAAATATGGCGACCTTGACTTTCTTTTGGTTACTGTTTTTCATGGTCTCTCTCCAATATTTTTATTTTAATTCGAGGTTTTTCAACCTCAGCACTGACATTTTGGGACAAATAATTCTTTGTCCTGTCCATTGTAGGATGTTTATCAGTGTCCCTGGCCGCTATACACTAGATGTCAGTAGCACCTCCTAGTTTTGAAAACCAAAAATGTCTCTAACATTGCCGAATGGATCCTGGTGAGCAAAATCACCCCTCCCCCTTTATAGCTTGTGTTGTAACCTACCTGTGTCTTTGTATTTAAAGTAGGTTTCCTGTAGACCATGAAGTTGGGTCTTGATTTTTCTTTCTTTTTCTTTTTTATCCAATCTGACAATCTTTGTCTTTTAACTGGTATGTTTAGGCTATTCACATTAAACTGCTTATTGATATGGTTGGATTAAAAGCTATCTTCTTGCTAGATGTTTTTTCTTTGTTCAGTTTGTTTTCTCTTCTTGTTTTTCCTCTTCTCCTGCCTTTGTGGATTTAATTTTATGATTTCTCTCCACCTCCTCATTGACTTATTATTTATGCCTCTTTTTTCATACTTCTCTTGTAGTGTAAAAACCTTATAAGTGTATGGGGCCGGCCTGGTGGTGCAGTGGTTAAATGAGCATGTTCCGCCTTGGTAGCCCCGGGGTTCGCCATTTTGGATCCCAGGTGTGGACATGGCACCTGCTTGACAAGCCATACTGTGGTAGGCGTCCTACATATAAAGTAGAGGAAGAAGGGGACTGATGTTAGCTCAGGGCCAGCCTTCCTCAGCAAAAAGAGGAGGATTGGCAGCAGACGTTAGCTCAGGGCTAATCTTCCTCAAAAAAACAAACAAACAAAAACCTTATAAGTACCTTATAAGTGTATATTCTCAATTCCTCCCTTCCATCCTTTTGCCATTGTGTCATATATGTCACTTTAAAATATGCTATAAATACGCAATACACTCTTATAGTTTTTGCTTTAAGCAGTTAGCATTTAGAATAATAAAAACAAGGAATAGAAAAATTTTACTTTGGCTTCATTTATTCCATTTCCAATGCTTTTATTTGTGTGTGTGTGTAGATCCAATTTGCTGCCCTATATTGTATTCTTTCTGCCTGGATCAGTTACTTTAAATTTTCTTGTAGGGTAGGTCTGCTGGCACTGAATTCCCTCAGTTCCTGTGTGTCTGAAAAACTATTTCTCCTTCACTTTTGAAGGGAATTTTCACTAAGTAAAATTTCTGTGTTGAGAGCTTCGTCAGCACTGTAAAGATGGCGCTGTCATCTTCTTTGCTTGTACAGGTGCTGATGAGAAGTCTCCTGTATTTCTTATCCTCATTCATTTGTAGCTAATGTGTATTTTTTCCCTCTGGTTGCCTTCAAGATTTTCTCTTTGTCTTTGGTTTTTTTCAGTTTGAATATGATGAGTAAATGTGATTTGGTGGGGGGGGGGGGAGTTATATCCTTCTTGGAATTTTTTTAAATCATAATTTATCAACAAAGGTATCAAAAGTCCAGAAATGAGGGGAGTAAAATCAATGAATCATCAAAGTAGTAATTAGTAAAAGTTTATTGTGCACACACCAAAAGTCAGTTTGCAAACTGGGAGCACTCAAAGCAAAACATGGAATGAGGCTCAGGGGTCTGTTGTTATAAAGCAGCTTATATAGTGAGAAAGCGATGACTGTTTATTCTTCACTGTGATTGGTTATGTTATTAGAATTTTCTTAAATGATAAGGAATTGGTCAGTGGTTACCTCATATCAACTGTGGGAAACAGTTCAAGTTTTGCTTATAATTTCCAGAAGCATGAGCAAGAAATGAGCCAGGTCAAGTTAGTCTTGCAAAATAAGCTAAATTAAGCTTTGCTTGTATGACTAAACTGGTTTTGTCTGTTCAGGGAATTTTCAAGGTTGGTCTTCATTTGTTTTTTACTTTAACAAAAGTATGGTGAGGCCAAACACAAATCAGACAGGGGGGATGGCTAATTATAAAGTTTATTATACTCATGGTTTCCTGGGGAAAAGGCAGCACTCCATGGGGGCCAGTCGGGGGGAGCACTGGGGTTGGTCACGAGGCAGAGGGAGAGGGAGGCGCTGTGGACAAGTGCGTTTCTTGTGGTTTCCTCCAGAAGGAAGCAAGGAGGGTGGACGGAGGCTCTGAGATTAGTTAGCTATTTTAAAAGTGGTGCCCTGCGACCTCATGCTGGGCTAGGAATGTGGGGATGTTGGATGCTTTTCTCAAGTCCCTAGTTGTTTACCTAAAGTAACTGACATCCATCTTGAAGATGTTACAGCATCAAGTTACAGAAACAATAAAACATCATTAATACAGAGCTCACTGAGCTTCTTGGTCTGTGGTTTAGTGTCTGTCACTAATCTGGAAAAATTTCAGCCATTATTGCTTCAAATATTTTTTCTGCCCCATTTTCTCTTTCTTCCCTTCCTGGGATTCCAGTTGTGCATACGTTAAACTATTTGATGTTGGTCCACAGCCCACTTCTTAGGGCTTGTTCAGATGTGTTCCACGAGCACCCTGTGAGGTTCTTGGAAAAAATGTCTGCCAAAGGGCGTGTACTTTTCCATTTTTTGTGGCTTTCAGGGGATTCATACCATCCTGTCAGCTCATACTTACTCTTCACCAATTTTTCAACTATCCTAACTAAACTTTTCCTACTTGTGTCCTATTTGAGGCACTGGCTCTCAGATTTTAGGCTAGTTGGTTGCTCTGTGACCTCAGCTATCCAATGGGTTCAAATAAAGTCAAAAGTTCCATGTTAGAGTGGCTCTTTTTTATAGCAAGGATGGGAGCTACATGTCTTCCAGCTCTTTACAGTCCAGGTGGGAGCCAGAATTCTGCCACTGCTTTTTTTTTTGAAGTATTGTTTACCAACTGCTACGGGTTGAATTGTGTCCTGCAAAAATTCCTAAACTGAAAGCCTAACCCCAGTACCTCCCATGTGATTTTATTTGGAGATGGAGTATTTACAAAGGCAATCAAGTTAAAATGAGGTCGTTAAGGTGGGCCCTAATCCATACGACTGGTGCCCTTATACAAAGGGGGTGCCCTATACTTGTGCCTATATACTGGTGCCCTATATATGTACAGATACAAAGGAGACAGACACAGTGGGAGAATGCCATACGAAGATAAAGGCAGAAACTGGGGTGATGCTTCTGTAAGCCAAGATTGGCAGCAAGTCACCAGAAGCTAGGGAAGATGCACGGAACAGATTTTTTTTCTCACAGCCCTAAGAGAGAACCAACCCTGCCAACACCTCAGTCTTGGACTTCTAGCCTCTGTAACTGTGAGATAATAAATTTTGGGATGTTCTTAAATACCCTTTTTTTTTTTAGAGCAGTTTTAGGTTCACAGCAAAACTGAGTGGGAGGTAGAGATTTTACATTTACCCCAGCCCCCACACATGCACAGCCGCCCCCATTATCAACATCCCCCACCAGAATGGCACATTTGTTACAAGTGATGAACGTAGATGGACACGTCACAATCACCCAAAGTCCACAGTTTACTCAGGGTTCATTCTTGGTGTTCTACATGCTACGGGTTTGAACAACATGTATCTACCATTATAGCATCGTACAGAGTAGTTTCACTGCCCTAAAAATCCTCTGTGCTCGGCCTACTCATCCTTCTCTTCCACAGCAACCATGGCAATCTTTTTACTGTCTCCAGAGTTGTGCCTTTCCCAGAATGTCATACAGTTGGAATCATACAAAATGTAGTCTTTTCACATTGGCTTCTTTCATTTAGTGATATGCATTGAAGTTTCCTCCATGTTTTGTCATGGCTTGATAGTTCATTTCTTTTTAGTGCTGAATAATATTCCAATGTCCGGATGTACCACAGTTTATCCATCACCTGCCGAAGGACATCTTAGTTGTTTCCAAGTTCTGGCCATTATTGATAAAGCTGCTGTAAACATGTGTTTGCAGGTTTTTGTGTGAATATAAGTTTTCAGCTTCTTTGGGTAAATACCAAGGAGTACAATCCTATGAAAAAAGTATTTAGTTTTGTAAGAAATCACCTGTCTTCCAAACTGGCCGTACCATTTTTCACTCATGGCAGCAATGAATGAGAGTTCCTGTTACTCCACATCCTCACCAGCGCTCTGGATTTTGACCATTCTAACAACGAGTAGTGAGTGAGTAGTGCATCTCATTGTTGCTTTAATTTGTGTTTCCCTGATGACACATGATGTAGAGAAATTTCTATTTTTAAGGCACTCAGTTTGTGGTCCTTTGTGGTACAACAGCCCTAGCAAACCAATACACCAACTAAAATCCCTGAGCTGCAGTCGACAGTCTTCTCAGGATCTGTTGAGATATGGAGTTTTTCTTAATTTGAATGAATTTTTTCCTCACATTGGAGCAAAAATATCGCATGATCTTCAGGAGATCTGGGAGACAGGAGGCGTGCTTAAAATGTACACTTAGTAGATGAAAGCAGCGCAGATATCCAGCTTTATGACCTGGGGGTTTCCTCTTAGACTTACAGAATCAACAGTGGGCTTCTAAGGATTTCTGTAAAGAAGTAGTCTGACATGGTCACGTCTTTAAATGCATTGCATTTGCCCTCAGTGGGTGCTTCACGGTTTTCTAGGAATGCAGAGACCTTAAGCAAGGGAGTTTACATCCCTGAACGTCAGTTTCCTCACCTGACAAATGGGGATAGAAATCCGAAGTCCACTGGAAGATCGAATAAGATAATATCACAAATGCTCTTTGAAGCTTAGAGCCCACGAATCTTAAGGTTTAAAACCCCTGACGTTTACAGAATATCTTCAATCACACTCTCCAAAATCAGCACAACTACTGTGTGAAGTGAACGTGATTAAGACCCACAAACTCTTTAATACTCTCTTTCCTTGTTTTCAAATAGGAAATGATGACTAGGAAAGAAGGGAACAGATCCAGTAACTTCCAGGAGGTGGATGGGCAAAAGAATGTCTAAAACCCACAAGTTTAAAAAGTAAGCAATAAAAATTTAGATCAACTCTTTAACTGCCCCCCCACCCCATGCAGAAAAGACTTAACTCAGCAAGTCTGGACTGTCCAGACGCCGCCCATTCCAAAGAGGGGTTTGGCCCTTGCTCTGCTCCCGGGAGGCGACCTCCAAGCCCTGGAGGTTCTCTCCTGTCCTGCTTGGTAAGAGTGTCTTTGTTTCCCTGGGGGCCCTGGGTCACACCGGGTGGTATGTGCTGACAATGTGAATAATGATAGGACTCGACCTAGGAGGTATCACCTTGACCTCTGGAGAGGCTGGACACTGAAGGTCAGTCACAGGGATGGAAAGCCATGCCTACATGAGCAACCTCCAATTAAAAACCCTGGAAACTAATGCTCACTGAGCCTCCCTGGTTGGCAAGCATGTTGTCTCACATCATTGAGCCCTGCCCACACAACACCACTAAGAAAAGACAACTGGAAGCTTGCACCTAGTGTCTCCTGGACGGTGCCCAACGTGCCTTTTTCCATTGCTGATTTTAATCTGTATTCCTTTGCCATCATAACTTGTGATATGAATACAATGGCTTTTCTGAGTTCTCTGAGTCCTCCTAGTGCTCTCCCAACCACACCCTCCTCCCCGCAGTCAGTGCTCAACTACACAAGCGGCACTTAGGACTCGTGCACTCTTCTTCAGGAACAGGAAAGACAAAAATGAGAGACCCGCATACGTGGATGGATGGCTGACAGGCCCAACTACGACTCACACAAAACATATTCCTCCACAACTCCACCAAGAGAATGGAAAATTAGCTTCCAGAAGGATTTAAAAGCTGTTTTCTTAAACCAGATGCCTGTGATCCCTATTACGCACTGTTTCTCTTGGGGCTCCCCGTTAGCTCTGTCCTACGGGGGGGGGGGGGGGGTGTTAGCCCTGGAGGGGGCTCCAACAGCCCCCACAAAAAAACCATCTGGAGCCCCATGTGGGGGCCCTCAGCTCACTGTGCAGAATGAGCCTCTTCAGCACCTGGGGCCTGAGGTCAGTAACACTGGTCTACCAAGGCTGGGGCAGAGGGGGGACACCTGTCCTGCCCACTCCGGGGGGCTGGGGACCTAGGACTGAGGGAGAGGGGAGTGGGCCCCAGGGCGACACCAGGAGTTGGTGGCTGCGGGAAATCCTGGCACCCAGCTTCTCACTGCCTCCTTGGAGCTTCACCACACCGCCTCAAGGCCCAGGAAGCAGCCCCACACATTCTGGGGAGAAGGGTGAGGTAAGGCCACGACCTGCAGACTGGTCCTCATCATGCCTCACTGGGGACCAGGCAGCAAGGAACAGCCATGTGGCGTCCAGGGCCACCCTCGTGAGAGGCGGCCTGGCGGTAGCGATGAGCACGGAGAACACCAAGCAGCGGCGGACAACGCGCCCTAGAGGAGCGCACTGGATAAGCTTCAAAGGAAGAGACAGGATTTGAAAAGATTAAACCAAAACAAAGAAAGAAGCAACAACAAAAACAGCGAGGGGAACTCCGGGTTCGCTCTGAGCCCTCAGGAAGAAAATCTATCCTTCACAGATCCCTAGGCTCAAAGCCCCAGCTCCTAGTCCTGCCTGCCTTCCTCGTCCCACCTCCTGGCCTTCCCCGCCGCAGGGGGAGGGGGCTCACGCCCCAGCGCCGGTACCTCGACGCCTCTCCCCTCCAGAGTAACTACTGGGCCTCAATTTATCTACGACATAATATACATATTTAATATACATATTAAAGTTTAAACACACCGCCCACTGCACTGTGACAAACTCGGTCTACAAAACGAAACCTCTGCGCTCCGCTGACCCGGGGCTCGGACCCTGCCCTGTCAATCTGAAGGCCAAGCACCAGTTTTCATTCACAGCCCAAGCGGGTTGGAAGGCTCAGGCTTAACGGTGGTAAAAGCAGTTCCCGCCGCCTGCAATCCGCGGAGGCCACGCAGCCAGGACGAGGCCATTCCGGGCACCGCGCGCGGAGGGCTGCGCCTTCCAGCCCCGCCTCCGCCCCCGTCTGCACCCCGGAACTCGCGGGCGCCGGGGCAGCGGGTCTGGGCGCCCTCGGCTCCGAGCCCGCATCCTGGGTTCCGACTCGCGCCCGCCGCGGCCCGGAGCCCGGCTCTCCGCCAAGACGCTGCGGTCCCGCCGCTGCTTTCTCTCTTCTGAGTCGGAGGAGGAGCGGGCCGGAGCCACCGAGGCTGTTATGTGACGAGAATTAAGTTTAGAGTCGCCCCGTGCCAACTTCCGCCCAGCAGCCACCTCTTAAGCATCCTCTCGAGGTAAAAGAAAGATTTGCCCCAGGCCCTGCCCCAGCGCGAAGGGGTCCCCGCGACAAGTAGCCGCGGACGCTCGGCCGGCGCACCGGGCGGGGAAGCGGGGCGGCGGTGTGGACCCGCCAGGCGGCGCGCCGGGCGAGGGCGGCGGGGTCTTCCGCATCCAGACCGGATCGCAGGAACCCGCTTACCCACTAGTGCTTGAGCCGGTGGGCGCGGTGTCCCCTGCAGAAAGGAAAGTCCGCAGCGACGACCCCAGGCACCCGCGGCCGGGCGGTGTTAGGGAAGGGCGCGTCCGACGGACATCGGCGTTTTTGAACACTGAATTCCTGAGGCAAGGGGGGGTTTCTGAAGAAGCTGTTTTGTTTTATTTGGGGACGGTTTGATTAATGAGGTGGGGCAGGGTGACAAATGCGGATCGCCCAGGCCCCTCCCCGGGCCCGCCCCGCCCTCGGTCCCCAGCGCAGGACGCCCCGCTGTGCCGGGGGCCCCGGAGGGTGGGAAGGGGTGTCTGGGACCCCTGCACAGCCTCGGAGCACGAAAGAGCCGGGAGGTGCCTGCGCGGCCCGCGGCTCCTTGATTTAAAGGCTTTGCGCAGGCGGAACTCGGGGCGCCCGGAGCCCCACCCTGGACCGCGGCGGAGGCCCAGCTGCTAGAAGGGTTCTCTCGCGCGTCTGCTGCTGACATCCCCGCCCCCGGGCTGGGATACCGAAACCGGGATGGGGCACCCAGCTTAGCCAGAAGGTGGCCAGAAAAGCAGGCAGATCCCCAGAGTGGCCGCCGCGGGAGGCGAGCGCTCGAAAGAAGCCCCGCCAGGCCAGGCGGCCCGCGTGTCCCCAGGGCTTCTGCGTCCCGAGGGCTTCTGCGGGTGCCTGTCGGGAGCAGGCGCTCCCGCGACCCTCGCATTTCCCCCTCTCCTCCCCTGCCCCCCCCCCCCCCCCCCCCCCCCCGCCCTCCCCCGCCCCCCTCCAGCGTCTGCAGGTGCCGCAGCAGAGCGGGGACGTGGTCTCCGAAGAGGAAGGCGTGTCCCCTCTCGGAGCCTTCCTTTCTTCCTCTGTCTGCCGTTCGCACCGACGACAGAGGCTGGGTTCACACGGGCCCCCGTCCCGGTCTGTCCAGCGTCGGCAGGAATTTCTTGGATTCTAGGTGAGTCTGCAGCATCTGACCGCCATCTGGGCTCTAGGTAGGGGCCCGACAAATGTTCGCACGGAGTTCTGGGAGAATGAGAAGTCTGGCTGCGATACGTGAGGAGCCCAACGAAAAGCAGACACACTTAACCAGTGGACGGGCGGTGGGAGGGGAGGGCTTGGGGACTGGGCAGGTGGCTTGGTCAGGGCTCAGTTCCATCCTCTGGAGATGGGCAAGAGGACCGGACTTCTTTGACCTTGCTGTTCCTGTCCCTGTGACCCAAGAGCCTATCTGGTGGAGTGGGAGCTGTCAACACCCATGCTGCCCCCCCACCTCCCTCACCTGGCCAGGCTTAGGCCCCAGGCCTGAGTTCCTGAGGAGTCCAGTGTCTTCCTTACTTTGAGGCACATGGGCCCGCCTCACCCTAGAAGATGCTGGAACCTCCCAGAGGTGTTCTGGTTGCTAGCTGAGGTGCCCTGCACCAGCTCCCCAGGCCCCGTTTGCTGGTCCAGAGAGGCCAGGGCTCAGGAGGGGCCAGGAGTCCTGCAAACAACTTGAGTACCCTGAGCCCCAGAGCCTTGGCCATGTGGCTTCCTAGGCCTCTCCTGACTCTGCAGCCCCCAAAGACACACACACCTGCGGTGGGGCTGACCCCTGCCCCATCCCACCTTGGGCTTATTATTTGGGTGCCAGGAAAGTAGTAAAGGACCCCCTGGACATTTAGACACCTAGTGTGGAGGGGGTGAATGTGAGTGAGGCAGGTCCGAAGGAGAGGAGAAGGGAGCCCAGTGCAGCAGGAGCTTGGAAAACGCCAGCCTTAATTGCCCAAACTCAAAAGAGGCGGAGTCTCTGAGCCCTTCTTGTTCCTGGGACTTTGGGTCCAGCTTTTGCTTCTACCGTGGAAAAGAGACAGTAGACATTTCAATTCCGGAGAAATTCGGGAAAACCTGGAAAATAGCGGGAAGATTTGTTGGGATAGGCCCCTGCAGGGAAACCCACCCAGTGTAGTGTTAGAGCCTGGCACCGGGGCCCTGCTCCAACCCGGCAGCTGCCACTGTCTCCACCCGTGAGAAGTTTTCGGGGTCCAGGGTACTTGCCCCCGGGAGCTCCAGCCCTTGTCCCACATAGGTGTCATACTTAGGTCCCGGTACCATGATTCCCTGCCGGAATGGCACTGATCCCGCTTCCAGGGTCTGCAAGACTTATTCCCCGGTTCCATCCTCCCCAGAGCAAGCTGAGCCTTGGTCCCCAGAGAGCCAAGGGGGGCGCTGTTTGCGCAGGTGGGCGGTGTAGACGGCGCCTGGACGTGCAGTCTGCTTACATACCCGAACTGGAGAGGTCTCTCGTGGTACAGGCCTTCACGTGTCCTCTTGCCAGTCTTGGGAGCCGGGAGCCCCAGTTCGAGAGGAAAACCCAAGACGGCGGGGAAGGACTCTTCTCAAGACCCCGAGGTCATGCGTGATGCGCAGACCAGGTTGCGGAGGCGGCGAGCTCCAGGCCTGGCGAGCTCAGCCGGGACGGACCAAGTCCCTTTGCATCCTGCAGGGCGGCCGGGTGCAGTTTGCATTGGACAGACAGCCCGCGGGTCGGCGAAGAGCCAGACTCCGGGACCGAGAAGAATCTGAAGCGCAGAGAAACACGCGGCCGTCGAGCTCCGGGGGAGGTGAGGCTGGTAGAGCCGGAAAGGGCCCCGACCGCCCTCAGTCCAGGAGTCCGGGAGCGTCCCCTGCGGGTTCCAGCCAGTCCCTCGATGGAATGCTGCTGGCATTCGGGGTTTCTCACAGAAGCGGAATGCTTTTAAAGCCTCCGCGTTCTTAGGCCTGGTGGTTAAGTCGCGTCCCGTCCCGCGGTCCTCGCCGCGGCCGGGCTCGCGCAGAAGCGCGCCGGCGGCCCCCTCCCGGTGCCCAGCCGCGGCCGCCCCCACGTCGCTCGGCCCCCGGGAGCTCCTGCCCTTCCACGCCCTGCACGCCCGTTTCGGGCTCCAAGTCCCACGCAAAGACGAACGCGTGCCTTGCTGACGCGAGCCTTGCTGACCCTCGCGTGGCTGCGTTTGCCCTTTGGTTGGCGGGGATGAGGAGGGTATGTTGCTGCTTGAAGGAAGTTCTTTTTCATTTTTTTAATCCCAACTGGGGCAAAGATTCCAACCCGCTGCCAGTTTTAACTTTGAGTATCTCTTCTCCCGAGAAGGCAGGACAGAGGAGCCCGAAGAGTCGAGCTGCGCCCTGCCCTGCCTCCTGGCTTTCTCAGAAGGCCGGGCCGCCGTGAGGCCTTGCTAACCCCGAAGGCTTCATCCCCGCGTCAGTCCCGGGCTCCGGAGGCGCCACGGCCCCCGCGGGCGGGCGACGAGAAGGAGCCGGTACCGCGGGAGCAGCCCAGCTTTCCTGCGCTCCCGCCCCTGCCCTCCCCGGGAGCCGTCTGAGGCTCTGGCGCGGGAGAGGAGGCTGGGACGGGCTAGGGCAGGCGCGAGCCAAGGGCCCAGAGAACTTGACCGCCCATCTGCAGCCCTTCCCAGCCCGGCGCCGGGCCGGGTGTGAGGAGGGCGGGGAGACCCGGGGTGGGGGCCGGCCTGCGTGAGCCTGAAAAGCTGATGAAAGAACCAGCCCCCGAATAGAGAACCGAGGACACGTTTAAACCCATGGGAATTTAATTGATGATCTGTGCTAAAGGCAGCAGCTTGGTTCGATGTGAGAACGGTGGTTCGTTTAGTGGTGCTGGTCGAGTACTTGAGCATCGTCTACGAGACAGTCCTCTGGTGCTCAGCATGTGCAGAAATAGGCTCGTGAGTTATTGCAGACAGAAAAAACATCCAAACCAAGGAAGAAATACAAGGGGGGAGTTTTTCTAGGCTTTTTTAAAACATAGTTTTTAAACGGGACAGCATTCCTAAGCTACACATTTTGGCAAACTAATCAGGCAGTGTCTCTTGCAGTTGTCACTGCACATAACCCTGACCGCAGCACCCCCCGCTGGGGACGTGTGCAGCGGGAGGAAAAGCACCTGCCCGGGAGAAGCTGCGGGGCAAACGCGCTTCAACCGGGAACCGCGGCTGGTCGAGGGCCCACCTTTCTGGCTTATTGGATTTTGGTTCTTTGGG
The DNA here is from genome assembly GCF_021613505.1 of Equus quagga. Taxonomy (NCBI): domain Eukaryota; kingdom Metazoa; phylum Chordata; class Mammalia; order Perissodactyla; family Equidae; genus Equus; species Equus quagga. The sequence goes on from NC_060273.1 coordinate 45,939,811, forward strand.
GGCTCTGAGGCTTTCTTTGCCGTTGAGCTATTCCGCAATTCTGTGAGTTGTAGATAACTGATAGCAAAGCGAAGTAATTCTTGTCTGTAGACATGTAAATAAGTCCTGCCCCACCCCCCAAGGTTCAATTGACTTCTCTCCCCCAGTGAAAGAAGCCAATTTTGCCTCTATTTACACATTCATTTCACTGTTCCTCATCTATACGTGTGTCTGTTCTTTAGATCGTCCTTTGAACTGGTTTTGACATCTTTTTTATGGCCTCATTAATAATGAGTTAAATCATTAGTACGTGTTTATTTTACATCTCTATGAAAGAATTGTGGTTTTATCCTTTTTGGTTTTTTTTGAGAATTATCCTATAACAAAACAACTATAGTGGCATTTATGGTGGTAAAACAAAGCAAAATACGAAACCAGCTTTGACTCTTGAATAATGGGAAACGGTTGTGTGGCTCATGGAACTGCCACTTAACGGCAATGAAACAGTAAAATCTATATAATCCACTTGAAAGGTGTTCATAGGTTCTAATTCTACAAAAGACATTAAGGAGTATATATATACTCCTTATATATAATATATATAGTAGGATACCATTTTATTTTAAAAAAGGAAAAAACATTAGTGTGTATATTTGTATACTTTTCTCTGAGCATAAATAATTGTGGACAGAGATACACTATTGCTGTCGTTTATCTCATGATACCGAGTTGGAGAGGGCTCAATGGACAAGATCATTACCTTAAACACTTATTATGAAATATCTGAGACATTCGAAAAAGTGTTAGGATTAACTACTATAACAAATACAAATGTACCCCAGAAGAATTGAGTACCCCTGTGGGCCCCTCCTGGGTCACTGTGTGCTTTGTCTCTCCGAAACGGCTGCTTATCAGTCCTGTGCAGTTGGACTTGAACATATATATTCAAACATATAATATGCAAAAGTATGTATATTTAAATTTTTTATCATCTAGAAGTTATTTTGCATATTTTAAAACTTTATATAAATAGTATGATATATTGAAGATGTTTTTCAGAAAAAATTTTGCTCAACGAGGTTTTTGTTTTTAATCCAGGTTAATATATATATGTACATATATGTATATAATATATATTTTAATACATATCATATATATTTATATGCATATATAATATATATTTGTATATTATATGTGTAAGTTGTATATGTATAAAATCTTTTTCTTTTGAGTTGACTTGTTATAAAGAGAATGTATTACTTTTGTAATTTAAAAACTCTTAAGATTTGTTTTATAAAAAAAGAACTTTCTTGAGAGACATGAGACAAGTCTGGAAAAAATGACAGGACACATCTTGTGTTTGGTTGAGAGAATTTAACATTTTAAAGAGCAATAATCTTTAAATTTTTGATAATTAAAACACTGTGGTACTAGTATCAGAATAGAGAAGCTTATTGACAGAAAAGAATTAGGAGTCTACAATTGTCCTGTGTATATATGAGGACTTAGTGTATGAAAAAATATGATTTTACAAAAGAATGGGGCAAAGTGAGACTATTAAATGAATTATATTGTAGGAACTAGCTAGGTGATTGAGGGGCAATTCTATGACTATTTTACTGCTCATCCCAAAATAAATTTCAGCTGATTCAAGGCGTGACATTTTGATCCAACTAATGAAGAAAACATGGGTGAAAGCAGTAACAACAAAGGGAGATTTCTCACCTGGGGTTCCTCATCCAAACTACAGAAAATGGTTTGAGTGACTGCTTTCCCAAGTCTACCAATTCTGTGTAACTGGTACCATTCTAGAGGCGTAAAATAGAAGTGAATTCCTTACATACAATCGGTACCTACAGCGTTAGGGCTTAATTCTCTCGGGAAACTCTTGTTGACATAGGCTCAAAAACAAATAACAAATGTTGAAAATAGTTGCAAGGTGTAGAACAGGTAGTGACGTCCCCAATACACAGAGAAGTCTCAGGCGCTAATCAAGGGTGACTGTAGCGGTACAGAAAGGCACACACAGCGCAGAGGGGCAGTGCACAAAAGGAAAAAGGTAAATTGCCAATAAACATGAAACTATTTTAAATCTCACTAGCAATTGATTAAATGAAAATTTAAAAATAAGCAACAAGGAGGCATCACTCAGTTAACAAATTGTGAAAAATAGTAAAGGTCAACAAGGATGTGCCGAAACTGACACTTAGGTACTTTGGGGGCATGTGAACTGGTGTCATCTTCCTGGAAGGCAGTCCGGCCCAAGGAGATAATTAGATGGGAGTGCAAATGTGTAATATAGAGGTTTCAATTACAGACTTTCTAATACTACATATTAAAAAACTGCAAACAACGTGAGCATCCATCGCTAGAGGCTTGTTTACTCAGAATTCTGCTATGGACCTGCCACTCAGTGAGGTAGGCCTATATACAAATAAGTAAATGAGTAAAATAAGTACATCATAAGCAATATGATACAAAAATGGTGCCACCAACTAGGCCACACATGTTTCTGTTAGTAAGGCTTCGACCAAGGCGCCTCACAGCAGGTTCTTTTCTGGAAATTCCCTCTCATGAGCCTCAAGACTTGTGGTTTGCTCTCGGAAAAGTCTGCCCTAAATCAAAGTGTTTCTTTTTTATCAGAAACCACGTATGTTAAAACATACAGTCAACTGAATAACAGCCAGGTTGAAGGTAATGTTGGAGACTCTTACAGGTCAAGCTAATCAGATCTTACTTATTCATTTTTTATAAGACTTTGGAGAGCCATTCTTTGCTGATCAGATTTGCAAGGTCCACTGGGACTGGGAAAGGCTGGAGCTAAGGGAACTAATGAGGAGGATTAGTTAGAAAATATGGGGCCAGAAAAGCGTCTGCTGGAATGGAAAGGAGAGGAAGAATCAGGAGAGGTTTCTAGGACAGGATGAACAGAAGCTAATGACTGACCTGGGTAGCAGCGGGGAGACAGGACGGATGTACACGGAGACTTTACATCAGAAGCCTTATTGAAATCAGCCTGAAACCGCTGGGATGGAGATCTCCAGCCATGATCTCAATGAATGAAGCCCTGCACGCCCCGCCTCCCTCAACAGTTTCCATGCACCAGCCACCACAGTTGCTTCCGTTAGTACCACCCTTCCACCGGCCTCCTCTGTGGATGTGTTTCAACATGTATATTCCATTAGCTCATCTTCCCAAATTCTCTCCGTTAATCACCTGAGTGAGCCTTCATCATGGACTCCCATTCTTAAATTCCCAATGTCTGAGCTGGCCCCCACCATATTTCTACTTCACCCTTAGACAGAAAGGGAGCCACCCAGTTTTCTCTGTGTTTCATGAGGGCCACAGGCTGAGGAATTACCTTATCAGCATTTGTTTGACCTTAGTTCCAGGACTTTGGTGGCTCAAGGCTGAGGGAGAGCATGGGTGGGGGTGGAGGGCAGGGCAGATGACCAGCGGGGTTTGGGTGCGAGGTGGGGTACCAGTCTTCAGACTGGTGGGGTCGAGCAAAGGAACCAGCTGTGGAGGGCTGAGGAGGAAGGGCATGGTTGTAGGAGTGAGAGAAGCAGGTCACCGGTGGAGGTGGTGTTGGGTAGGAGTAGGGACAAGCAGGGGAGTCTGGCAAGAAACCAGAGAAGGTGGCAGGAGACAGATGGGCCAGTGGCTGGAGCAGTGACCGCTCTTGCTTCCGCTGCTTAGCTCTGCGGTTCTGGAACCAGACCTGAGGAGCAGGGAGAATAGGCACATCAGAGCCCCTGTCTCACATAGGTGCATCGTCACATGTGACCTCCTCCCCCAGTGACAGAAGCAACAGGTACAGGGCATAGGCCTCTCCCACATGGCCACAGGAAGAAAAGCAGTTCCAGAGGCCTGGCTGAGCCCAACCTACTGACAAAGGGAGACCCATGCTATTACCCCAATCTGTATCTAAATGTGCCCAACTTCTCCAACTTTGGGTAAGAATTGTCAACTTCCAACAGAAAGAGATAAATATGACACAAGGCGTTTTCCCTCCTCAGAGAAGGGGAAATTTCCCCTAGGGTCGTTAGAGGTTAAGACTGCACGAGTTTGATTGTTACACACACGGCTGGATTTAGAGTAGGGTCTATACTTAAGATGAATGAATTCTAGGGTTGGGATGGAGGGAGCATCAGGCTGGTTTGATTAGGGACAAGGTTACATACATCTGTGAACAGTTGGAATTGAGTTTCTGTTGGAAGTCGCATCACTATTAAGGCTGGGGTAGGCGTGGAGTTCCAGTTAGCTGAGGTTAGAGCTAGGGTTAACCTCCCGGGGCATTCCTGACGCAGAGGAGGCCGCTGCAGATGCAGTCACGTTGACTGGTGGACGGGCTATGTTCTGGTGAGCATCTAGGTTAAGGTCACAATGCCCCGGAGAACCTATTCCCCAGTGGTTCCCAAGCACTAAATCCGCATTTCTTCCCAGAGGAAGGGGCGATCTTGGGGCATCACCTGGATTCTGGCCTCGCTGAGGCCTGTGTCCCGCGCAAGGCCCTCTCGGGCCCAAATGTCGGGGTACTGGTTCCTTCCAAAGGCTGACTCCAGCTGTCCCAGCTGTGCTGGGCTGAAGGTGGTGCGGTGGCGGCGCCGGGAGTGCGGGCGACCCCTCTGTCCTCCTTGCGGGGAAAGCCTTGGTCTCCCCCCTCCTATACCAGAGAGGTTCCTGCAGGGCCGAGTGCTCATGTCTGAGGAGTGGGGTGGGGGGGGGGAGAGGTTGCTGCCAAGTGGACCCACCCTTCCCTCCCTAGACCACGTATGCTGGTCCCCCCAGATTCTACTCATGCCCCCCGTGCTGCTCACACACTCTGCCTGCCCAGAAATCCTTCAGCTTTCAAAACTGGCTGGACCAGCTCAGCCTCAGCCCTGCCTCACCTGAGTCCCCCAACCCAGGCTGTGCCCTCCACATAGGGTACACCCCTCAGACTCAGTTTACCTCCTGGGCCCTCGGCTCCATCTGCCTCGCATCTCCACTGTAGGCCCCCTTCTATTACACTTCCGCAGACAACGTACCCCTCCTTGTTCCTTTCACCTCCCTGAGCACACATACTACCCTCCAGGGTCTCACCCTGTGGATATCCTGTTTCCTCTGCCCCCTAACAAACTGTCCAGGTCTCTAAGACCCCCGTGACTTGTTCCCTGGTCTCACGGCTCACATTCAACTTACACCTCCTTTACGTGGCTGCCCTGTTCCTAAACCCTTCACTGGGGAGGATGAGACAGTCCCCTCTTCCGCTCAGACACACCCTCCCCTCACATACATTTCGTCTTCTCCCCTATCTGAGCCCTGGCCTGGCCACCGGGCTGCAGGAACCTGAGCTCGTGGGAAAGGCTTGCCTCTCTTCCCCACAGGCTCGCTAAGCCCCACACTAATTAGTCTGAGAGCCAGGCAGGGAAGAGAACAGGGAGGGAAAGGAAACACCTGGAAGGCACACACTGAGAGAAGGGGATGTCTGGAGCTGAGGCACCCATCCCCATGGGGACCCAGGGGTGTGGCCCCCACCAGTGCTCACTGTCCACCTTGGAGACACATTCGTTGAGCAAGCAGTGGGTCCCCTGCTGTCCTCAGATCCTAAGCCCTGGCCCCTCCAGCTCCCTCCCTCAGAGAAGGCAGGGCAGTGGGCGAGCTGCTGGCCAGGAGCAAGGAGACAGATGTCAGCTCTGCCTCTGCCTCAGCAGGTGTGCCCTCCACAGCCCGCCAGCGCCAGTACCGCAGTTCCCGTGTGTAAAGCAAAGGCGTCATAAGCACCCTGACTTTCTAAGGCTCCCACGGTTTAACATGCTAGGATCCCGGTTCTCACTTCTCTTCACCTTCCTCGCGGAACCGTTGCCCCACAGGAGCCTGGGCACAGAGACTCCTCAGGCCCACCCCAGAGGATCACTCACCCACCGTGGAGGTCACAGTCCCAGCGGCTGGGTAGCTCTCGGGCCAGAGGCTGCTGCAAACTCGCCCCCTCTTTTGCCTACCCTGCCCACTCCTACCTTCCGCTTCCATGGCTAACAACAAAGACCAAGGACAGTCCAGCCTCCCGTGTGCCCGAGTCTCTGATTCTGTTTCTGTTCCCCTCTCTGCTTGTTGCCTCGCGCCCTCTCCCTCTGCTCACAGGGCTCCAAGAGTCTCTCTCTGCATAGATGGAGATAGAGAGCTCTGTCTTGCACTCTCATTCCTTCTTCCTAACTCTCATTCCTTCAACTGAGTGTCCTCTCATTCTCTCTGTCTTGCCCTCCCGCTCTTTCTGTGTTTGTCTCTACTTTTCTCCTCCTGCTCCTTCTCCCTGGGATGCGTTCTCCCCCTTTGCCCTCAGCTGCCTCCTTGCCCAGCCTGCAATCTCGCACCACCTCTTTCTCCCTGAGCCTGGGCGGAGTGGCCTCCTCCTCACCCTCGTGGGCCCATCCAATCACTGCCCGCTCCCCGGAGCCCCTTCCTCAGGGGAGGCTCACAAGCCGGATGAGGGAAGGTGCTCTGTTGGAGGGTCCAGGGACTGGGGCCAAGAGCTCGTGTTCCCAGAGGGCCAAATTCTTTTGTCCTGTTAAATCCCCTCCTGGGAGCAGGCAGGGTAAGGAGGAGAAACTGCATTCCTCCCAAGACCCCTCCTCAGAACCCCACCATTGGGGGAGGGAGAGAGGGGGTGCAAATGGGGTCCAGGAGTAGAGCCTGCTTGGCATCTCAGTGTGTAGGTGATACCCAAGGACCTGTTTCCAGGAAACTAAAAAACTCAAAGGCACAGGTGCATTCTGGCTCCTCCTGATACCTCATTCTCAGAATACACTCGACATCCCCTCAGGACAAGCTGAACCATAGGATGAGTCTCCAGGACAGTGTTGTTCTCAAGTACCCTCTGCTTTCCTCTCCCAAGCATCACGTTATCCTTCATCCAGAACCTCTAGCACTCCATGACCTTCCAAGGTCACCCAGATCTTCAGAAAACCCTGATCTTCAAGCGCATCTACATTCGAGGTGCACCCTGACCCCCCCGACCTCGAGACTCTGCAGGAGACTGAGATTCCCATGACATCCTGACATTCCGATTCTTCAAGGAAACTCTGACACACTGAATCCCTGAGCAGTCAGGTCACCCTGGTGCCCACAGTCCTCTGCTTCTTGAGGTTACTTAGATCTAGGAAGTACATTCTGACATCCCTAAGACATCCTGACCCTTTAAAGGCAACCTGATACCCCAGGACTCTAGGATCCTCTAGGACCTACTGAAACCCAGAACACTCCGCCTCTACTAGGAGATGCCCCTAGCCCCAGCCATGAAGTTCTGACCTCTCAGGACATACAGACGCAATGAGGACACCCTAAGCCCTGTGGAACACTGTACCCACAGGGCTGTCTGGTCTCCTAGGTCACACTAACCCTTCACACACTTCCTTTAAAAGCAACCTGATAATTTAAGACAGAAAAACATCATAATCCCCTAGGATCTTGATGCTTATAATATGGTCTATGGATCAGCAGCATCAGTGGCGCATGAAAGCTTGTTGGAATTGTAGAATCTTGGGCCCCAGCACAGTCCTACTGCATCAGAATCTGCACTGTAACGAGATCCCCGGGAGAACAGAATGTACATTAGCCTTTGTCAGCTTGGGCTGCCATAACAACATACGGAAGGCTGGACGGCTTAACAATAGACATTTATTTCTCACAGTTCCGGAAGCTGGGAAGTCCAAGATCAAGGTTCCAGCTGATTCAACTCCTGGCAAGAGCTCTTCTCCCAGGCTGCAGACAGCGCCTTCTGAGTCTTCATGTGGTGGAGAGAGAACTAGCTCTGATCTCTCTTCCTCTTCTTATAAAGATGCCAATCCCCTCATGCTGTTCCCCCATGATCTCCTCTAACCCTAATCACCTCCCAAGGGCCCCGCTACCAACCACCATCACACTGGGGTTAGGGCTTCGACACATGACTAAGGGAGAGACTCAAATATCCAGTCCCTAACAATGTTAAAGTCAAGAGGCACTGACCCAAGACACCCACCCCTCCCCCTCCCCCAGAATACACTCTGACCTCCTAGAGCCACCTGAGCCTTGTGACAGCCTGACCTCCCCAGACCCAGAAACAAGTGGTCAGCTTGGTCCACAAACAAACCCTGAATTCCAACATGCTCTGCTGCCTCGAGATACCCTAACCCCACAAGGGGACTCTGGGCAGCCGTCCAGGACAGCCTGATTTGCCCCTAGGCATTCTGATACTACAAGGAAACTCTGACCCACCACTCCTGTTCCCTGAGGGCACTGAGACACTACAAGTTTGACTTGACATCCCAAGTCAAAGAAGAATACTGTGATCCTTCAGGAGGCTGGGAGGGTTAGAGGCGTTTCGTCTTCCATGGCATCCTAATTCCCACCCCAACCCCTGACCTAGCAAGGAAGCCTAACAGCCAGGATCCTCCCACTCTGTAAGAAACAGAATGGTGTGGTGGGGAAGAGCATAGGTTCCGGAGCCAGACTGCCATGGGTTCAAGTCCCAGCTATACCACTTACTAGCTGTGTGATCCTGGGCTCATTACTTAATATCTCTGTGCCTCAGTCTTATCATCTGGGGTTGATTCTCTTTATTTGAGGTAATGTTCCATAGAGTCACTGTAAACACTGAGTTAGTGAAGACTGAACCATTGCTGCTAGGGGAAATGGGTTTCTGTGAGCCTCTGGCCACAACGTTTTTGTCAACGAATTAATACATAACTTTGTTGTGTGTTTCTGTTTAAAGACACCTCATTTAACATACGCTGTTAATTCATTGACACTGAACTCACAGCCAACAGCACTATAACTGTGCTTGAACGAAGCGTATCTAACGCGCACATTTTCTCCGTTAAGGCACATCGTGGCCTTCCTGCATTTAAGAACACCACACAGCACTTCAGCACTACGCCTGGAGATCATTTGAAACAGCAAAATTACCCCCAAAGGCACAAAAGTGTGAAAAATGGCGGCACTAAATAGACGGCAAGAGGACACGTGTCTACAGTAGGAACAGTTGCCCTGTTTGACCTCAGCTGGGAACCCGGCAAATCAAATTTTTCTCCCCTCTGTGCATGCACGTGGCTCCAGCTAACCAGAGAGGTGCCAAAGAGCACTGCAAAGGACATAGATTTTGGAGTCACAAATAAATTTGGGCGAGCAGGTGAATTTGCAAATACGGAATTCACAAATAATAATGATCAGCTGTACCTACCTGATGCGTGGTAAAGACTGAGAGTCAAGAAAAGAGAAGCATTTAGGACTGCACCTTGAACATAGTAAGCACACGAGAAAATGTTACTTTGTTATCATCATTATTATTATCGAAGTCCCCCGGAAACCCCAGCCCTCAGGGTCATTCTGATCCTGAATCCCTAGGGCACAAGGGACGCGTTCACTTTCTAGGACTCACAGGCCCTCCAAGAAGTTTTGACTTCGGCACCTTACAGTCAGCATGGTCACCTGAACTCACAATGACTCCATGACCCTCTAGGATACCCAGACTCACGGGACATGGTGAGATTTGGGAAACTTTGGTCCTGTAAGGAAATCCCTGACCCGGCAGGATCCAGACACTCAAGGGCAGCCTGTCCTCCAGTCTGTTTGGGGCCCCTGGTTGGTTCCAATCTTACAAAGGGCTCACTGATACTGAAAAACCACTGAACCCCCAAACCCCATCCCAGGAGATGCCCTGATCATGCAGGCCTGAGTCATAAGACGTCTGGACCAAGTAAAGACATATCGTGATCTCCCAAGGCACCGTGACCCTCCTGTGGATGCTGGCGCATCAGGACATCTGACGTGGGGAAACTCTGACCTTCCGGTGCACTCTGACTCACTCAGCCCCGGATTTCTCAACAGGCACCCTAATCACTGCCACACTCCCCCTACCCCCAACACACAGACAGCCCAGAATGGCTTTGACTCACCAGGACTCCCTGAATCCACAAAGTGATTATTCTAACCCTCAAGAAATCCTGGTCTCTCAAGGAAACCATCCCTTACAAGACACTCTTACTCCATGACATCCCCTGAACCGACAAAGCACCCTCACTTCCTGGATACTCTCACCCCTGCCAAGCGTCCTCTGCTCCTCCAGGACCCTCTGCCTCTGGAGAGCACTTGAACTGTACAAGGACACCTTGACACTCTACTCCATAACACGTCCATTCAAGCCTATCCAAACCTTCAAGGACCCCAGATCTCCAGAAAACTTTCATCTCCCTAGAATTCCTGATTTTCACACATTCAGAGACCAACAGGTTATGCTGACCTACCTGAAAACCCTGGCAGCTCTGGACTCCCAGAACTCCCTGAAGTTTCTGGATCAGCCAGTCAGCCCAACCCCCCAGGACACCCTGACTCTAGGAAAACAGTCTGGTTTTCCAGGACACTCTGACCTCGAAGTTAGCGATGTTATAAGGACACTTCAAGAATGTTCTGACATGATAAAAATGTCATGAGGCCCACAACACCCTGCCCCCTGTGACATTCTGTCTCTTCAATACCCCTGCCTCCCCAGGCCTCTCCAAGTCTGCCAGACTCTGCAACTCTCACCCTTCAGACTCATCTGACCCTCTGTGGCCTCTTCGGAGCCTCGAAACACCTCCTGCTCCACTAGGGCACTCTGAGCATTTAGGATGTCCTAATGTAAGCAGGATGCCTGTTTGCCATCCTGAGACAAGGTGAACTCATGCCTGACCATACAAGGACCCCTGAGACCAGGGAGAATCAAATGCCTATAAGGACACATTGTCTTACCTTCTTTTTGGATCACATTGTCTGCCTTTTTGTTGTTGTTGTTGTTGGGGAAGATTCCCCATGAGCTAACATCTGTTGCCAATCTTCTTCTATTTTGCATGTGAGCTGCCATCACAGCACGGTCACTGATAAACAAGTGGTGTAGGTTCATGCCCGAAAACCGGGCCCAGGCCACCAAAGCAGAGTGCGCCGATCTCAACCACCAGGCCCCAGAGCTGGCTCGCACTGTCTGCCTTTTTACCTCTTCTCTTTGTCTCATTTTTGTCTCTTTCCAGTGCATTCACTGAGTTATCTAGAGGTTTTTCTCTAAGTGACTAATTCTGTTTTTAGCCTTGTTGTTCCTTACTCTTTTGAATGGATTAATAATTCCATAATTGTATCGTTTTGGTTCTCCATTTGTTTCTGTATCTTTGCATTCTCCATTTCATCACATTCTGTCGCCTTAGATTTCTTTTCTTAGTGATTTCTTATTCTTTATGCAATCCTCAAAAGCACAGTGTCCTTCTGAGGCTACGTTACTCTTTTTTTCCTGCAGGACTGGTGCCCTCATTTCTTCCTTGTTGTTCTGTGTGTCTGATGGAGGAGGAAGAGTTGTATTATCTTTGCACAGTTGCAATTCTTTTTTGTTTTTAAACTAACTCTCATTTTCAGAAGGTCTCTTGAATCTAGACTATCTATTCATCCTAAGATAGCATGAGGGAATTCTCCTTGCCTCCATTCTCAAGCTATCTGAGACCTGTTGGCCTTCTCTCAAAGTTCCAGTTTGCAAATCGTGTATTGCTTGTTCTTTTCTTTTAATATAGCTTAAGAGCGGTAGGGCGGGGCTATACACTTTCACAACTGATGGGTCCGTTAGGATTGGGTTCTGCTATATAGAACAGCAAAAGATGTGGCTTACACAAGTAGAAGTTTATTTCTATCCCACACAAAATAAGTTCCAAAGTAGGCATTCCCAGGCTGGTACAGTGGGTTTAAGGCGTCACTAGACCCCTAGGCTCAGATATCGCTGCTCTATCCTCATCCTATGGTCCAGAATGGCAGCTCGTGGAGCAGTTGTCATTTCCACACTGCAGGCCAGAGAAAGAAGGAAAAGCAGAAGAGCGAAAATGAGGCTCCTCCACTCTGAGTCGGCTCCCTTTAGGGAGCTTTCCCAGAATTCCCACACTTTCACATCAGTCTTATTGGCTAGAACTTAGTAAAAAGGCCACACTAAGCTGCAAGGGAGGCTGGAAAATGTAATCTTTATTCTGAGCAGCAATGTGGGTAGCTAGCAATCGTTATTCACTCAGTAAGGAGGGAGAATGGAAGTGATGCTGGTGTAGACGAGTAGCAGCCTGCTCCGGAGAGCAGCTGACACCTGCTCTCCTTCAGGGACCTTGTCAAACTCTTCCTAAGGGTCACACATCTCAGGTAGGGGGTCCCCTATCCCCAGGATAATTTATATTCTTCGTTAAGATTAATCCCCTAGTTCAACATGAAGACTGCATTTTGCTTCTGAAAGGAATGTTTTAGTCTCCATGGTTCTCCTTCTCTCACTTACCTACTCTGACAGGTGCTTCCATTTCCACCTCCGTCAATGAAGGAAACCCATGGACTTTGGCAATGATGTTTCTGCTTTATAATGGGGAGTGTGAATGTGCACATTTTTCACTATGTCTCCATGTTGTTCACATTTTTTAAGGAGGAAAGCTATTGCTATTAAAAATTTTTTAAATTAATTTTATGAATTATCTGCCCCTCTGAAGACCCTATGTAAGTTCTTGTTTAGCTCATTTACTCAGAAAGGATAATGCAAAGATACTTAGTGTATTGGACAAGAAAATACATAAGGTATTTGAGTAGAATTAGGTCCCAGAAAAGGGACATTGACCTTAGCAAAAGGAAGACAAGAACAGGCTTATATTAAGATAATTTGTTAGATCAACAGTTAACCACATGATTATCCAGCATTTGATAAAACTCAACACTTATTCATAATTTTAATATGATATCACTATTAGCAAATTCTTTATCTTGATAAAGGCTATTCATTAAAACTGACAAGATATCCTGACAAAAATTATCTGTCAAAAACCTGTCATTCTTAAATGACAAAACATAATTAATATTCTCTTAAAATCAGGAAAAATGCAGGCCTGTTTGCTCTTATTCCCACTGCTCCACGTTGTCCTGGATGTCCCAGCCAATCCAATCAGACATGAAACAGAAATAAGAGGCATAGGATTTGAAAGAGAAAATCATTCTTATTATGTATATATCTTATCTTTGTCAGTATAAAACACTCAAGAGCATTTACAGAAAAATTTTGGGAACTAACAAGAGAGATCGACAAACTCCTAGAAACAAGATTAACAAACAAAATTAATTACATTGGTATTTACCAGCGGTAGCTCGTTAAATGTTATGACACAAAAAATTATTCACAATAGTATATAGCTATCATATTGTTAAAGATGTGTAAGCACTTAAGAGGATAAAAGGTTGTGAAATGATACTGAAGAACATAAAAGAAGATAAGTGAGAAGATAGTTCATTGATAGAAGACTCAATTTTGAAAGGTGTCAATTCTCTCCCGGATTAATCTATACATTTGATATCATTTCAGTCAAACTCAAAAAGAGTTTTCATGGATCTCGAGTGACTGATTTAAAAATGTATGTGGAAGAGTAAAGATCCCAAAAGCCAACACTATTTTAAAAAAACAAGCACATAATGAAACAAACAAAAAAGAAGAAGGAAGAATTTGTCCTCCCAGATATCAAGATGGTGTAAATTTACAGTCCAGATTAAGAGAGTGTGCTATTGTGCAGAAGTAGAAAAGAGGATTCACAGAGCAGAACAGAGAGACCAGAAACAGGACCAATGAAAGATGGGACCTTAATATATTACAGAGCAGACTTTATTAATCCACAGGGAAATGATTCCACAAATTATGTTGGATTACTTAGCTTTCCACATTGAAAAAAAAGGTTACCTAGAAATGCATACCCCACTCACAACTTACATAAAAATAATCATTGAATGGATTAAAGACTCCAATGTGAAAATTGACACTGCAACGTAAAGCTATTATTTATTGCCTCAATGGCTCCCTGAATGCCAGCCCCCACCCTGCTTGTTTTGAACTTTCACCTACTTACCTTCGGTTTCTGAGTACTCATCCCCAATATGTGCATTCAAGTGGCGAGCTTTGTGATGACGTCCCCATTTTACTCCTTTCCATGGTGATCCAGTTATATGCACGTTACCCACTGAGAGTGCTTCCCCCTGCCAGGAGCTGCTCCAGCAGGACCCTCAGCAGACGCACTGCCCACGGGGCTGCTCTTCTCCCACCCTTCCCGCTGTGACCAAACTTCTGGGCATACCGTGCCTCCCTCGCTGGGACCTGCCTGTACAGTAAACCCTTTAATTTCAGATGCCTCTTCGAGTGTAATTTCTGCAGCCGCGTTTGAGTGATCTTTAAAGACCCTATAAGGGAGACTTACTCCCGCATTTACAATAAAATTATTTACTAGAAAAAAATCATAGGAAACTATCTTTATGAACGCAGTTTAAAGAAGAACGTCTTAAGCTATTAAAAGCAAAATTATGAGGAATATTTCAGTAAATTTGACCGTGCCACATAAAGAATTCTCTTGACAAAAGACAATAAAACAGCAGAAACAAAGTTAAAAGGAAAGCCACAAACTGGGAAAAGATATTTGTACCATGTGTAAAAAAACAGGAGATTACTACCAAAATATACAAAGAGCTCAAACAAATTAATAAGAAAGAGATAAACAATCCATTAACAAATGAGGAAAGGACAAAAGGGCAATTCAGAGAAGATAAAAATAAAATGTCTAATAAACACATGAAAACATGCTCAATTTCCCAGAAAAAAAAAAAGAAAATTAAAACAATGAGTTACCGTTCACATCCACCAGAGCGGCAAAGATGAAACTGTATGACGGCACCAACTCTCGGCAAAGAGCTCAAGAAAGAAGTCTCATTGTTTATTAATCACTGAGAGCAAAGTTTTACAACAAGTATGTAGTAAAACTGGAAAAAAGTACATACCGTTATGACTTAGTAATTCCTCTTCTATTAGATTGAACCACAGGAAAATGCCATTTTTTTGTAGGTCAAAAAATCAGTTAAAAATCAACAGCTTTATATGATTCAACCTTAGCTATAGACCCTAGAAGAATTCTCCCATCCATGGGAAAGATGTTTTCACAGTATGATGACTTTTAAGAGGAAAAAAAAGTGGAAGCAATCCAAATTCTATCAACAGAGAAATAGATTATTGCATTTTGGCATACCCATGCAATACTGAGTTATCCGTATGTATCACGGATAGCTCTAGAGTGTGCAGGTCACTTGCTGGGCCCTCCTTGTGTGGATAGATGAGCCACGGTTGAGCACTGACCCCACCTTGTACTCTTAGGGCTTCTGTCCCACGCTGCAGGAGCCCAGGCTTCATGCACACACTCACTCCCCCTGAGTCTGAGAGTTCCATTTTAAGGACAGCCAAAGGAGCAATCTTTTTAAAATAATAAGGCTTCTTTGTTGGGCTTCAGATATGAAATAAGTAGCCTCTGCTTCTTCAAATTCCTGTGGCTTACTCTGGCCTCAGGCAGATCATCAGTGTTTAAGAAAAAATATTCAATGATACTTGCTAAAAATGCTGAGGCAGACTTTATTCAGGCCCATGGGTACAGGGACCACTGCAATGGGCAGTGCACTCAACTGTAAATACAGCATGGGGAAGTGGGAATTTATAGCCAAGGAGCAGAGTGGAGGGCAGTGGATGGAAAATTACTAAGAGGAAACATCAGAGTTACTGGGAGATTCTGGCTAAACTGACCTAATAGGATTCTTGCCGAAGACAGGCCAGGGTGATCAGAGATCACCTGGGGGATGGTGGAGGAGGAGGAACTGGGTCAGATATGGGAAATGATCAGATATTGAGGGTGGGGGGTTCTGGTGAAACCAACTCAGCAGGGTTCTTGCTAAAATTGGCTTTTATAAGGAAGTGCACAGATGGGCCTAGGAGAAGGTTCAGGAGCCTGACCAAAGTTTGAATCTTTGTCAGTTCCCCCTCTT
The DNA here is from genome assembly GCF_021613505.1 of Equus quagga. Classification (NCBI taxonomy): domain Eukaryota; kingdom Metazoa; phylum Chordata; class Mammalia; order Perissodactyla; family Equidae; genus Equus; species Equus quagga. The sequence goes on from NC_060273.1 coordinate 45,955,621, forward strand.
GTTTAAGGAAAGAAGATACATTCTTCTTACCTTTGAACAATATAAATCCGCTTCTCCTTTTGTCTCCTTTTGTTCACTGGGGAGCAGCTGAACCTTCTGTTGGGACTTGGTTGTAAAGGATATTTGCTGGATGGTGCTAGCAGTCAGGCATTTAATGAGGAGGATTTCTATTAAAATTGAAAGATTAATAATTAGAAACCCAGTTTCTGAGTCCAGAAGGCAGCCAGTCGAGATTTCTAGATGTTGGGCTCAACATACCTTTAAATGGTGGAGTGAGGGTGGCAGTGGCCATGTGATAAGTTTCCCTGGTTTGCAGTTTGAACGTCTCTGGCAACAGCATTGGGTGTTCCAGTAAAATTTCTGAGAGACCCACGCAGCAGCAGGCATGAAGGTTGCCCATATGTGATCTGTTATGGTGATTTCCTTGAAGTTTGTATCAAATCATTAAGTTTATCAGCCTGCAGGATTTTGGGGAAAGGGTAGTTTTAGTTCTCAATGATTCTAAGCTAAAAGGGAGAGAAATTGGAAATGTTAATTTAGACAGGTGTAGCCAGATACTGGAGGGAACTAGAAGAATTCAGGCTGGATGCCCAGTTTACAGGTAGGTAACAAAAGCTTAAAGGCAATAAGCAAGACTAGAAGTTAATACCCACACAGGTTTGCTATAGTTTACCATTGAAACATAATCTTTCTCTTTACAGTCACTCCCATTTCTATCAAAGATAATCAAAGTAAGACTAATTTGTTTGCAAAATTAAACCAGGCCTGATTACTTATGTAAGTACAGCAAGAATAGCAACTGATCACATAGGCCTTTTGAGTTTGCTTTGCTGGAGCTTTTCATGATGAACCTCAGATAGGACTTTTCAAAACCTTTTGAGGCTAGGAAGCCAAGCCAAGGACTCGCCATCAGACTCTCCCTGCAATACCTACATATTTGAGTGAATTCTCTTCTTGAGGTCCTCCAAATATCTTGAGGTTCCTGGGCCTGTCAGAAAGTGACCTTCATTACTCACCTGGTAAGACTGCTGGGAACCCTGTAAACAAGGTCCCAGGCCAGATTTTTCCGAGGGGCTTTATTGGCTCCATAAAGTCAACCTTAGTTCCTTAAAGCTGTCTGGTCATAGCTGAGTCTATGCTCGTCATTCTCAAATACAAGATTCCAGTCAAAGCCTTTGTGACATAACCATCATCTCTAATTATATCCTGTTACAAGGAGAACAAATTCTTATTGATCTTATGTAAATGACTATATTGCCATGAGAATAAGAATACTCAATACGTTCCAAATTCTGGAAGAATCAGGTGGGGAGAAAAGAGAAATGTTTCACTTCTGTTTACACAGATATAATTTACCAAATTGCCATAAGTTATAGGTAGCTCAAGAGAAGAAGTTTTCCTTAAACCTGGAAAACAAAACACTAAAGAACCAGCAATGTTTCAAACAAAGAATATAAAAAAATTATAATTTTCCTCATTAGTTCATTCAGTCCCAAGTAATTAATTCTTGTTCTGCTTGACCTTGAGTTAGCAATTTTAGGAATCCACTGGCTTCTTCATTAGTTTTGGGAATTCTTACTCATTCCAGTGGCATGGTCCCAAAGTCATGTCAGTGATGCCATCATGGAGCATTCCTACCTAGTTAATTGTAAATGCTTTCAGAGAAGAATCAGAGTAAAACAGTAACTGTCTGTGAATGACAAAAGACTTTTTTAAAAAATGATTGAGGTTAAAGATCTGAGGAGAGTTCATTTGATAAGGAAACAGTTATTTCTGTGGTATACAATGTATTAACATAATCAGGAGGCTGACTAAAGTTTGATCAAGCAAAACATCTTTGTCAACACTCTTATCTTTATCATATTCTTTCTTTTGCCTACTTTAGGTGTCATTTGCTTGTTTTTTTGGTTTGTCAAGGTAAAGTTTAGGTTACTGATTTGAAACTTCTTTTTTCTTTCTTTTTTCAGTTTCATTGAGGCATAATTTAGAAATAAAATTGTAAGATAATTAAAGTGTACATTGTGATGATTTGACATATGTATAGTTTCTCCTTTTATAATACAAGTGATCAGTGTTTTGAAGTCCATAATATACATCTTTGACTTATCACATTCTACCTTGAATTAATATAATACTATTTCACATATAATACAAGGACTTTGCAATAGTGCACTTCCATTTCTCCTCCCCTGACCTTTTGCTCTAGTTGTCATATGTTTTACTTTTACAGATGTTATAAGCCCTACACCACTGAATTGTTTTAACAGATAATTATCTTTCAAAGAGATTTAAATAATAAGAAAATATCTTATATATTTAACCATGTAGTAGTTATTTCCTTTACTATTCATTCCTTTGTGTAGGTCAATATTTTCACCAATTATGTTGAATTTTATCAAAAGATTTTTCTTAGCCTATTTAGAGGGTGAAATACATTGACTGATTTTTTTAATGCTGTAGCAGCCTTCTATTCCTGGGGTGGCCCTCACTTGGCTGTAATGTATTTTATTATCCTTTTTATATGTTACTGGGCTTGATTTGCTAATATTATTTTGAGGATGTGTGCATCTATGATCATGAAAGATATTGATCTGTAGTTGTCTTTTCTTGTAATTTATTTTGATTTGGTATTCTAATAATTCTGCCTTCATAAAATGAGTTGAGAAAGTTTTCTCCTCTTATATTCTGCAAGAAAGTGTAACCATCTGGCCTGGAGTTTTTTGGGGGTTGGGGGAGGGAGTCTTTAAACTTCAAATTCAATTTCCCTGTAAGTATTGCTTTAACTGTATCCTACAAATTTTACTATTTTTAAATTTTATTTTAAAATATTTAAAAAATATCTCTTATTACTTTCTTTTTAACTCATGTGTTATTTAGAAGTGTCTTAAGTTGGATAATATATACGACCAAATGGGCTTTATCTCAGGAATGCAAGGTTGGATTAAAATTAGAAAATAAATCAATATGATTCACTGTATTAACAAACTAAAAAAGGAAAACCATCCCAACAGACATAGAAAAAGTAATAGACAAAATTCAGCATAGATTCAAGATAAAGTTAGTGCTGTTGAGTTGATTCTGACACCCAGCAAGCCTGTGTACAGAAGAGTGGAACCCTGCCTGGTCTTTCTATGCCATCCTCTCCCTTTCCAGGGCTCTATCAGACAATGCTCCCCTGCCTTTCGCAGGGTTTTCATGGCCAATTTTTCGGAAGTGGGTGGCCAGGTCCTTCTTCCTAGTCTGTCTAGTCCGGAAGCTCCACTAAAACCTGTCCATCTTAGGTGACTCTGCTGGTATTTGAAATAGAGATGGCATAGCTTTCAGCATCGCAGCAACACACAGTTGCTACAGTGTGACAACCGACAGATGGGTGGTATGGTGACTGGGAAAGGAACCTGGGCCATGGTGGTGAGAGCACCGAATCTTCACCACTAGACCACCAGGGCTGGCTATTCCTGATAAAAACCTTTCAGCAAACAGAAACAGAAGGGAATTTTCTCACTCTGATTAAAGTCATATATGAAAACCTACAGCTAGCATCATACTTAATGCTGAAAGAGAGACTGCTTTCCCTTTAGTATTAAGAGCAAGACAGGAAGGGCTCTCACCACTTCTGTTCATTATGGTGCCAGAGATTCTAGCCAGTGCAATGAAGCAATAAAAAGAAATAAAAGATATGATATTGTGATATAATAAGAAACATATTTGGTCTTTGTCCCTGGTTCCTGGCATGAGAGCTTCTAAAATACGTGGAATTTACTGAGTGATAGGGGTGAGAGGAGCATATTTTGTTAAACGTAATAAGCCCTTTTCAACCATACCTGAGTTTATGCTGATGAGGTGACTCTTGGCGGGCCCCTAGACAGCTTCAGGATGGGGCTGGCTGCCAGAGGAACCAGCTATGTGATTAGACAGTTGGAACTTTCAGCCCTACTCCCTGACCTCTGGGGAGAGGAGAGTGGCTGGATATTGAGTTCACCACTAATGGCCAAGGATTTAGTCAGTCATGCCTACATAATGAAAGCTCCATAAAAACTCCTAAACTATGGGGTTTGGAGAGCTTCCGGGTTGATGTGCACATTCATGTTCTGGGAGGATAGCGCAACCCAAACCCTGCACTCACGACCCTCCCTGACCTTGTCCTATATGCCTCTCCACCTGGCTGTCCACTTATATCCTTTATAATATCCTTTATAACAAACCAATAATAGTAAGTAAGTGCTTCCTTGAGTTCTGTGAACCATTACAGCAAATTATCTAGTCTGAGGAGGGGGTCATGAGAACCCCAATCTGCAGCCAAGTCAAACAGACTGTGGGTAACCTGGGGACCCACTACTTGTGACTGACGTCTGAAGTGGGGACAGTCTTGTGGGACTGAGCCCTTAACCTCTGGTGTCTGTGCTAGCTCTGGATAGTTAGTGTCAGAATTGACTTGAATTGTAGGACACCCCGTTGGTGTTCTGAGAGTTGGAGAACTGGTTGTCAGTGTGGGGAAAAAACCTCATACACTTGGTATCAGAAATGTCGTTAGCAGGAAGTACCTTCATTAAAAGGCAAGTGGATTGGAAAGGAAGAAGTAAAATTGCCTTTGTATGTGGACAACATAATCATGCATGCAGAATTCCTCATGGAACCATAAACAACCTGCTAAGGCTACTCAGCAAGTTTAGCAGAGTTTCAAGATTCAAGATCAATATTTTAAAAAATAATCATATAGCAACAAATAATGAAAAATTCAAATTAAAATGGTATTATTTACAGTAGCATAAAAATATGAAATAGTGTTGAAGTTGACAAGAAATGTGAGCAATCTGTACAACAGAAACTAAAAATAACATTCATGAGAGATGTTAAAGAAAATCTTTAAAAATGAAGAAATATTCCATTTTTCTTCCTGGGTCAGGAAGACTAAATATTGTGAAGCTGTCAATTCTTAAATTGATAAAATTCCATGCAGTCACAATCAAAATTTCAGCAGGCTTTTTCACAGAAATTGGCAAAGTGATTCTAAAATTTATATAACAATGCAAAGAACCTAGCATAGCAGAAACAACTTTGAAAAAGAAAATTGAAGTTGAAGGGCTTACACTACCCAAATTCAAGAATTATTCTAAAGAAACAGTAATCAATAGATAGTAGTACCATCAATATAGACAAGTATTTCAATGGAAAAGAATAGAAACCATAACTAGGCCAAGATATATAAAGTCAACAGGTTTTTTTTTTTGTGTGTGTGTGTGTGTGTGTGTGTGTGTAAGATTCACCCTGAGCTAACATTCATTGCTAACCGTCCTTTTTTTTTTTTGTTTGAGCAGGATTAGCCCTGAGCCTCCACAGCATAGCTGATGAGTGGAGCATGTCTGCCCCCGGGATCTGAACCTGTGAACCTCAGGCTGCTGAAGCAGAGAGTGTGGAAGTTTACCCACACAGCCACGGGGCCAGCCCCAAAAGGTCACCCAGTCTTTGACAAAGGTACAAAGGCAGTTCAAGGGAGAAAAGATGGTCTCTTTAACAAGTGGTGCTGGAACAACTGGATATCCACGTGATTCATGAGAGAGAAAGAAGTGGATTCCCTCACACCATATACAAAAATTAACTCAAAATGGACTATAGATCTAAATGTAAAATCTAAAACTGTAAAACTTCTAAAACATAGGAGAAAACCTTTGGGACCTTGGATTAGGCAAACATGTCTTAGATATGACACTGAAATCACCATCCATGAAAGGACAAATTAATAAATCGGACTTAATCAAAATTAAAAACTTCTTCTCTTCAAAAGGCACTGCTAAATGAATTAAAAGAAGTTACATACTACAAGAAAATATTTGCAAATCATAGATCTAGTAAGAACATTTATCTGTTACTTCATACATCTGATAAAGGACAAGTATACAGAATATACAAATTCAACAAGTGAAAAACAAATGATATCATTTTTAAAGTGCAAAAAATTTGGACAAACAATTCACCAGGAGATATGTGCATACAATCACCTTGGAAAAGAGGCAGTTTCTGCCGTATGATCTAGCCATTTCTCTTCTAGATATTTACCCAAGAGAAATGAAAGTGCAGGTCTGTACAAGTCTGGTACTTGAACGTTCATGGCAGCTTTTTTTCTAACAGCCAACACAAATGTCATCAACAGTGACTGGAGGGACAGCTGTGGTATAGCCATGAAATGGAATATTACCCGGCAATAAAAAGGAAGGAACACATAAATCTCAAAATAATTTTAAGTTCAAGAAGCCAGATAAAAGTACATTATATAATTTCATTTATATAAAACCCAAGAATAGGGCTTTATAAGCAAAGTCCAGCCCTCCACCTGCTCTTTTCTTTTTAAACAGAAGTTTTTGGAACATAGCATGAGCAGTTATTTCACATTGTCCACGGCTGCTTTCATGGTAAATGGCAGAGCTGAGTAGTTGCAGCAGAGATGTGCGGCATGTAAAGTGTTTACTATCTGGCTTTTTATGGCAACAGTTGGCTGACTCTTGCTTTAGTGTACATGTTTACATACATAGAAAACATGACGAAATCTACAGAAACGTTCCTAGAATTAAGAATTTAATTTTAGAGTACAAGTTCAATATATAAAAATCAATTGTTTCTATATGTAAGCAATGGAAAACTAGAAAATAAAATTTAAAATATTCAATTTAGAATAACATTAAAAAGTAAAATAATTGGAAATAAATTAATTCTCCCCAAACTGATCTATAGATCCAATGCAATCCCAAGTGAAATGCTAAGACATTTTTAAAGAAATCGACAAGCCAATTTAAAAGTTTGTATGGAGATGTCAGCAACATGGAGGAGTGAGCAGTTTTCTTTGTCTCTCCTCCTTCAAAGTACAACTAATTGGACATTCATCAGTCAGCAAAGGGTATCCACATAGCATCTTAGGACGCCTGAGAGATCCGTGCTGCTGTACATTGGAAGGTGGATGGACTCCCCCTGGGAAGAGATGGAGATAGGTGAAAACTCTCCGACCCCCAGACAGCCTAGTACCTGCAAGCGAATTTCTATCAGTGGACATGCTCATAGCATCGCCATGGCACCAAGGGTGGGTGTGGGTGTGCATCGGTGGAGCGACAGTGGAAAGAGGTGACTACAGCCCTACCTAAGCCCCCTGCAATTGCCCCTAAGCCCAGTGGGAAAATCCACAGTCCCACAGCAGCCACAGGGAAAGCCTCTACTCGGCATTAGCGGAGAGGCCCCGCCCAGTACTCAGAATGCTGGGAGGCCCCAGGGCAGGAGGATCCCGGGTGGTGCAGCAGTCTGCCAGCCACCTCTGACTCACAAACTCCTGCTGTGGCCCAGAGGGGGCAAGGGAGACTCAGTGAGACCCTGTGAGTGGGCAGTGGCAGGTTGGAGTCCCAGCAAGCCTGCTCTGAGGTCCAATGGGAAAATCCACGGTCCCACAGCAGCCACAGTGAAAGCCTCTGTGCAGTGGTAGTGGAGAGGCCCTCCCCGGCAATCACAAGGCTGGAAAGCCCTGAGGTAGAAGTAGCACAGCTGGGTGAGCTAACCATAGACTGCAGTAGATACCCATAGCTCTGCTGCAGCCCACAGTGGACAAGTGAGGTCTTGCAGGCCCTGATGGTGACAGAGCTGCGAGTCTAGGTGAACCTGCTCCTAGCCGCTGTGAAAGCCCATAGCACCATTGCAGACCCTAAGGAGGGAGCACGCCTAGGTGGTCTGCAACAGTAGGCACCAGCAACCTGAGGCCCCCTTGCGATTGTCCCCACAGCTGATGAGAGACTCCACAGGGCCACTGTGATCATGAGGAGGGGCCCAGGTCTGGTCAGCAATAGCTGACAGGGATCCTGGTTGGTGCAGATTAAACAGCTGCTCCCCCGACTCCAGTAGAAGCAAGTGGAAGCAGTAACTAAATGCTATCTCCATGAGGAGGTACAAATCCACGCCATCAAGCAGTATGAAAAAATATATTAAATCTCCAGAACAGAAGGAAAATGACAAGTACCCAGAAAACAATCCCAAAGACACTGAAATCTATAACCTAAATGACAATGAATTCAAAACAGCCATCATTAAAAAACTCAATGAGTTAAAATAGAATACAGATAGACAACTCAACGAGTTCAGAAGCTATGTCACAAAACAGCTTGATACTATAAAGAAGAACCAATCAGAAATATTGGCAATGAAGAACACAATGGAGGAGATTAAGAAATATCTGGACTCTCTGAATAGTAGGGTTGATAATATGGAAGACAGAATTAGCAATTTGGAGGATAGGAATATAAAAATGCTGCAGATAGAGGAGGAGAGAGAACTAAGACTAAAAAGAAATGAAGAAGCTCTCAGAGAAATATCCGACTCAATCAGGAAATGCAACATAAGGATTATAGGTATCCCAGAGGGAGAAGAGAAGAAAGGGGCAGAAGGCCTGTTCAAAGAAATAATGGCTGAGAACTTTCCAAACTCGGGAAGAGAGATCGAACTCCATGTGACAGAAGCTAATAGATCTCTAAACTTTATCAATGTAAGAAGACCAACCCCAAGGCATATAGTAGTGAAGCTTGCAAAAGTCAATGACAAAGAGAAAATACTAAGGGCAGCAAGGCAGAAGAAAATAACCTACAAAGGAAGCCCCATAGGCTGTCAGCAGATTTCTCAGCAGATAATTTACAGGCTAGAAGAGAGAGGAATGATATATTCAAAACTCTGAAGGATAAAAACCTTCAGCCAAGAATACTTTATCGAGTGAAAATATCCTTCAAATATGATGGAGAAATAAAAACTTTCCCAGATAAACAAAAGTTAAGGGAGTTCATTGCCACAAGACCTCCCCTACAAGAAATGTTCAGGAAGACCCTCATACCTGAAAAATCAAAAAAAGGAAAGGGGGTACAAAACCCAGAGCTAAGGAGATAAGTAGAAAGACAAAATCAGAAAGTTTCAGCTCTCCATCAGAACAGGTTAGCAAAGGCTAAGTATAACATTAAAGATAAAAGGAAAGGAAACACCGAGAATAAATATAATCTTGTCATTTTAACCACAAACTCACACACAAGAAGGAAGAAAAAAAATCTTACAATAACAACCTAGAAGAGGAAGAGGAAAGGGACGGAATGGCTTAATCTAAGGAAATAAGAGGCTATCAGAAAATGGACTATCTCATCTATGAGATGTTTTACACAAACCACATGGTAACCACTAAACAAATAACAGGAATAAAGACACAAATTACAAATAAGAAGAAAGCCAATACAGAAATTTACCTACCTGAATTAGTAGACCAAAAATCATGGGATGAGAAAAAAAGGAAATACAAGAGAATCATAAAACAAGCAATAAAATGTCAGCATTAGGCCCCCATATTTCAATAATCACTCTAAATGTAAATGGACTGAACTCTGCAATCAAAAGATACAGAGCGGCAGGATGGATTAAAGAACAAGACCCAACAATATGCTGCCTCCAGGAAACACACCTCAGCCCCAAAGACAAACACAGACTCAGGGTGAAGGGATGGAAGATGATACTCCAAGCTAACAATGAACATAAGAAAGCAGGTGTCACCATACTTATATCAGACAAAGTAGACTTCAAAGCAAAACAGATAAAGAGAGACAAAGAGGGGCAGTATATAATGATAAAAGGGACACTCCACCAAGAAGACATAACACTTATAAATATATATGCACCCAACACAGGAGCATCAAAATATGTAAAGCAACTATTAACAAAACTAAAAGGAGACATCAACAACAGTACAATAATAGTAGGGGATCTCAACACCCCATTAACACCAATGGATAGATCATCCAGACAGAAAGTCAACAAGCAAATTATAGAATTAAATGAAAAATTAGACCAGATGGACTTAATAGATATATAAAGAACATTCCATCCAAAAACAGCAGGTTACACATTCTTCTCAAGTGCGCATGGAACATTCTCAAGGATAGACCATATCTTGGTAAACAAAGCAAGCCTCAACAAATTCAAGAGGGTTGAAATAATAGCAAGCATCTTTCCTGATCATAATGCTATGAAACTAGAAATCAACTACAAGAATAAAGCTGGAAAAGGGGCAAAAATGTGGAGACTAAACAACATGCTACTGAACAAAAAATGGATTATTGAAGAAATTAAAGAAGAAATCAAATACTATCTGGAGACAAATGAAAATGAAAACATGCCATACCAACTCATTTGGGATGCAGCAAAAGCGGTCCTAAGAAGGAAATTCATTGCAATACAGGCTCACCTCAATAGACAAGAAAAATCTCAGATAAGCAATCTCAAACAACACCTAACAGAATTAGAAAAAGAAGAACAAACAAAGCCCAAAGTCAATAGAAGGAGGGAAATAATAAAAATTAGAGCAGAAATAAATGAAAGTGAAACACAAAAGACAGTAGAAAGAATCAATGAAACAAAGAGTTGGTTCTTTGAAAAAATAAACAAAACTGACAAGCCCTTAGCCAGACTCACCAAGAAAAAAATAGAGCAGACTCAAATAAATAAAATTAGAAACAAGAGAGGAGAAATCACAACAGATACCACAGAAATACAAAAGATCATAAGAGAATATTATGAAAAACTATATGCCAACAAATTGGACAACCTAGAAGAAATGGATAAATGCTTAGACTCTTACAACCTCCCAAAACCGAATCAAGAAGAAATAGAGAATCTGAATAGACCAATCACAAGTAAAGAAATCGAAACAGTAATCAAAAACCTCCCCAAAAATAAAAGTCCAGGGCCAGACGGCTTCTGTGGAGAATTCTACCAAACATTCAAAGAAGATTTCATACCTATCCTTCTCAAACCATTCCAGAAAATTGAGGAAGACAGAGTACTCTCTAACACATTCTATGAAGCCAACATCACCCTGATCCCAAAACCTCACAAGGACAACACAAAGAAGGAAAACTACAGGCCAATATCACTGATGAACATAGATGCAAAAATCCTCAACAAAATTTTGGCAAACCAAATACAGCAACACATTAAGAAGATCATACACCATGATCAAGTGGCATTTATACCAGGGACACAGGGATGGTTCAACATCCACAAGTCAATCAACATGATACACTACATTAACAAAATGAGAAACAAAAACCACATGATCCTCTCAATAGATGCAGAGAAAGCATTCAACAAGATCCAACATCCATTTATAACAAAAACCCTCAATAAAATGGGTATAGAAGGAAAGTACCACAACATAAAAAAGGCCATATATGACAAACCCACAAGCAACATCATACTCAATGGGCAAAAACTGGAAGCCATCCCTCTGAGAACAGGAACAAGACAAGGGTGTGCAGTCTCACCACTCTTATTCAACATAGTACTGGAGGTGTCGGCCGGAGCAATTCAGCAGGAAAAAGAAATAAAAGGAATCCAACCAGCAATGAAGAAGTGAAACTCTCGCTGTTTGCAGACGACATGATCTTATATATAGAAAACCCCAAAGAATACATTGGAAAACTATTAGAAATAATCGACAGCTACAGCAAAGTTGCAGGGTATAAAAGCAACATACGTAAATCAGTAGCATTTCTATACTCTAACAACGAATTAACAGAAAAAGAACTGAAGACCTCAATCCCATTCACAATCGAAACAAAAAGAATAAAACACCTTGGGGTAAATTTAACCAAGGAAGTAAAAGACCTATACAATGAAAATTACAAGGCTTTTCTGAAAGAAATGGATGATGACATAAAGAGATGGAAAGACATTCCATGCACATGGATTGGAAGAACAAACATAGTTAAAATGTCCATTCAACCTAAAGCAATCTACAGAGTCAACGCTATCCCAATCAGAATTCCAATGACATTCTTCACAGAAATAGAACAAAGAATCCTAAAATTATATATGGGGCAACAAAAGACCCTGAATTGCTAAAGCAATCCTGGGAAAAAAGAACAAAGCTGCAGGCATCACAAAGCACACTACAAAAGCTACAGTAATCAAAACAGCATGGTACTGGTACAAAAACAGGTGCACGGATCAATGGAAGAGAACTGAAAGCCCAGAAAGAAAACCACACATCTATGGACAGCTAATCTTCGACAAAGGAGCTGAGAGCATACAATGGAGAAAAGAAAGTCTCTTCAACAAATGGTGCTGGGAAAACTGGAAAGCCACATGTAAGAGAATGAAAATCGACCATTCTTTTTCACCATTCACCAAAATAAACTCAAAATGGATCAAAGACCTAAAGATTGGACCTGAAACGATAAGTCTTCTAGAAGAGAATATAGGCAGTACACTCTTTGACATCAGTATCAAAAGGATCTTTTTGGACACCATAACTCCTCGGATGAGGGAAACAACAGAAAGAATAAACAAATGGGACTTCATCAGACTAAAGAGCTTCTTCAAGGCAAGGGAAAACAGGATTGAAACAAAAAAACAACCCATTAGTTGGGAAAAAATATTTACACATTATATATCCGACAAAGGGTTAATCTCCATAATATATAAAGAACTCACATAGCTCAACAACAAAAAATCAAACAACCCGATCAAAAAATGGGCAGGGGACATGGACAGACATTTCTCCAAAGAAGATATATGGATGGCCAATAGACACATGAAAAAATGCTCATCATCACTAATCATCAGGGAAATGCAAATCAAAACTACACCAAGATATCACCTTACACCTGTTACAATGGCAAAAATAACCAAAACAAAAAGTGACAAATGTTGGAGAGGTTGTGGAGAAAAAGGAACCCTCATACACTGTTGGTGGGAATGCAAACTGATGTAGCCACTATGGAAAACAGTATGGAGATTTCTCAAAAAATTAAAAATAGAAATACCATACGATCCAGCCATCCCACCACTGGGTATCTATCCAAAGAGCTTGAAGTCAGCAATTCCAAAAGTCCCATGCACCCCTATGTTCATCGCAGCATTATGTACAATAGCCAAGATGTGGAAGCAACCTAAGTGCCCATCAACTGATGATTGGACAAAGAAGATATGGTATATATATACAATGGAATACTACTCAGCCACGAAAAAGGATAAAATCATCCCATTCACAACAACATGGATGGACCTTGAGGGTATTATGTCAAGTGAAATAAGCCAGACAGAGAAAGACGAACTCTGTGTGACTCCACTCATAGGTGGAAGTTAAACATGTAGACAAAGAGAACTGATTGGTGGTTACCAGGGGAAAGGAGGGGTGGGGGGAGGGCGCAAAGGGTGAAGTGGTACACCTACAACACAACTAACAATAAAGTACAACTGAAATTTCACAAGGTTGTAAACTATCATAATCTTAATAAAAAGTTAAAAAAAAAAAAGTTTGTATAGAAAGGCAAGGGATCTAAAATAGCCAAAATAATCTTGAAAAATAAGAACAAGATCAGATCACTTACACTACTTGATTTCAACATTTAACATAAAGATTCAGTGATCAAGACAGCCTGGTATTGGTGTAGGATTGACATAGAGATGAATGGAAGACCACGATGATTCCAGAAGCAGGCCTACACTTAGATGGTGAGTTGATTTTCAACAAAAGTGCCAACATAATTCAACATGAAATCGAAAGTCTTTTCAACAGATGATGCTGGAATAAGTGATTATCAGTACAGATAGAAATAAACTCTAATTCTTATCCCACATCATACTCAAACATTCACTGAAAATGAATCATAGACAAACACAAAGACAAATTCTATTAAGTTACTAGAGGAAAACATGATACGTAATCTTTGTTACACTGACTGACGCGAGGGTTTCATAAATAAGACCTGAAAAGCACACCTTTAAAGGAAAATAACTGATAAGATAAACTTCATGAAAATTAATTTTTTTTCTGTTCATAAAGCATAGTTAATAAAATTAAAAGGCAAGCCAAAAACTGGGAGAAAATATCTGCAAAATTTATATCAGACTAAAGAATAAGATCCAGAATGTAAAAAGAATTCCTGTAACTCAAAAATAAGAAGAAAAACCCCTCGATGAAAATGGGCAAACAACCTAATAAAAGTCCTCAAAAGTAGATATACAAATGAGCAATAAGTACAAGATACTCAACATCACCAGTTATCAGGAAAATGCAAAGGAAAACCACCGTGAGTCATTATTGCACATCTGGTAGAATGGCTAATACTGACAATAGACTGACCATAGCGAGTGTTGGTGAGGACATGAAACAACTGGAACTCTCATATTGCTGATGCAAACGCAAAATGATACAGCCATTTGATCAAAACAGTATTTGAGCATTTGAGTATTTGAGCATTTGAGCAAAAAAGTATCTTACAAAGTTAAAAATATGCTTACTGGGGCTGGCCCCGCAGTGTAGTGGTTAAATCTGTGCACTCTGCTTTGAGAGCCTGAGGTTTGCTGGTTCTGATCCTGGGCACGGACCTACACACCACTCATCAAGCCATGCTGAGGTGACATCCCACACAGAAGAACTAGAAGGACTTACAACTAGGATATAGCTATGTACTGGTGCTTTGGGGAGAAAAAATAAAAGAGGAAGATTGACAGGAGATGTTAGCTCAGGGCCAATCTTCCTCACCCAAAAAAAGGGAAAATACATTTACCATAAAACCCAATAATCACATTCCCAGAAAAATGAAAATATATGCCAACACACAGACTTAGACAGAAACGTGCATGGTGGTGTTATATACACATTATATAAATATGTAGAGATATGCATACATAATATATATCATAGCTCCACATTGGAAACAATCCAATTTCCATCAACTGTTGAATGGATATAAGAACTGTGGATCTTTTGGGGCCGGCCCCATGGCCGAGTGGTTCAGTTCCCACACACTGCTTTGGCGGCCCAGGGTTTTGCTGGTTCAGATCCTGGGCATGGACATGGCACCGCTCATCAAGCCATGTTGAGGCAGCATCCCATATGCCACAACTAGAAGGACCCACAACTAAACATATACAACTATGTACCAGGGGCCTTTGGGGAGAAAAAGGAAAAGTAAAGTCTTTAAAAAAAAAAGAATTGTGGAGCTCATTACTATGGAATATTACTCAGGAATAAAAAGGAACACAATGTTAACAAATGCAACAAATTTGTGATACATTGACAACATGGATGAACTCAAAAACGTTATGCTAAGTGAAAGAAGTCAAACACAAAAGGCCAAATGCTGTATGATTCCATTTATATTAAATTCCAGAAAACACAGAGTAGAAGAAAGCAGATCAGTCACACCCTGGTCGCGGGCGGGCGTTAGCTGCAAAGGGAAGCAAGAGAGCTTCTGAGGATGATGGAGCTCTTCTGGATAGCTGGATGGTAGTGGCGGTTACATGACTGCACGCGATTATCAAAATTCATTACAATGTACTGAAATGAGTAGTGTTTGTTCTCTATGAATTGTAACTCAGACCTAGAAAGGTTAATTTTGGAATATGGGAAAAATAAAAGCCTAAAAATTAAGCAAATGAAAAAAATAGGCAATTATTAATTTCAGGAACATCCAAAAGTTGTACAAGAAAAAAAGCAAGATTAGTACACTAATAGTGTATAACAGAGTCAGAATGCCGAAGATACATATTGACATGCTAAAAAATTGTGATGTACCTATCTTAGGAGGGTTTGAGGAAGAGGAAATTGGATGGTGACTCGGTATTACTCATCACCCGTCAAAATGGGAAAGTAGATTAGACTGCAAATCAATGATCAAACAGTGGCATTATCAGCATATTATTTAGAAATGCACAGAAGTACTCACACTGGGAAAGAGCACCCAGGGTGGAGGGCTGAGGGAGGAGATGGGGTTTTTCACGTGAAGATTTGTTTAACTTTTAAAGCTGTGCTAATATATTTATTTGACTAAAATAAATTTAAAACAAAAATGCTTGATTGAATGCTTGACTTATTTATTTTCATATTCCTTCATTATTAACAAAAACATTTAAGGTTATTTTTCCCATAGGTTTTTATATTATTTTTTCTTTAATTTATAAATCATGTGGTTTTAATTTTCTTCTTCATATGGGCATTATGAAGAATATTGTTTTAAATTTTACCAACTGGACATTTCTTTGTACATTTTTTACTTTGTGATGGAGGCTATAAGAGAATGTAGCCTGTGAAATCAATGTTTGGGGACTTTATTAAAGTTTTTACTGTAGCCAAGAAAAGGCCAATATTGGTAATTGTTCTCTGGACTTAGAAGAACGTGTATTTTCTATTTACGGGGTGGAAATATGTAGTATATATTTTTAAATCTAATTTCTTCATTGTTTAAACAAAACCTGTGCCATATTTTTCATTAACTATTTTATCAAATTCTGGGAAGTGTATATTAAAGTCTATCATTAAGATTAATTTAATCAACCTTTAAAAAATTTTTAGGAGCCTTTGCCTTATATAAACTATTCTTACATTGCTTTGAGCTTGATGTTTCATAACTGTTATTAAGTTCCATGAGCTTTCCCTTTATTATCATAAGATATTCCTTATTCATGATTTGTGCTTGTAGTTGACTTAATTATAGCTTTATCTCTAATTAATAGTGCCACCTTTCTTCTCTAACTTCTGCTTTTACCTAATACATCTTTGCCCAATTTCATATTTGTGCTTTTTCTTTTTTTCAAATGTAGGTTTTTAAAACTCACCTTTTAAAAATTTTGCTTTCTATATGACACACAAATAAGACACTTAGAAATACAGACCCAACTTCCAATAGCCCCCGCATACAGCATCTACTTAGACGACCACATACGCATACACCCCACACCCAGTGTTCCCTACCCCCGTCCATAGGCCAGCATCTCTGGGTGGTGCCTCTGGTTTCTTATCTCAGGGACACAGTAACCATTACAGAGATTTAAATAAAGAACTGAGGTTCTGTTCTTAGTCATTACTTTCTTAGCATAAATTAAGAAATCAAACTTTGTATTTGAAAGAAGAAAGAGTGCAGGGTCCTGAGGGCCTAAGGATTATACACAAGGGAGTCAGAGCAGAGCAGAGTGTGCAGAATGGAGCTGCTGTGAATCTCTGGGGGCCAATTTCACTGGCGTCACCATTTCTCTTCATGTTTTTTTTTTTCCTTTATCTCCCCAAAGCCCCCCAGTACATAGTTGTATATTCTTCATTGTGGGTCCTTCTAGTTGTGGCATGTGGGACGCTGCCTCAGCGTGGTTTGATGAGCAGTGCCATGTCCGCACCCAGGATTCGAACCAACAAAACACTGGGCCGCCTGCAGCGGAGCGTGCGAACTTAACCACTCTGCCACGGGGCCAGCCCCTCTCTTCATGTTAATTCCGAGCACAAAGCAGAGGACCGGGGATATTCTGTCTGTGACATGAGCATGAGATGCACTTGAGGCAGTGGGACACAAATCTGAGCATTAAACTAAGTTCCCCTCAAGTCGAGATATCCGTGTCCAGAGAGGGTAGGAACAAAGAACAGTTAGCGTGTGTGTCTCTAACGAGGAGCTGGGGGGATCTACCCCGGGGGCCCAAACTTGGCAACCACTGAGCCCTGATGCCCACAGAAGTCCCAGCCTCCGGGGATGGAAGACCTGTACATTTTTCCATACAGTTTCTCGACAGGTAAAACACTTGCGTGTATCACACATTTTGTCATCACAAGGCCCATGTTCCTCTCTCCTCTCACTGACTTAGACCACAGATGAAGAAAGAGGAAAGTGAGTGTCCAAAACTGTGCAGCAAGTATTTGCACAAGAATGGAGTCTCTCCCCCTCCTATTATCTGTGTCCAGAGAGAACATGAACAGCAAACAGTGTGGGTGCCTCTAATGAGGAGCTGGGGGGGATCTGCCCCGGGGGCCAAACTTGGCAACCACTGAAGCCCTGAACCCCACGGAAGTCCCAGCCTCCAGGGATGGAAGATCTGTACACTCCCTCCCCGTCATCCAAGCCAGACCCGGAAGAGCCACAGGGTCTAACTCTAAATGTTCCCCTCCAGCGAGAAAAAGTTCCTCAATCCCCAGCCCTGGCTGTGACTTTCCCATCACCCAGGGTCAGGCAGGCAGCCAGTGGAGATGGGGGTCCATGAAGCATCTGATGGCAGCAGAGAGCAGCCAGGTAAGAAGAGCCGGGAGAGTGGGAGAGGGCATGGTTACCTCCACCAACACACAGGTCCACACGGACACAGACACAGAGATTTACAGCTGGAGAAAGAGACACACTAAATCCCTCTGCATGTGACCCAGCTCAAGGGGGAGCGTCTCTTGGACTGACGTGTACGAGCCTTTCTCCTTCCAGGATGTGCGGACCGTTGCAGGATACGGGCAAGCACGGTTCCCAGATGGAAACAGGAAAGCATCAGCGGGAGAGGACGGAGATAACTAAGGTTAGCAGGGCAAGGAACAGTGAGCACAGGCTCCTAAAAAGGCTGGCCAGAGGCTCAGAGTGGAGAGCCCCCTCCCTCCCCACAAAGGACACTGTCTGACGTTCAAGACCCTCCTATTCTGCGCTCATCTCCACCTTTTTGCCCCGTGTTGCTTCCCTTTGTCGGTGCACTGTGGCCTGTGACCACGTGACAGAGGTGTTTCAGAGGGAGGCCACCTGGATGCCCCCTGGAGCCCACAGAGGGTAGTGGGCTGGGGCTGGGCTCCAGGCACGAAGCAGCCCCAGTGTAAGGGCAGGAGCAAATGCTCGGTGCTGCGGAAATGTCAGATGTCTCAGAGACAGTGACACACTGACAAGACACACGAGACTAACGCATGAAAGCAGACTCTCATACGCAAGGCACACAAAATAGAGGTCATTCCAAGGGCACAGGTGAGAGGGCTCTCTCCCTATAAGGAAGCTGCCCGGGAAGCTGAATTGAAACGCAGGGGTGGGTGGTGCGTATCTAGGAAGTCACAGCAAGAGGAATTGAGTGCAGGACCTACCACGCTGGTTTCCAGGGGAGTCTCGAGTTTTGGAATTTAAACCATGAAATGATCATGTTTTTTCCCGCGACCGACTCTCCCAAAGCTGACAGTTCTCTGCATAAAGACTCTCTGACGATGAGTGCGGGGCTCTTCTGAGACAGAACAGGCACGGGACTCCGCCCCCGCCCCTTGACCACCAGGCCGGCACCTCCCCCCCCGCCACTCCTGTAGCCCAGACAAACAGCCTTCCAACAGCACAGCTCCCCCAAGGAGCCGACTCCCGCATGCGCACAAGCCTCAGGGGACCCCTCTCCTGCCTTCCTGGGGCGGCGCAGGGAGCGCGAGACCCCGCCCCGCCGGACCTGCTGGGCAGGTGCAGGGACCGCCTCCCGGTGGGGGCCTGCGAGAGGGACACCATCAGGGGGAGGGAAGCGCAACGCCTCCGGAGGGGAATGGAGACGCCGGGCAGCTCCCCTCCCCCGTCAAAGGCGCAGGACGACCCCTTTGGGGAGCAGCCAGAGAGCTGCATCTCCTGTGCGCCGTTCCTGTGCTCAGCGTGAGCCCCAGAAAGCCTGAGGCTGTGGTGGGGCCGCTCCTCGGTTTCTGTTACGGAGAGCCGAGGAGCCTGGGGTCGCATCACTTGGAGCTTGTTGTCCTCCCTATTTGGCTTTAGGAGCAGCTCAAAGACCATAGGAGAAGTCCCAGTTGACATCCCGTTATCCCTCCTTCATCTTTACCCTCTGTTTCCATTATGGGGAACTTCCATCTCTGAGACCATTATATCTACATCTGGTCCAGCCACTCTCACCTGTCTTGACGGCATATCCACCCCACCCCCACCCCGTTACAGTCCCCGGTAACCGTGCTCCTTCTGGGGCTTCTTCTAGCTTCTCTCTAGGACTGGGTTACTACCTTTTCTGGGAAATAATCCAGGTAAAAAGGGGCTTCAAGTCTCAGCACTTATCCCCTGGTTTTACTAATTTAACTTTCGCGGAGTAGGCGCCTCACTGTCCCCACGTTGTGAATACCTACAACCAGTCTCCGGAAGTACTTCCCACACTACCCTCTGGCCCAGCCACTGGAGCCAGGTCACGAAGCTGTTCCTTTCCCTTTCTGCCTCTTCCTCTTCCGTTTTCCTCAGGCCTTTTCCTCCCAGGGAAGGCATCCCTCTCCTTTACTATTCAAGTACCATAAATTCTTCAGGGGTGTTGCATTCACGAGGCTTACTGGACTCCCCTGATTGTAATGCTTTCTCAGTCTGGGATAATCTGCTGCATGTACCACATGAATTTGCTCTCTATCAGTCAGTAAATCCCTTTTGTTCAACAGCAAAAATAATCCAGATGTTATCCCTGACGACCTTTCTTCTTCTGGTCAGCAGAAAGACAGAAGAAAGGCTTCACAGGCAGCCTGAACAGCACGCTCAGGTCGGCGATGAGACAGCTGTGACCTATGGCAAGGCCAGCTTAATAGCGGGTGAAATGTTGAGGACAAACCACCAAGCAGACCTTACAAAATCCATAATTTTCCAAATTTTGGGAAAATATAAAAGCCACAGACAAAATTTGCAGATTTATAATATGGCATTTACTACACAGCCTGCCGCATGGTTGAGTTGTTAACGAGCAGTAGCTAACCAAAATATAGAGTTAAAAAAGCATTTCACTTGGTTTGCAATGCTAACTTTTATTGGCTCATGAATTTGGAAACATCACTTGACTACCCCTAGCCTCAGTTTTGAAGGAGAGTGGAGTTTGCCAGCCCAAAATACGTCTCTTTGGCCTAAAGATTATTTTGAGCTGGTTATTTTTTTAAAAAGCAGCCGATGGGGAGAAGCTCTGAAAACCAAGCAGAAGTTACCCTTTTGAAAGAGCAATTTGCGTTTATAAGGGAAATCTCCATATGTAAGGGTATCTCCCTCTCTGTGCCAGGAAGAGGAAGACGACGAAATCTCTAGAAACTCTCCGCAATGGAGAAGGCAGACACTTAACTCTGCATAACAACCTTACCGCTGTTTACTGTGCTTTTCCTGGTCACCTCCCATAATTGCCCCAACATCTTTCTTTCTCTTTAGCTGGAGATGGTATTTAAGTCAGTGGCAAAGGCCATTTTGGGGAGTTACTCAGTTTGCATGAGTACCTTCCATGTACACAGGAAGTATACATGGTATTAAACTTCTGTTTGTTTTTCTCCTATTAATGTCTTTTTTATTCCAGGGGGCAGGGGTGGGGGTCTCAGCCAAGAACCTAGAAGGGTTGAGGGAGTAGTAATTTTCCTCTCCTTCAGTTCCTGCATCTGTAAAGTGAAATATAATATCTCAATTATGAGACTAAGTTAAATACCATATACAACACTATATATGGTAATCATTAAACAGCACTGGAAAAAATAAAACTGCAGCCACTGGTAATTAAACACTATTGAATTTAACCAGGCTTTTTCTGTAAAATGACTCAATAAGATTATTCAGTTTTAGTTAATTCTCAACCAAATGAGTAAACTGTTTCAAAATATAAAACTTGCTCAGCTGTTGACACATGATTACCCTGTGCTGACGTTTCCTCCCTCGCAGGCATGGGCAGAGACAACCAGACTGGAGTCACAGGCTTCCTTCTCCTGGGACTGTCTGGGCAGTCAGAGCAGGAAGAGCTTCTCTTGGGGCTCTTCTTGTGGATGTACCTGGTCACCATCATGGGGAACTTTCTCATCATCTTGGCCATCAGCTGTGACAGTCATCTCCATACACCAATGTACTTCTTCTTGGCCAACCTCTCCTGTGTTGACATCTGCTTTTCATCAGTCACAATCCCCAAGATGCTGGTGAATCACATCTCGGGAAGCAAGTCTATCTCATACGTGGAATGCATGACCCAGATCTACTTCTTCATCACTTTCATCAACATGGATGGGTTCCTCCTGAGCGTGATGGCCTATGACCGTTACACTGCCATCTGTCGCCCACTCCACTACACCGTGATCATGAGGCCCAAACTCTGTGTCCTTCTGGTGGCTGCATCTTGGGTCATTACAAACCTGCATGCTCTCCTACACACTCTCCTCATGGTCCGACTCACGTTTTGTTCCCACAATGCTGTGCACCACTTCTTCTGTGACCCTTACCCCATTCTAAAGCTCTCTTGTTCTGATACTTTTATCAACGACCTGATGGTGTTCACTGTGGGTGGACTGATGTTTCTGACACCATTCACGTGTATCATCGTTTCATATGCTTACATCTTCTCTAATGTACTGAAGCTGCCCTCTGCCCGTGGAATAAGGAAAGCCCTGTCCACATGCGGATCCCACCTCACTGTGGTCTCCCTCTTCTATGGGGCCATCCTGGGGGTCTACATGCGCCCTTCATCCTCCTACTCAGTCCAGGACACGGTGGCCACTGTCATCTTCACCGTGGTGACTCCCCTGGTGAATCCCTTCATCTACAGCCTGAGAAATCGTGACATGAAGGGAGCCCTAAGGAAACTAACTGTCAGATTCCAGAATTAGAAAAATGTAGTGCTGAGTGGACTCTTGGAAATCACACATGTTTTCACTTTACAAACAGAGAAGCTGAGGCCCAGATAGGTGCAAAACTCACCCATGACTGTGCCTCTAATGAGCTGTGACCATGATCACGCTTTTAGAAATGAGGCTGGTAGGCACTCATAAGTCATAAAACCATTAATTTATATCTATAAAAAGGGCTGACTTTAAAGCACTCCTTTTACAGACATCAGAAATTTAAGACATGACACATTTGGATGTATTTTGGGGGACGGATTCAGTAACCCCATAAGACAGTGGCCGTCACAATGGTCTGGGAACTTCAGAGCACTTTAGATCTGGCTCTCCTCAGAGTCAACTGCCCTCTACGGCCTCATATTAGGAGATGCTGAAGTATCCACATTTACTGAGGGCCAGAAATGGTAAGTTGCCCAAGGCTGCTCATCGCTGGTTACAGAATGGCCCTGTCCCCTCTCAGGCTCTTCGATTGTCACTCAGTGCGGTAATTCTCCTCTGTGCTGGGCTCAATCTCTTCCCCGCCTCGCACCACTCAGATCCCTGCTCCCACACGCTCCTCCCCCACCACCCTTCGAACTGTTTGGTGCCTGGTTGCCAGCATGGGCATCAGGGATGAGCACCAGGGACAAATACCAGGGAGCTCTGGAGACTGGCTGGACTTCCTCAGGGAACTCTTGGGACCCCTCCAAGTTTAGATGGGCCAGGAGAACCGAGATTCCCTTAAAGCCGAAGTGTCCAGAGTTGCCATAGCATCTTCGGGACATGGAAACATGAATTAATTCCAGGATGTGGGTTGGAACCCAGGACTTCTGCTTCCAAGTCCAGTTTCCTCCACTCAGTGGGGTCAAGCATCCAGGGGTCCAAGCCTCTTCTCCTGCCCTACACCTGAGGGGTAAGGGCCCCCAGCCCAGTCCCGCCTCCTCTTTCCTGGAGTCCAGAGAGCGCTCGCCTAAGTCTCCGGTGGCCAGTCTCCAACATCCCTTCCCTCTCTGGCCTTGTCGCTTGTCGCCTCTCCTTTCTCAGCTGTCTCCACTCTTGTGGCCGATCTGTCCTCATGGTCCTCACAGCAGTGCCTTTCTGACGTGGTCCCAGCACTGACCAGCTCCTCTCTTGACCAGCAGCAGCCTGTGGGGGATCTAATGGCCTCCTGCCTCTCCCTATAGGTATCTATCCTGCGCACAGGATGGGTTTAGTCCTCCTAAAGCACTGGCTGTATTCTGTCAGGCAATGCTCACAGAAGGTACCGAAGAGGCTGGGAGAAATCCAAGTATTACCTTCATGCCTAACATGATTTGGACCCGAGCTGTACTTACAGTTTTATTTGTCATTAACTCACATATCGATTTTGTTCTAACTTGCCTCTCCTAATTCTCTTCCTCTTTCTTCACTCATTCTCTGCTGAAGGACTTCCTGGTTTTTAAGACTCTAATAATTGTGCTCTTCTCTAACTCCTTTACTATCGTGGCCCACAGGCGTATGTCAAACACACAACATAGTGCTTCACAGACACAGCACAGGAACTCCCAATGCATGTCGGTGCCAGTGGGAGCCCAACTGGATGTGATAAACTTTATATATTCTTCTGAACTGTGAGTTTTATTTCAGAAGTAGTTTAGTGCAAATGTTTCAGATATAATAACACGGACCAGCGTTGGTGTTTAAGTTGTATGACTCATTTTGGTCTCATCATGGTCTTCCTTGCGTTACCATATCTGCATACCTGTGTCATCCCATGGTTACATCACACACGCATTTGGAGCCAGCACCATCAGTTACACATGCGTGTACTCCCTGCAATGCTCACAGAGTTTGCACTCACCCCAGATCGTCATGAACTGAAAAATCATGGATGATGTGGTCAACAAGTCTAATGGGAAACCAGAAAGTGAACCTTCCTAGACACAAAAAGTCAGAGCAGTAAAATTTTAAATCTAGGCAACTAGAGTACTGACAAGGTTCCTCCAGAACATGGAAAGTTTCCACTGACTTCTGGGCACAGAGGCAGCAGAGTTGAACGGGAAGAGTCACGGTTTGGGGTGTAGTTTTATTGCTCACTTCCTCTCTCCCTCAACTCTCAGTCAAAGGTTGGGTGTGAGAAGGGAGATGAAGAGAGAGGGAAGTCAGTGAACGCACTAGAGAGCACAGAGTCAAAGGGAAAATCGCTCTATCCACATGGTCCCTGCCAGCTCACCTCAGGGGAGAAGTCATCATTCAGGGGAAATGAAAGGGGAAAGAAATCTCTGAAAGGTCAGCAGCATGGTGTGAGCAGAAGGAGGAGAGGCTTCTGTCTTGTCAGACTGGCCCTGGTGTGAGAGGTTATGTGCTGGGTCATTCTCCCAGAGGCTCAGGTCTTTAATCCTCCTCCTTCCGGGGACCACCCTCCACTGCATCTTCACTGGCTCCCTGCATTACGTTTCATGAGCCAACGAGGGAGGGAGTGCGTAAGGGAGCCGGGGAGAGGAGTTTCCTCAGAGGCTAGGGGGAATCTGCCCTTGTCGTTGCTTTCTTGCACGCGAGGCACTCACAGGACATAAGCTGGTCATTAATTAAAGCTCAGCATGGCTCGGGGCCTTGGTGCCCTCTCCCCCTTGAAGCAGAGCAGTGCCAGGCCGCAGAGTCCGCCCTGGGAGCAGCCAGGAGCTCAGGATTGCATCTGGGCTTCCACCCTCCAGGGCCTAAGTTAGCAAGGGTGAGAAGGCTCATGGGAAACCAGATGGCTGCGGGTCTGCCCCCTGCCCCGTGGTTTTTTCCCCGGCAATGGGAGGTGGTGAGGAGGGAGATACAACTCAGGTCTTGGGAGCCCCACCTAAACTGTAAAGTGCCTGTAGACGTGAGGGTGATGGTGAGGCCCCACACTGAGCTGTCTTGAGCTGTCAGAGGCAGGAGATACAGTGGAAGGATGCCAGCCTCCACCTGAGACAGGGCTGGGTTCACCTCCCGGCTCAGTCCCTCACAGTCACGTGACCCGACCTTTGAAGCCTTGGTTTCCCTTCCAGAATGGAGGCCTGCCTCCCACTGTGCAGGGGGTAGTACTGAGCGCACTCCCCTGGCCCCTCCTGGCCGTGCTGGGGAGTCCCCACCGGTGCACTGCTGCCCCCATCTGCTCCTACAGGGAACACTCAGCACTCTGGCCTGGCTGGTCTTTGAGGGGACGATAGTGAAGGACACAGAGGCCAGCAGGCTCTCAGACTCCACAGCGCGCTGTGCTGAGAGGTGCTCTCCCTTGGAGGGAAGCGGGAAGGGGTTGTCTCATGGCTCTGTGCGGGCCGGGGCCTTCGTTATCACGGTCATCATTGCCGTCAGCCAGGAGCCAGAGGATTCCCGGGTGGGCCGACGTTCCCGTGACTGACGACGGAAAAGGATTTCGGCTTCCAGCATCATATGGGAACCTTGCTGCTTCTGCAGCCACCAGGGCGTGCTGGGTGGGAGCTTGTCCAGGAGGCTGGGACGTCCAGCTGCAGAAGAGAAAACTCGTCCTGGATAATGGGGGCTATAGGGGTCGGGGAAGGGCTGCTGTGGCCCCAGAGGGCAGCCCTCCCACTGGGGTAAGCTAAAAGGGGGACAGGGTTCAGCTGAGAGGACATTCTAGCGGTGACAGCACTTCACAGATGCGTGAGGCTGTGTCCCCAGCAGACGGCTTCCTTATGACATGGAATCCTTACGCGTCTTGACTAGTTCAGTGCTCTCAGCAGCCGTGCGGCCTTATACACACTGTTTTCTCCACTTTTCAGATGTAGAAACAGAGGTTTAAGCCACTTGTCTCCTGTTGGTAAGTGGTGGACTGGAATTTGAGCTCAGATTTGTATAAATCTTCACTATCCACTATGGTAGCCACTAACCCCATCCTGGCTATTTAGATTTAAACTAGGTAAAGTGAAAAGGCCAGCTCAGATGCACCAGCTGCATTTCCAGCGCTTGTTGGCTCTGTGGTTGGTGGTTGCCGCCTATCGGACAGAGCAGAGGCGGGCATCTCCATCATTGCAGAGCGTTCTGTGGGCCAGTGCTGGTGCAGACCCCGGGTCTGGGCTTGTGTCTCGTGCTATGCTGCATTGCTCATGCTCTATAGGAGGAAGACTTAATTTTTTAAAAAATTTCCAGCCTGCAGAAAAGTTGCAAGTACAGTACAAAAAGTAGTTTCCCTGAACCTTTTGAGAACAGGCTGTCAACCTGCTACCCCGTCACCCCAATTATTTCCATGTGGATTTACTACCACTAAGGACATCTTCCCACATGCCCCTGAGATAGTCATCAAGATCAGGAAGTTAACGCTGATGCCCACAGGCATCAGACCTCATTCAGGTTTTGCCAATTTATCCCAATTTATCCTTTGTATCCCAGCCTGGAGTTGCCCACTGAGTGTTGTCCTGTCTCTTTCAGTCACCCTCAGGCTGGGACAGTTTCCTGTTCTTTCTTTGACTTTCAGGACCTTGACACCTGTGAGGATTATAGTCCAGCTGTTTCGGAGAACGTCCCTCATTTCAGGTTTATCTGATGTTCCCACCCGATGGGACTCAGAGCTTTGCATCTTCGGCAGGAACGTCACAGAGCTGTGGCTCTTACTGTTCTGACGGCATCCTATCTGATTTCATCGGTCCATTGCCGATGACGTTCACGGCTCACTTGGGTGCGGTGGTGTTTGCCAGGTGCCCCACTGTGAGGTCGCTTTCTTACCCTCTTTGTAGTGGATAAGTATTTGGTGGGGAGTTACAAAGCTGGTCTTTTATTTACACCTCTAAAAGTCCAGCTCGGGGCTCTAGGAAACATCCAGGCTTAGCTCTCGGCTGTCTCCACAGTAGACATCCTCACGCCCTGACGCTGTGCAAACCAGCTCGCCCTCCAGGGTCAGAGCTCTTATGGGGCTGGGCCCGTCAGCCTCTGCCTTGTGGACAAGCTCTGGAATCCAGTGTCTCATAAAGCCAGGACTACGGGTGTCACAGTCAAAGAAACCTGGATCCGGCCTGGCCTCAGTCAGGGCAGGTAACCCATCTGAGCATCAACTTCCTCCTCTTTCAGACGGAGGAGCTCACTGTGCCCCCTCGGAGGACGGCCGTGTGGGCTCCCACACTGACCGGAATGCAGAGCCCCTCTCTGGGCCCGGTTCACACGAGATATTCAGGGAATGCTGGTTCCCTGCCCATTTCTGCACCACTCAGCCCGTTTCCTGCCCTGGCAGCCCCCTAAGCTTCCAAGCACTTGGTACGTGAGCCGAATGTGAACCGAAACCCAAGGCGTTGGGCGTGTTGGAGCCCGAGCATCCTGGACTTTCATTAAATTCGGCTGTGACACCTAGTAAAACTGGGCGAGGAAATCAATCAGCGTGTAGTGCAGCACCCAGCAGGTCTCGGGGAGAACGAATGCATGCGCAGTGGATCGCTCCTGCCTGCGTGGACCGGCGGGCTTGGTTGTAAATCCCAAGCTGCCATGAGAGACTGTGCTGAGAGGGCCTCGAGCCAGCCTGCTTCCAACCCACACTCCGGGGGCACCCAGCCCGACTTCTCTCCCCGCCTGGGCTGCTCCCTGCAGTCTAACCCCAGGGAGGATTAGATGGGACGCTATTCCTGAGGCTTGAGGCGGGTCATTGGGAAGCATTTCCCAGAGGCAGGAGCTAGCCAGAGGGGTGGGCCAGAATGGAGCAGGTGGCCCTGGGGAGCTGGTGGGCATTGCTGACACCCCCCTGGCTGGGTCTGTGGTCTCCAGCCTGCTTCTTAGTTTCCATGGGCCTCACCTTCCTCACCTGTGAAAGTGAAGCATTGCAAATGAGCAGGTGGTCCTCAAATTCCCATGCCTGTATCTTATACTCACTTCTGGATTTTGATAAAATGCAGATTCCTAGGTTTCATGCAGACAAAGGCCTGCGCCAGGGGCCAAGAATCTGCATTTTTCACAAGACGTTGGTGATTCTGATGTAGAAAGTTTCAAGGACACCTTTCTAAGCAGCACTGACTAGGGCAACACAACTTATTCCAGAATCTGGCACCTGGTAGGAGGGGCTGGTAGACAGTGAACCTGTTAGGTTCTTTGGTTCCACATGTTGGGTCTGACGATACGTTCCTTTTCCAGAATCCTCACATTCTTGGAGCCCACATACATACCTCCTTCCCACATCTCAGGGATGGAGAAGGCGGCCAAGCAGGGGGACACCATCTTGGTGTCCAGGATGAAGACCGGGAGCTCCAAGCTCCAGGCGCATAGCCAGGAGCCCGTCTACAAGGTGGGCCCCGGGGTGCAGGAGGTGCTGGCCTTCTGGGGATGGAACCAGGTTGACTGTCCCGTTCACACCCACGCATAGTTAGTACTGGAAATGAGACATCCTATCTTGGAAGTTTCGCTGTCCATGGCGTGGAAACTTCAGGGTGCGATTCCAGATTTTTGTTAGTTTGGTTTGTTATTTTGTTGTTGTTGTTGTTGTTTTTGTTTTGTTTTGTTTTGTTTTTTGAGGAAGATTAGCCCTGAGCTAACATCTACCACCAAGCCTCCTCTTTTTGCTGAGGAAGACTGGCCCAGAGCTAACATCCGTGCCCATCTTCCTCTACTTTATATGTGGGGCGCCTACCACAGCATGGCTTGCCAAGTGGTGCCATGTCCATACCCAGGATCGGAACCAGCCAACCCCAGGCTGCCGACACGGAATGTGTGAACTTAACCGCTGTGCCACCAGGCCAGCCCCTGGTTTGTTATTTTGAGCCATGGCTTAAGAGAGATGGTTGGGCCCCAGAGTGCACTGTCTCTGAGTCACAAACCATTTGCTCCATTCTCAGTTCAAGGCAGGTCCGAGAGCAGTGGGGTTTTCATTAACCAGCTAATTTTCAACAGGCTCGCCCTGTCCTGGTATAGGGACACCCTTCTAGGGGCTGTGTGCAGAAACCTGGGGCTCCCCAGCGTCCTCCATGCCGCCCCTCCCTGTGCCCCAAATGGAGCCCTGAGGCGGTGGTCCCACGTGTGGAGGCCAGGGCCCCCTGCCCCACCCGGCCCCATGGCGCCCTGGCCTCACCTGCCCCTGCTTCTCCATCCAGGTCCCATTAGTCAGGGTGCGACAGAGGAGAGCAGGGTGTGGAGTGAGTTTAGCCCAGGTCCTGGTTCCCTCCCGGTTCTCGGGGCTGACTGAGCCCCTGCCCGTGCCTCCTTCAGAGCTGCAGACCTGAGACCTTCCTTTAATTTGCCTCATTCCTGGGGCATGGGCAGGAAGTTGTGAAACTTCACTGCTATTTAATTTCTAAAGTGACAGCTGAGAGCAATCCTCCTCTGATTCTCTCTCTTTATGGTGCACCAGTGGTCTGGCAGTCCTGGAGGGTTTTGGAAACGTGGGACATGCCGAGTCTGTCACCTGCCAGCCCTCAGTTAGTCCTGCTTTGTGACTTAGAGAGGGTGCACAACGGTGCCCCAAGCATCTCTCTTAAGCCATGGCTCAAACTAACAAACCAAACCAACCCCAGCGCCCCACACCCCAGTTTATACTCAGAGACAATACTCATTCTTCCCACCCTGGGGTGGGGATTGAGGGGGCTATGCAGGGC
The DNA here is from genome assembly GCF_021613505.1 of Equus quagga. Classification (NCBI taxonomy): domain Eukaryota; kingdom Metazoa; phylum Chordata; class Mammalia; order Perissodactyla; family Equidae; genus Equus; species Equus quagga. Next base: position 45,985,504 of record NC_060273.1, read on the forward strand.
TGGGTGGGCCCAGGCCCACCGGCAGCTTGGTTGGTCAGTAGGCTTCCTGCCTGCTCTGCTGGAAGCACCTGCCCGCCCAGAGGTGGTGCTCTGTGTGGCTTTTTTCTTTTTTAATGTGTCAAAGATCTTATTTAACCTACTGTTAAGTGAGGAAACCTGTCACAACTGGTTCAAAGGAGAATGCAAAGAGTTTATGGATAGATGCGGAACTGGCCAATACCCACAGGACTGCAACTGACTGGGCCTCCACCAGAGGGAACTCTGGATGGGGACCGTCTGCTTTGCCATCAGCTTTCTTCAGCTGGTGGAGTTTCCGAATCGCTCAAAGTCAGCGGAGGTGCGCGTCCCTCTGGAGTCTCGTGACCCTAAGGTGCCCTGGACGTGACTTTCCTGAAGGAGGTCCAGCGGGGCGAGACATGGGCGGGGAGGGGGCGCAGAGCAGGGCTAAGCCCTCGCCTGAGACGCACGCCTCTCCCTTGTCTGGGCTGCTCTGCGCTTCCCGACCTCCCCAGATTTTAGGGTTTTTGTAGGGAGAGCCCCTGAGCCCCTGCCGGCCCCCTGGCTCCTCACTTTTCTTCCATTTTAATTACTATTGTTGTAAGTGGAGCTGTAACACACACAACGCAAAGTGATGTGCCTGGTGTGTTTTCGCAATGACCTCTGAGCACGTGCCTCCTGCACACACAGGTCCCCCCGGGGTTTTGGGGATCTCAAGGTGTTGCCTTGTTTTTCACCCCGAACTTCCCTGTCCTCACATGGACGCCCTGAAAAGTGCTAAAGATTCTCTTTCATTGCCCACACCCCTCCTTTCCCCAACCCCACCTCACCTTTTCTACCCTCTTCCTATGTCAAGAGTGTTCGCCCTGCGGAGGTCGGGCTCCTGGTTTTGGAGAACATCCTTCTGAATGCAGCTTACGACGTCTCCCTGATGGTGGGGACCTCCATTCGCGACAAGCCGCAGAAGCTCAGGAAGGAAAGATGACAGGTGGGCACCGACTCAGCTTGGTCATCACAGAAAAGGCTCCCCTTTTCCTTGTGGTAAATACACATAATAACATAAGATTTATCTCCTTAACTATTTTTAAGTGTGCAGTTCTGGTGATATTGGGTACCTTTCCATTGTTTTGCAACCATCATCACCATCCATCCCCATAGCGCTTTTCATCTTGCGAAATTGAAACTGTACTCATTAAACACTAACTCCCCATGACCTCCTCCCCCAGCCCCTGGCTGCCCCCATTCTGCCCGTCTCAATGAATCTGACTACTCTAGGAACCTCATATAAGTAGAATTATCTGGTATTTGTCCTTTGTGTCTGGCTTGTTTCACTAGCATAACATCCACGAGGTTCATCCATGTTGTGGATGAGTCAGAATTTCCCTCCTTTTGAAGGCTGAGTAATATTCCACAGTGTATGGACCACATCTTGTCCATCCCTTCACCTGTTGATGGACACTTGGACTGCTTCCATGTCTTGGCTGCTGTGAATAATGCTGCCACGAACATGGGTGAGCAAATATGTCTTTGGGACCGTGCTTTCTATCCTTGTGGGTGTTGATCCCTTTGTTTTAAGGACGTCAGAAGCCTGAGCTTCGGGTGGGGCTGGGTTTTGCCCCTGCTCTGCATTGACTGCTGGGAGCCCTTAGCAAGCCAGCGCCCCACTGTGGGCTCAGTTTCTCCATCGGAGCCCCGAGGTCTTTCTACCTGTGCTGTGAGGGTAGAATGAATCAATAGACGTGGATTTGTTCTGGGAATTCTGAAGTGCCGTGCACATGTGATGCATTTCATATGGCGTGTGGTCATGCGGCCTCAGTCCTCCTGAGATTAGTGTCATCATGATCGTTTGTTTAAAGTTTACATGTTTCACGGTCAGAGTGCAGGGCATCCAGGGTCCTGGGTACCAGAGTGTAGCGCTCAAGGCCCGTCCATCCGAGGGCTTGGACATCTGTGCGGGCAGGCGCCTCCCCCAGCAAGGAGGGCTGCCCTGCCCGTGCCCCAGGGGACTGTTCACGAAGCCAGGAAGCGTGTAGATGCTGTGTCATCCAGGCAACTTGGGTTTTGTTCCCAGACGGGGTCCTGAAAGCCACCGCCTCCACTGAGAGCCGTGCGTCCGGTCAGTCGTCACCGTGTGGCGGAGCACTGTGTCCCTCAGAAGGCCACAGAGGCGACACAGCCCCCGCCTCTGGGCCCCATTCTCGTCGACATGGGGTGTGCTGCTTGGGGGGCCACAGGCTGGGGTGCCCTGCGTGTCCCCAGGTGCTGAGCAGCCACCGTCTGGCTCTTGTGCACGTGTCAGCACAGAGGCGGTGAGGATGTGCAGAGCCGGCGTGCATGCAACCGGCTGGGGTCCTGGCCAGAGCCCGGTGTCTACTCCAGACTCAAGGGGAGCGGGTTCTAAAGGCACAGGGACGGTCCCGGGCGTGGCTTTCTGAGGCTCTGAAAGGAAAGCGGCTCAGAGCTGGAGCCCTCAGGACGCTGACCCCAGGTCCTAAGGAGGAGCTCAGCGGGAGCCGTGGGGAAAGGCCAGAGGTTTCTCGGAAATAAAAACTTAGACCTGAACGCTGACCCAAAAGAAGACAGTACAGGAAGTCCTGTCGTTACCGACAACATCTGACCATGACAGAGCATTTTCTAAGCATGGTTGTTTTCGTATTATAAGCCAACGACTCTGTGAGGTGGATTCATTAACACCCCGTTTTACAGATGAGGAAACCGAGGCACAGAATGCCTGAGGGTCACAGAGACGTTGGGCTCCTTGGCCTGAATCTCTCCTGTGGGATCAAGGGTTCCTGTTCCCCAAGGAAAATAAGAGCAGCTGTGAGAGTAACAGACAGGGCTTTACCGTCCTCCCGGGCAGGGGGGTGGGCCCTTTGCTTGGGGTGGATGAGGGCTGAGAGCTGTGTCCCAGTTGGGGGGGCAGGGCCACTGTGACTCTGGGTGGGCGGGGGGGGAGAGCAAGCAGTGATTCAATGAAGAGTCTTAGGAGCTCACCCTAACTTATTTCTGCTGTCGTGGCCCAGAGGGACAACACACCCCAAGGTACCCAGGAAACTTGTGGGTTTGGTCACTGGCCTGCCATAGAAGTCAAAGAATTGGAGCACATGAAAGATGCCCCCAGAGAGGAAATAGGCAAGTCGCCTCCCTTTCTCCGTGAGATGGAAAATTCTTCCAAAAATAAGCACACCTGTGTGATTGATGGTCATGCTTGCCCCGGCGCTGGAGTGGCTGCCGGATGGATCCTCTGGGAGAACTGAGAGGGACAAGCTAGCAAAGGTCTTCCACTTACAAGACACAAATGCAAACTCACTGTCCCATGTTTTTAGATGGATTGGTTTTATTTAATTGAGATATAATTCATATCACGGTCATTCTTACCAGGTTTGCTAGACAGGAAAGTCAGAGGAAGGATGTCCCTTCAGGGACGTGAGTGTCAGCAAATCCCAGCCTTGCCCAGCTTCCTGCAAAGGCTCAGGGAATGAGGGGGAAAGGACAGTTCCGGGGGCTTCTTGACATGCAGATCATTAGAACCCAAAAGTAATTCTATCCATTTTCTTTTCTTTTGGTTTTTCTTCCCTAAAAATGTAAATTTTCTTCATTCCTTCCACGTGTTTCTTTCCTTTGCGTCTGCCTGCCTTCCTTGGTGTGCCTACTCGCTTTCTTGCCAGCCCACTTATGGTGCCCCGGCTCTATGCCAGCTCTCTACTGGGGGGCGGATACAGAGGTCAGTGGGGCTGCCCAGGCCCCTGCCCACCTGGGGCACATGGCCCAGAGCAAGAGGCAAGCAGGCGATCCAGTGACGACCCTGTGACTTCTCTGCAAGAGGGCACACGGGGGGCAGAGCAGCTCTCGGAGTCTGCAGCGGGGGTGTCTGTGTTGTCCGTAGGCCAGTGTTTCATTGGGGCCGTGGGTCTCTCTCCTCCGTCCTCAGCCCTGTTGGTGTTTGGATTGCTTGCAGCCACGACGGGCACAGTAACCAAATTATTAGACAGAAAGAAATGTGGGAAGGATGTGCTGGCTGAGGGAATCGGCGTCTGAGAAGAACTTGGGTGATTGGAACGGCGTACGGTACTGAGATGAGACGCTCTGAGGTTTGGAAAACCAGCTGCATGGACAGATGTTGGGCTGGGGTCATGTGTCCCAGCCTCAGGCGTTAAAGGGATGTGGAACCCAGCACACCCTTGAGCCGCAGCTGCCCAGGGCTGTGCACACCGGGCTGCATGAGCAGGGGCTGGAGTCAGAGGCAGGGCAGTGAGCTCCCCGTCCTCCTGGGCTAAGATCCACCTCCCCAGGAGCTCCATGGTCACCCTGGAGCCCACGTAGGGTGAGGGGTTGGGGGGACTCTGACAATCAGAAGCACCTCAGGAGGGTCAGCCAGGGTCGGGGGACGATCAGAGACCGTGTCTCCTAGAAGAATGTGGGCCTCCTGGCCTACAGAGGGGCAGCCTCGGGGACGGCCATTTGCCCTCCGCAGGTGGCAGCAGGGCTGATCCTGGGCCCTGGGTTTCGCCTTCCTCTGCCTGTGGGCAGACAGGGACCTGAGTGTCTGCAAAGCCGCAGTTCTGCGTTCCAGGAGGTGTTGAAGGGGCCAGTCACACCGGCTCCGTACTTTCATCCTCTCAGGGTTGTAAGTTTGCCTGCATCTGCGTTGTGCAAGATCCTTCGAGAGTTGGTAGTTTCGTTTCCCTAAAGGGCTGATTCCTTTGGAGAACCGTAAACAGGGGAAGAAGCCAGTGCTCCATAAAGCAGCGTGGGTAAGACTGCTTTACAGAGCATGGGCCTTTTCTTTACTGAGACCTGCATCCTTGATGCGCTGCTGCCGTGTTCTGAGCTCTGGGCCCGTCATCTGCAGGAACCACAGTGCAGCCCCACTGGGCGCCCTCCAGGGAGAGGAAGGAACCACAAGGAAGTGGGTTGTGCGTGGCCGAAGGGATTCTCCGAGCCGCGTCCATCAGAATCACCTGAGGGCCTATTCACACACAGGGCGCGGGCCCACCCCGCGTGTGGATTCAGGAGGTCTGGGGTCGGGCCAACTGTTTGCAGTGCCCAGGCGACGCTTATGGTCCAGGGACGACCCTTTGAGAAATCTCTGCTCCTCGGCAAATTCTTGGGGACATATTGGAACACACAAAGGATACCCAGGAGAGGACGTAGGCAAGCTGCCTCCCGTTCAGATTTCTCAGAATTCCTGGGATTCTGAAGGATGTTCCAGCCGAAACTCCTCCAGGTGCTCGTCCTCGCAGGCCCTGAGCCGGGACCAGTGGTGGCAGGGAAGTTGTCTGTGGTTGTCCGCATCCGCATCCCTCTCCTGTGTGGAGGTCTGGACGAGCCACCCCCAAGGCTTGGTGAGCGGGTCAGCTGATAGGAGCTCTGAGGGTCCGGAGGGGCAGGTAGCGGTGGTCATGCTCTCTGTGGTTTGAATCCCAGCTCTGCCAGCTCTGCTCACCTGCAAGGGACCACCAGCAGGCTTCTCGTCTCGATGTCCATGGTTCCCCATCTCCAAGATGTGGGCATCAGTACTGCCTGTTTCAGGGTTGTTGTGGGATAAAATGGGGGAATGTGCCCATAAAGCAGCAGCACGATCCTGCCACATCTTGATTTCTCAATCAACAGTAGCTATTTATATTAAAAGTTCTGGGGCTGGCCCGGTGGCGTCATGGTTAAGTTTGCATGTTCCGCTTTGGTGGCCTGGGGTTTGCAGGTTTGGATCCCCCACATGAACCTACACACGGCTCATCAACCCAGGCTGTGGCAGCATCCCACATATAACATAGAGGAAGATGGGCACAGAGGTTAGCTCAGTGACAATCTTCCTCAAGCAAGAAGAGGAGGATTGGCAACAGATGTTAGCTCAGGGCCAATCTACCTCACCAAAAGAAAAAAAAAAAGGAAAGTACTCGTGGTCTACCTACAGGTTGTGGAAGACTGACATAGAGGTGGTGGGTTTTATAGAACCTATTATTTCCAGGGAAGTTGCTTTTCATCCTGGCCCAGGGTGAGTGAGTTCTCTCCTAGAGCATGACACAGCAGGGAAACACTGATGGATGGTCAGGATAGCAAGAGAGAAAACTCTGCAAATTATTGACCCAGCTTCTGAAACCCAGTGGGAGGCCATTGGCCAGTGGCCTTTTGGAAACCCCCAGAGGATGCACAGGTCCAGTGAGACCGCCCTAGACCACTCGACGCAGAAGCAAGGAGCTCACTTCAGTGATGAACAGAAAGGGGTCTGATGTTAGGATTCTGCAAGCAGTTGGCAATTTGAGTCAGAGGCTGTGGTTAATTAAAAAAAAAACCAGCTTATGGCAGTCATGAAAAAACCGATTTGCCTCTGAAGAGTCATGGAGAGTGTCAGCTTTGTCCATAGGCATGGGGAGCAGTTGCGGGTCCTCCTGGCGAGCAGCTGTGGGTCTTCCAGGCGAGCAGCTGTGGGTCCTCCAGGCGAGCCATTGTAAGTCCTGCGGGTGAGCAGCTGTGGGTCCTCCAGGGGAGCAGCTGTGAGTCCTCCAGGGGAGCAGCTGTGAGTCCTCCAGGGGAGCAGCTGTGGGTCCTCCATGGGAGCAGCTGCGAGTCCTCCAGGGGAACAGCTGTGGGTCCTCCTGGTGAGCAGCTGTGGGTCCTCCAGGGGAGCACTTGTTGTGCCAGTACTGAGGGTGCCTCGTCCCATCCTCTTCCTCAGCTGCGTGTCCCTGTGTCCCACGTGGTCAGGCTCTTCCACCTGCTTGCTTTGTAGCATTCACAGTCTCCCTTGGTGCCAGGTGGGTGCTCGAGACTGGTTGCCCGCACGAAATTACCATGGAAGTGCTTGACAATTCTGGCCACAAGCCTACCTGTCACACATGAGTGCTCGCCTCGGGTCCTGGGGGGCTGCTGGGGTGGGGTGTGCCTGCCGGAGCAGCTGCCTCATGAGCAGCCCCAAGGCAACAGGGCCCCGAGGCAGGCCGAGTTCGCGTGCTTCCCAGTAGTGCTGCTGGGTCCACGGGAGTCACTGTCGTGGGATCCCTGGGGGCATCTCGAGCCCCTGTAAGCCGTACTCTGTGCACCGTGGCCCCACTTCCTTTGGGGCAGGGTGGGCGAGGAGGCCTCAGGCAGCAGGTTCTAGGGGGCCGCTATGCTGAGGTGGTGTCTGCCGGCTGCCCCCCCTGCTCCCTTCTCCTTAGCCTGGGGGTTCATAGCTCTGGGACTCTGTCTTTTTGCGCTCTGCAGAGGGTCAGGAAGCGCCTCCTGCCCTGCCCCCTATAGGCCCGGGGGTCCCGTGACCATGTGACCATTGGGAAGTCCTGCCGGGGGAGGCCTGCCTCAGCCTGCTCTCTGGCTCTGCAAGGAGCTTGCACGGGCAGAGGGAAGGAGTCCCGGCCGTGTTTCGGCCTTTGTGAGGAGCTCCCAGGTCCTTGTTAGAAGGTCCAGGGCCTTCCTCGTGTGTCTGAGGTTGGAGAAGAAGGAGGCAGTGTCCCCTCTTTGGCTTCTTCTCAGAAGCCGTTCTTTCCTCATGTTCTTAAACAAAGACTCGGTCGACCACCTCTTCTCTTGAAAGACGGCGCTAAGGGACTTGGATGTTTTTTTTCTTGTGGTTGGCGGTGTCCTTGTTGGGCCCTCAGGGCCTGAGAGGCTGGCAGGAGAACCCACCTGGGGAGCTCCGACAGCAGGCTGCAGGCCGGGCGGGCTCCAAGGCCGGAGTGGTCAGAACTCAGCTCCAGGCATCCGCCTGTCTGCTGGCCGGGGTCGCCTGAGCCTCCCGGGGCCCCTCGGCCTGGCCTGGCTGCTGTTCCCGCCACGCAGCCTTGTTCCCGCATCCCGACTTTCCTGAGCTGTGGAGAAGCACCTCCGTCACCGGTCCTGCCTTGCCTTCCAGAGCATCCGAGTTGAGACTCCGCTTCCTCCTGCGTCCTTTGAGGTGTCTCTTCTTCCCAGAATGGCTCATGCCATCACGCCAGGACAACAAAGAGGGGCCAAACGCCCATCGAGGCGGTCCTCAGCTCCATGGCAGACCAGGCGAGTTGGCGCCTCCCTCACCGTCCCCTGGGCCCTCCGCGGCAGAAACGTTGATGCAGCTGGACATGAGCCCTGGGAGTTGGCTCCAGGCTCAGCCTCGGTGCGGCTCTCATGGTGCCATGGAGGTCCCTCCCTCTGTGGCCTCACGGTAGGGGGGGGGGGGTCTGGGGACAGGGACTTTGGGTTTCCCCTGTCCCCACACTGGGGCCCCCTCCTCCTCTACCCTTTGCTGGCCCCTGTAAAAGTGAGCCTGCTCCTTCTGGGACTGGGGCTAGGAACCCAGGCTGGGGAACAGGGCTGGACCCCTGTGTGCAGCTGGGTACCACCCAGAGCCACGAGCGTCCCTTTGGTTGTTTTGGCCTCTCAGGTCTTTCAAAGTCTTTTCATTCCGCCCCCCGCCCCCGTATTTAGAAGGCTAGTCATTTTAAGGAGGGAGGCGTTTTCACTGATGGAAAATTGGCATGTGTGTTCTCATCATGCTACCCTGCTCACAACCTCTCCCAGACCCATGAGAGGCAGCAGGATGCGGCCAAAAGAAATAGCCTGCGGGCCAGGCAACGATTCCTGCCAAAGTCATCACTTCAGCTCTGGGAGCTTTGGGCAAGTTGCTTGAGTGCTCCATGCCTTGGTTTCCCCATCTGTGAAGTGGGGGTGACCAAGTCCAGCCTGTCGGGGGTGCTGTGAGGAGGAAGTCAAGCAGCGTTCACTTGAGTGGCTGTTGCAAAGCGACAGAAGCCGTCTCCATGGAGACAGAGAAGGCTGCAGCGTGCCTGGCATCCTCCTTCCTACACCCCCACAGCCCCAAAATCTCCCTTTGTGACCTGATCCCCGGGGAGGGCGGAGGTCTGCTTGCTGGGAGAACTGGGCTGAAGACCTGACGGCCAACATGACGCGGGGTGCCCTCACCGCCTTGTAGGACGAGGGCACCACACATTACAGGTGCCTGTGTGGGACCAGCAAGGGGTGGACATTCACATCCTTGCCACCCTCTATCCCAGCATCTTGACGTTTCCGTGGCAACCAAAGACAGGTACCTACCAGTATACAATAAAGGTAACCGGGAGACACCACATCCGGTGCATTCCTTGGGTGTTTCTGTAGGACTGGGGCTTTTGGTCCATTCTCTTCCTTTTCATATTATCTTCTACAGGTCGGAGGGAATTTTAAATCAGAGTCTGTGCTTCCTGTATTTTCTGACCTTTCTATCACAGCAACGCATTTTGGTAATAAAAAAAAAACCTTGAGAAATGGAAAAGAAAGCACAATAAAAACGTAAAAACCTGGAATGCAGATTTAACGTCCACATGCGTCTTTTCTTTGTAAAAAAATATTGTTTTCCAAAAGCAGTGTAAATGTCCTTAGAGAAAAGTATGAAATTCAAGGGAAAATGTCCCCAGCCCTGTCCCATGCCCAGTATTCTTGGTCTTGGATCTTCACGTGCCCACCTGGCATTGGTTGGCAGGGACTGACTCCCCTCAGGCCTCGAGCCTTTGCAGCCAACACAGTCCCCATGGGTCCCTGCTGTCTCCCCGGCAGTGAGGACAGCTGTCCTGCGTGTACACTGGACCTGCCGCCCCATCACTCGGGCGTGTCACCCTCCTGGCCCCTCGGGTTCTGGGGGTGGCCCCTGCCTGGGAAGCCGCTGGACTTCAGGGCAGACGACTACGCGCAGGCGGGTGTGTGCCGGGAGGAGCATCGTGTCTGCTCAGGGAAGCAGCGTCCTGCGCCCGGCTCCGTGGGAGGACCTTCCCCTCCAGCCTGAGCTCTGGGAGGTGCTCTGTGTGCTGGGGCCACTGTCCTGGGCGTGGGTGTCCACGTGTGTCAGCCACAAGGTCCCCAGAATATGAAGGCCAGAAAGAAGACATGCTGGAGAGACGGGGCAGAGGCAGCCTCCAGCAGGACGTTGGCTGATGCCATGTTTTTCCATGTGGTGAGAGGATGCTGACAATGTGTATGAGAGAGTGAGTGTGAGTGGGTGTGTGTGTCAGGGTGAGGGTGTGTGAGTGCACATGTGTGTGAGGATGTGTGAGTGTGAGAGAGTGAGTGTGAGTGGGTGTGTGTGTGAGGGTGAAGGTGTGTGAGTGAATGTGAGTGTGTGTGTGAGGGGTGTAAGTGTGAGTGGGTGTGCGTGGGAGGCGAGGGTGTGTGAGTGGGCGTGTGTGAGCATGTGTGTGTGTGGATGAGGGTTGTGTGAGGGTGAGTGAGTGAGCATGAGTGTGAGGGGGTGTGAGACAGAGAGATGGACGGGACAATGGGCTGACCCGATGACACTCTCCCTCAGGCCCGTGGCGGGGGTGGGGACCTCACTGGGCTTCCCCCAGCTCTGTGGTTGCCCTGGTCGCCATCAGGGGCGTGATGACCAGGGCAGTGACACTGGACTCGGCATGACCCAGGCGCACAACCTGCAGAGCCTGTGGCATCCGGGGAGAGGAAGGGGAGACCTTGCAGCCAGGACAGCCTGGGGGGCTGGGCGGTGGTCCCCACCGCCCCTCTTAACCAGCTCGGGCTCCTTCAGAAATGTCCCGAGCCCTGACCTCGAGCTCCTTGTCGAGGTGAGGGGTGGGGGTCTGTCCCCAGCCCTGCTCTGGAGCCGCGCACGCCATCTCCAGAGATGGACGATGGATGGGACATCCCACCCCAGGCAGGGGGTAGGGCCACTGAGGGCCGGGCTGTAACTCAGAGGGAAAGGGACCCCCCAGCCCCTAGGAGACCCAGCGGGCGCCCTTCCCCAACCCCCGGTCACATGCACAGTCACAAGCTCCTGCCCCATCCACACTTGGCTTGACCTTGGGTGAGGGGGCCCAGGTCACTGGGCAGAGGCCTCGGGGGGAGCACTCACCTGCCACTGAGCCTCCGCTGGCCCCTCCTGGTGGCCTCCAGATGCCTGACCCTGACGTCCCCCTCTCATCACTCGGCTGAGGGCAGAAGTGGAAGCTCCACACCCAGTGTGTGCAGTCGCCACCTGCTCTTGGGCGTCCAACCTCGATGGACAGATATCCCAGTCTTCTGTTGCCACCCACATAGACGCTGCCAGCCATACACGACCGGATTATCCCGTAAAGAGGGCTGTGGCCGAGGCCCTGCAGCTCCAGCATAACTGTCACATACTCAGATAGACGGTGACCACCGGGCCCTCCCCTCCAAGCTGCTTCACGGCGGTAAATGTGCCGCCTTGCAATCAGGACAGTCCCTCGAGGGGCAGTGTGGAGGTGGTCAGAGCCTGGCTTCCTGGCGGCACCCCCTGGTCCAGACACGGCAGTCCCCAGCTGGGGCAGTTTCTCAACCTCCAGCGCCAGGTTCTCCATCAGTAATGAGGTTGGCATTAGAGTCTTCGCCACAAGGAGGCTGAGAGAGAGTGAGTTAGCAATGTTCTTAGTACAGAACCTGGAGCGTGGAAAGTTGTGTGTGATGTCAGGATTGGCTGTTGTTGATGAAGCCTCTTGCTCACCCCGTACACTGGCCTTCATAGCGCTCCAACATGCTGAGCTGGTACATGCCTCAGGACCTTTGCATGGACCATCTATTCTCCTACGTCACCTTCTCTGAGAGGTTCTCGCTGACAGCTCTGTCCCTGATTGTCATACCAGTCCCCAGCATACACTGTCATGTCCCCCAGCATGTCTTCTCACGACATGTCCTCAGTGCCCAGCACACAACTGCTCTTAGTGAATCTGAGCAGTGGGCCCTTCTCCTCCCATGGAGGCTGAGGACCTGGCCCCGCCCCATCCTCCAGGTGCACAGGCTCGAGCCTCACGGTGTGGAGGGGGCCTCGTGCCAGCGACAGGCACGGGAGCTGGGCCCTGGAGCCACCCCTGAGGACCAACGGCCTCATGCCTGGCAGGGCCAGCAGGCAGCCACCCTGAGCAACTGCTCCCGCTTCGACCGGGTGGTCAAGGTGGCGAGCAGGCCGTGTTCCAGCCGCTCCCGGGGAAACCAGCTCTGACGAGCAAGCGCCAGTCAGCGGCTGGGCCAGACTGCCAGGCTCTCAAAGGTGCCACCCAGGCTTCCTAAATGCAGGGTTGGAGGCAGCGGGGTGGGGTCGGCATGAGGAGTGGCATCGGTCCCTTTGTCCACCACCAGCAACAGCAATGGTCTGGTGGGGGCCTTACCTTTTGTGTGACTTTGGCTCGCTGAGCCTCAGTTTTCACATCTCTGAAACGGTGTCCCAAATAGACCACATGGCACAGTGCCTGTTGCAACGCCTGAGGGCAGTGGATGCCCGGAATGCACCATCAATGGGGGTTTGGCTAGTGACAGAGCCATGCCCCCTTTGTGACATGCAAGGCCCGCACATCCTGAGCCACCGAAGATGCGCACCATGACCGTTTCCTGTCAGCATTCCTGCCGGTTTGGCAGTGATGTCGGCAGTGATGGTGGTAGTTTGTTTATTGAGCGCCACCCTGCCAGGTGCGGGCCAGCTCTCTGCGTGTGACCTTGTTGGACCTGGCACTGCAGTCAGGAGGAGCTGTGGTGGGCCACATGTCGGATGGGGAGACTGAGGGATGTGGCGTCCCAGGCAAAGGTGAACGTTCCCCGGGGTGGCCTTCTGAGTCCTTGTGGAGGGGAGCGGAACAGGCTCTGCTCCACACAGTTCCTCCAGCAGTGCGTCGTCAGCGAGCAGAGGCGGGCTGCCTTCCTTCCACGCAGGTCTCTTTTCCAGGGCCGAGCGCCGTCTGGCCAGCGGTGAAGCCTCGGAGCTTGCATACCGAGGGCCACAGCTCAGTGGTGTGGGTGCACCTGCAGTGAGGGGTGCCTTGGGACCGATAGAGCTGGCCTTCCCCAAGAGAGCTGCGGAGAGTGGCTGGGCTGGCCCAGGGCTGGGCCGCTGGCAGAGCAAAGCAGGCATGGGCAGGCCCCAGGCTGGACCCAGGGGGTGGGGGAGGCACAGGCAGGCTCTGGGATCAAATAGGGACACTTGGATCTGGATGGTTCCGTACAGTGGTTAAGCACGTGGCCTCCGGGGCCAGGCTGCCTGGGTTCAGATCCCAGGTGGGCTACTGAGAGGCTCTGTGACCTTGGGTAAGTTATTTAACCTCTCTGGGCCTCAATTTTCTGGTGTGTGAAATGGAGAGCATGTTGATTTGAGGAGTGAGTCAACATATGGGCAGCACCCAGAGTGGGACCCAGCACGCAGCCACTGCTCAGCAGGAATTAGCTGCCGCAGGGACCCTGCCAGGGAGAGCGGCTGAAGCTTGTGCTGGACACAGTAGGGAGTCAGCAGGCACTCTGCTGGTTTTGGAAATGTCGCACTGTGCCCAGTGGAGTCTGAGAGCCCGAGAGAGGGGAGCAGCTGCAGGGGGCCAGCCGGGGCCGAGGTCAGCCCTCAGCAGGCTCTGTTGGGTGGGCAGAAACTGAGGGTGGGTTTGGGAGATTCCGGAGGGAGGGTTGTCAGAGCTTGGTGCATGTTCGGAAGTGGGGCTGAGGGAGAAGGAGTCCTGGGAGGCCTGGGGATGACTCTGGGGTCCGGCTTGGGTGACGAGATGGACGCTGGGCCTTTGCTCTGAGACGGGAGCACAGGGGGGCCGTGTGGGGGGAAGGTGCTGAGTGCGTTTGAGGTGGTCGTAGCTCCTCCAGGTGAGGCTGGTGGTGACGCAGCTGGGCAGGTGTGTCTGGAGCTCCAGGGCAGAGCTGGGACGGAGGTGGGGGTCTCCAGCACAGGGATGGTTCTTGGCCTGGGAGTGGGTGGGAACATGCAGGGCACACCAGAGCAAGAGGGCAGTGGGATCAAGGCCACGGGTGCTGTCTCCAAGGTGAGGAAGAGGAGGGGGAAGCGGGAGAGGACTGCAGGGGGCGGTCAGGAGGGGGAGATGGGGACGGAGGGAAGTGCTGGTGTGGGGGTGCGGGACGCAGCCTGGTCAGCCTTTGGGGATGGCAGGTGACCACTGGGAGGAGGTGGCGCCTAGACAGCAGGAGCCCACCGTCAGTCTGGAGGTTGAGGGCCCGGCCTCCATGCCTGCCTGTGGCTCCCAGTCGGGCCCTGGGAGCTGCAGGGGCTTCGGGTTGGGGGCGACCCCGTCCCTGCTCTCTAGGAGACGGCGCTCTGGAAACAGGTAGGAATCTATAGATGGAATAGATGGGAGCCAGATTGTGGGAGGTGGGGAGTGCTCAGTGCCGCCCAGAGGGGCGCGGAGGCCTTCCAGCTGGGGCGGTGGTCCCCGAGCTGGCCCGCAGGGCAGCAGGGTGGGCTCTGCAGAGGAGGGTGAGGGGCACCCCAGCTTGAGAAGGCTGGTCCTGCCTCAAGAGGGCATGTGGCTGGGGGTGCAGGACAGTCCAAGGGGGATGAGCAGGAGAAATATGGGAGACCGGATCCTGGGGGCCTTTACCATCCGGGCTGGGGGGGGGGGGGTGGGGTCTGCATTTTACTCAGGTTCATCTATGTTGAACAAATGACAATAAAGTAGAATGGCTCCTTCTCTCTTTGCTGAGAGGTTACTTAACGAGATTGATGAGCAGAGGAGGGGTCATAACTGTCACAGGAGCCCAAATTCACAACCCACCCCAGCCTGATAAATGCGTCACGCCTGCTGTGCAGCACCTGCTCTCCTGCCGGGCCGGGCGGCTTGTGCAGCGGGGGAGGTCTGGGCGGCAGTCCGACTAGCATGGGGTTGAACCCAGCTCTGTCACGTTCCTGCAAGTCACACAGGCTGTGAGCCTCAGGTTTGTCTCCTGTGGAATGGGCACCGCCTGTGTCCCAGGCCACAGGGTGAGTCACAGACGGCCGCCCAGCACAGGGTCTGCACACAGTCAGTGCTCAGTGGAGTTGCCTTGGCTCCCTCCCAGAGAGTGATCGCGTCCTGCAGAGGACTGTGACCTGTCACCTCCACCCTGTCCAGACCAGCTTCCAGGAGGCAGCAACCTCCAGAGTGGTGGTTGCCATAGGGACCGGAGCTCCAGCCGGAAAGGTCCAGGGTGAGGGGCGAGGGGTCTGGGTGGGGGCCCTGCTGGGCCTGGGGAGCAGGGAGGGGCTTCTGTGCCGGGCTGATGGGGTTCTGTTGCCTTTTCGTGCTCAAACTCACGCCAACTCCAGAGAGCACGTTTGGTCCCAGCTGGCCTGCTCCTTCCAGCTTTCTGGAATTCCAAGCCCTCCACAAGCTGAGGCCAAGGAAGGAATCTTCCTAAGGAGCCCAGCACCCAGAAATTGTCTGTTTCTGAGCTGGAAATGCGACTTTCACCCCAGAGCCCCTGAGGAAAGAAATCCCCAGTTTGCCACCATCAATCCCAGAAAGTGATGACATCACAGGCCTGGCCACTGGTTTTGATTTTTGTACTTACCTCTCCCATGTCACGCACAGAGCATTCGACCCCATCTCCTGCCCACGACAGCCCTGGACAGCAGCTGCCAGAAATAAATGCATTGATACAGGCTGATTTTTTAAAAACCCACTTCAATCGTAGCAGTAAGCACCATGTTCTTGTCCCGATTGAGGAGGCAGCTCTGTTCCCTTATGCTAATCTCTCTCTTCCTGCCTCGGTGCAAGCGGACAGCACTGTGCTGCTGCCAAGCAGTCCTCAGGTCCTCAGTGCCTTAGTGGGGAACTCTCACCCTCCCGATGGCCAGAGATAAACTGCCCATCATTCCCTGCTGACGGGAACAGGTGATGTACATTAGGGACTGGCCCCACCTGCCGCGCCCCTGCACCCAGAATCCGAGGCTGCTTCGCTCTGTGAAATGGGGAGCGGTTCTTTGCTCTGCCTGCCTGCATGACAGGGCTCTGAGAGGAGCAGGTGAGAGGGGTGGAGGGTCCTTATGAAACAGTCAAGGGCCACACAGTGTGTCAGAGTGTCACTGCTCCACTGACCCTGTTAACCCAGCCACGGAACTGAAGGCCCCACGGCTCCTGGCAGGTGATGCCAACCATCACAGCTCTCTCTAGGGGGGGTGGCCCTCCCAGGGCACTGTGAGGGCACAGCAGGGTCATTCCTGCAACACACATAGAACAGAGCCCGCACATCCTCATGCCGAGTCCTCAGTGGGAGCCGCCAGTGTTGTTGTGGTGAAGCTTGTGGGTGCACACTGGGACTTCTTCAGCTCTTTCCAAGACTTTCCAGCCCAGTCTTAACTGAGAGAAGTTGGCAGCAGCACGATGCTGGGCCCTGGGCCAGTCTGCTGCCCAGGGGCCCTGGTGGAGGTTCCACTCTCCCTGTGCTCGCTCTGCAGCTCTGTCCTTCTGGCCGCAGCACCGAAGCATCTTCAGCATACAGACCACTGTCTGAGATACAGGAGATGCATCCTGTGGGCACACTGCGTGCAGGGCCCAAGCTCGGGGCTTAGCACAGAGTAGGCCCTCGGTGGTCTCATGCCCTGTTTATTCAGTAATGCAGCCCCGTGAGGAAATCAGAGATAACAGCGCCTGGTGCTCTCACAGAGACAGGAAAAGCACCGTTCTCACCAGCCAGGCTGGAAAACTCATGATGTGCGGGATGTTGGCTGAAGGACCCTTGGCAGACTTGCCCCAGGAGTAGGATGCAATCAGCCAGTGATTAGCCCTAAATGGAGCACTGCTTGGGTCCCACCCAACCAGCTGACAAGTGAGACCCTCAAGGATCAAACCGTTTCCACATAACTGCATCCCAGAACGAAGCTCAAGAAGATTCTGAGGAAGACAAAAATATCCAGCAGATAAAATTCACAACGTCTGGCACTTAATGAAAAGTTTTCAGGCATGAAAAGAAAAAAATGAAATATGACCCACCTGAAAAGAAAGATTAATCAATCAAAACTGATCCAAAACAGACACTAATGCTAGAATTAGCAGAAAAGGCCATTAACATAGTTATTGTAAGTGTATTCCAGGGCCAGCCCCAGTGCTAAGCTAGGCAAAGCTGCAGCCCTGCCGTGGGGGCTGTGAGGGGGCAGAGCTGGGCTTGAGTCCTTGCTATTCCCACTTATTTCCACCTCGCGGTGTGATCCTGAGCAACTTACTTGTTCTCTCTGGCCTCACTCTCCACATGTGAAGGCTCGATCAGAAGATGCAGACTCGGGGCCTGCTGGGGTCACACAGCTATGTACCTAACAAAGGCTGGCTGGCGGGGGGACTTGGGCCCATCGAAAGACTTGGCTGGTTTCTCAGTTCCCACCAATCACTGCCGATGGAGAGGCTGGCCCCCAACATTTCAGAAGTCACCAGCCCACATTTCAACGTGAGCCCTCTCAGTTGTGTGCTGGCCACTGGCTTGGGCAGCCTTGCCTGTGTGGGGCTGGCCATGGCCACAGCCCGTGTCCCTGTGCAGCCCCTCAGCTCGGGACGTCTGATTGCTCTGGCACCAGCCTCCGGTGGTGCTGTCAATGTCCTTTATCAGAGGACAGAGAAGACTGGCTTTCCCACGGATGCCGTTATGGGTTTGAATAAAGTGCGATGGGGCACAAATCTTAGAAATGAACTCCCCCACTCTCCCCTCGCCTGCTCGCTTGTGCTCATTACCGCTCCCTAAGAACCTTTCAGGCCTTCCGTGTCGAGCTCATGTGTCTCAGAATCAGCCCACGCAAAGCTTTCCTGGCTGGGTTTTCTTAATCATTTGCTCGGTGGGCGTATTATTTGACATGTGATTGTCTCCCTAGGGGAAATTAATCGTCAGGGCCTTGGACGGTCTTTATTAAAGTAGAGTGAGGGCAGCAAGTTCTAGCCCTGCCCCGGGGGTCTGGGGGAGACCCAGTGCACCTCCCACAGGAGTGGGCGTCGAGACCTCCTCCTGGGGGCAGGGCCCAGCCTGTGTCCCCGGAGTTCTCCAAGCCCCACTTCCCTAGACTGACTCAGAAGCAGCTCCCGGAGGGGCCCAGGAGTAGGGACACTGCTGCCCCCTCGGGGCCCGGAAGCCTGGTGTTGTGGTCAGGAGGACACGGCTTCGCATCCCGATGAATCCCATAATGAGGTGGCATGACCTTGACAAGGGCCGTCATTCTCTGAGCTTCAGGGTCCTTGGCAGCCAGGGCAAGCCAGGAACAGGGACCACGGGGGACGTGATCCTTGAGGGAGCCTGTGCTGAGGCCCGGCTTTGGGGGCATCGGCAAGGGCCCGCAGGACCGTGCTAGGGTGCACAGCCCACACCCTGCCCTCATCTGTGTGTGTCTCCCATGTGTGGGGCTCTGCCCATCTCCTCGTTCCCATCACCCTCTCTATTCATTCATTCATTGATTTCCTCATCCATTCATTCATTCATTCCCACAGTCAGTCCATTCCCCCACTGAGTAGCCAGAGAGATCCTGACAAAACCCATATCAGTCCAGGCCCCGCCTGTCCCAGCCCCTGCAGGCTCCCTCGCTCATAGGCAGAGATTGAGTCCTCCGTGATCGTCTGCCCATCGTCTCTCTGGCCTCAGCTTTTCCTAGGCTCCCTGTCACTCACCCAGCTCCAGGCACACTCCTGCCCCAGGGCCTTGGCTCGCTCTTCCCCCAGACACTCCTGTGGCTCCTTCGCCTCCTTCGAGTCTCCACACAGAGGGTTTCATCTCACCCAGGCCTTCCCCAACCAGCCGATTTGCGTGTCCGGCGTTGGCCCCTTCTCGGGAATGACATTGCTGTCCTGGGTGCATGGTGCCGTCTGTCGGATTTCATTTGTTGTCATCTCCACCGCTGGAAGGCAGATGCCCTGGGCAGTCCCGGCCCAGGGCAGGTGCTGGAGCCTTGCCTGCCCCGGTGCCCTGCACTCTTGCTGCCCAGCTTTGAGAGACTGGCCTTAACTAGGGTGGAGGCCCTTTCAGCCCTCGCTGCCTCGGCAGTCCCCATGTCCGGGACAGTTCTGGGGGGGCACGCCCGCTCCCAAGGCAGCCCCTGGCCTGTTCCCTCGGTCGAGAGAGCTGGAGGGTCAGGCCCAGCTCAGGGCCTGGCCTGGTGGCTGCCCCTTTGATCTGGCGTTCACAGGGTGGGGTGCCTCCCTCCTGTGGGCCGGGACCTGCTGGCCTCACTCCCCCTCCTGCACTTACAGTTGGAACAGCCCAACCCAAGCCCCAGGCCTATTGTCTTCCAGAGACAAAAATAGAGCCCGTGTGACACCTACCTAGCCGCCCTGGTTGTCTTCTCAGGACTGGCCTTGCCCCTGCTGCATCCTGGCTGCCCGAGACCTTGGCAGAGCCATGTCAGAACACGTCAGCTATGGGTGCACGGCTCTACTCGGGTCCAGCACCTCCCAGGACAGCGAGCACCTTGTCCCCACAGGCCACCAGGAAGGTCCCTGTGACCTCAAACTCCACGCCAAGGACAGGTCCTTCATTGGGTCACATCATCCATTCGTCGGTTCTCTCATTCAGCAGATCGTCACTGAGCAGCTGTCATGGGCCAGCCCTGCCCTGCTTGCTGGGAACAGGGGAGCAGCCCTGCCCATGGGGCCGGCCTCGCCACTCTGAGCTGGGTTCCTCCTCTGTGAATGGGAATAGTCACACTGGCTTCTCCAGGAGGCTGCGTGGAGCAAATGAGACAGGTGCACAATGGGGATCAACAGACTTTTTCTGGAAAGGGCCAGATAGTAAATACTTTCAGCTTTGTGGGCCACGTGGTCTCTGTCCTCACCACTCAGCTTTGCGGCTGTCTCAGCCCTGACGACGCAACAACGCGGGAGTGCCTGTGTTCCGGTGAGGCTAGCCCCTGGCGCAGCGTCTGCATGGGTGCAGAGGAGGGGCAGCGGCTGCAGTGGTCACAGCTGAAGATGATGACGCTGTCCTCCCCCGGGATCCAGAGCTGCGGGATCCCACGGTCCAGGGGCTGCAGGGCGCTGGGGGTGAGCAGGCAAGAGGTGAGAGTCCCACAGCGTCGCCTTCTGTTTAAACCTCATTTAATCTGGGCTTCCCTGGGCCCATATGTGATCCCTAATCTAGCAGGGCGTGTTCTCTGAGGAAAGCTAAGGTTTATCGTGACTGAGGTCTGCCAGGAGACCCCACAGAGGTGGCCGATTTTGCCCTCTGTACCCTGCCTCTCACCATGGCTTTGAAGGACTCTGGGCCGTGCCCCGGGGGCACCTGATGTGGCAGGAGCCAGGCAGGTTTCCTGCATCATGCTCCATTGCCCCAGAGATGCCTCTGCTCGCCCCCGTTCCCCTCCATCCCGCCATGGGGCTCCGAGATCCCTCTGCTCATTGCCTTATTCAACCCCAACTCAGATCGCGTCCTAAGTTTTTCTTAATTGAATGTTGGCCTCCTCCCTCCTGCCTGTGAGTAGCTCCTCCTCTGGGAAGGGAAGAGGAAGGACTAACGTTAATCGACTGTGCGCCATGTGAGGGCCTACGTGCCCACCTGAGGGCACACAGCGTACCTGCCTCCATCCCCTGCCCACCTGCCCTGGGCCCTACCTCAGGGGAGTGCGCAGGCGCCGGGATCGTAAGCTGGAGTCAGAGCCCTGGGCTGAGTGCCTTCTCCCACCCAGCCTCCGTGCGCCTGTCTGTACGCTGGGCGCAGTGACAGCACCACCTCCTGAGCTGTCCTGAGGGTCCAGAGAGGGCGGGAGGGAAGGGAGAGGGCCAGAGAGGCCTTGTCCTGTCTCTGGGGACCTGAAGGTCACTGCTGTGCAGCCCGCCCTGCTGGCCCCGCCTGCACCCTAGGCGCTGAGCTGGGGCGGTTGACAGCCCATGTGAAGTTAGCTCCTCTCCTGTCCCTGGGCCAAAGGAAGGCCCCCTGAGGAGCGCCCAGCGTGCCGCCAAGGTCAAAGACAGCCTTCACAGCCTCCGCAGGGGAGCTGAGAGCCACTGGGGTCCGTTCCTCTCCCTCACCCTAGTCCTGGGCTGCCTCCCAGGCAGGGCCGCGGAGAACGGAGGAGGTCGTGCTGGGCTAAGAGGTGGGGCGCGGAGGGCCCTTCGTTCTTAGAGAGGCCCACAGACATGCCTGGCTGCCCTGCAAACCCCGAGCTGCGCCACCCAGCAAACTCGGGCTGTGGACCCACATGGAGCCTGCGCCCTCCCTCCGCCCGCCTCGTCGTGCGTCCGGATCATCACGCCCAAAGCCGGCCTTCCGCACCCACTCGGAGCCGACTCTACCCGACCCTCTGCGCCAGGACACCGGAAACCATAGGTCCGGCCCGCCGCTGCATTTTTCTTTCTTTTGTCACAGCTTTCGACTTTTTTTTCCTAAAAAGTATCAGTCATCACGGGGAAAAAACCAGAACTTTGCTGGTCTTTCTTATGCCAGTTTTGTAGTCTATGAATATCTCTATATTAAATTAAAACCATGAAATGCAACATGGAGACCCTATCAAGCCATCTGAGATTAACACTGCTTGCCGTGCAAACCCTGCAGCCAGCTCCCCTTATCTGCTTCCGTCACCAGAAAACCATCTTTACAAGTTTGCTTTTTAAGTTGTCGGCAGAAGCAGATTTCCAGCTAAAGAAGCTTTCGCCTTGAGCCTCTTAGTTCCCTGGGTCCCTTTTAAGGATGGAGTTGAAGAAACTGAACAGTGTGTTCACATGGGCATATGCGGGGTTCTTCTGCAGTAAAATACACATAACATAAAATTTACCATGTTTAAGTGTCCAGTCAGTGGCAGTAAGTATATTCACATTGTGGCGCCACCCTCACCACCATCCATCTCCACAACTTTTTCATCTTCCCAAACTGAAACTCTGTTCCCATTAAACACAACTCCCCATTCCCCGCCCCTCCCCCTGGCCACCACCGTTCATCCTCTGATGGCCATCTGAGTTGCTTCTACCTCTCAGCCATGGTGAAGAACGCTGCTGTGAAGTTGGGTGTGCAAATCTCTCTTGAAGACCTTGCTGTCAGTTTTTCAGGGTATCTACCCAGAAGTGGAATTGCAGGATCATCCGGTAATTCTGTGGTTAGTTTTTTAAGGAATCACAATGCCGTTTTCCGCAGCAGCTGTACCATTTTACATTCCCACTAGCAAAGCACAAGGGTTCTAATTTCTCCACATCCTCCCCAACACTTGTTTGTTTTGGGCTTTTGTAGGTTTGTTGAGAATAGCCACCCTAGCGGGTGTGAAGCAGTGTTCCATTGTGGTTTTGATCTGCATTTCCCTCGTGACCAGTCATGTTGAGTGATGTGGATTAGGGCTGCCCCAGGTAGAGAAGCCCAAGGTGACCTGGCCTACATGCTGATTTATATGACCCGGTGGATTTTTATGGTATGAATTAGGGCTGCCCCAGAGAGAGAAGCCCAGGGCATCCTCACCTATATGCCAATCTATATGACCAGATTCGTATCTAAAGTTATATGACCGCACAATAACTAGACCCCATCTGCACTGAAATCATTTAATGACTTTTTACATCATCTTTTCTTTTTCCAGTAAAAATAAGTCACGTACCCATGCCTTATAAATTTAGCCCTAACCCTCAACTCGGGGCAGCAGCAGGAGCTCTGACTGCCCATGGGTCCTGTCCCCATGCCTGCAGCTCTTTACTGCCCATGGGTCCTGTCCCCATGCTATTCCACACTATTCTCTAAATAAAAGAGCACTACTGCCAGACCTTGAGAGTCCAAGAAATCTTTCTTTCGACTCTTTGGCTCGCCGTCACCGCATCATTGAGCATCTTTTCATGTGTGTATTGGTCATTTGTGCACCCCCAAGGTCTTACCACGCTGCCTGCCCGGCACTCCTCCTTCTCCCGCCTGGCTCGTGCAGGCCCCAGCCTCTCCTGTGGCTGGGGCTGTGGGAGCCCCATGCCGTCCCTCCCGCCCCACTGGCTGAAGCGCCACCTCCTCTGTGGATCCCCTGGGTGCCTGGCCCTCCTCCTTGGCACTCGGCACCATCTCTTCCAGGTCATATATTCTTAAATTTTTTATTTTGAAAAGTGTCAAACCCATGGAAAAGCCGAAACCACAACATAATAAATACCCATATGGATCTTGCCTGGGTTCCCTGGCCGCTAGTATCTTCTGCGGGAGAAGGGGACAAGCCAAAAAATAGAATACACAACTAAAAATATAAAGTGTTTTTCTAAAAAGTACACAATTAAATGGTTTTTAGTATATTCACCAAGTTGTACAACCGTCACCACAGTCAACTTTAGAACATTTCCATCGCCCCAGATAGAAACCCGTCACTGATTTACCATCCCCCTCATTCTCCCTGGGTCTCCCAGCCCCCGGCAAGTGCTCATCTGCTTTCTGCCTCATGTGGGACATTCATGTCATGAACGATTTGAGCTCTTTGTGTCTGGCTTATTTCACACGGCACAGTGTTTTTAAGGGGCATCCACATTGTAGGCGGTATCAGTGCCTCGTGTTTCATGACTGAATGACACTCCATTGTACGGAGACTGTGTGTATCACTTACCATTCATCCGCTGATGGACACTCGGTGGTCCCACTCTGGGGCTGTGCAGAGTTTGACGGTGACAGTGCTAAAGAGAAGAGGCGAGGAAGGGGTCTGCCATGTGTGCTGGGGAGGGTCCAGGCGGGGCCTCCCGGAGGAGAGGACCCTGGCAGAAGCTGGAGGAGACAGAGGAGCCGGCAGAGGTGCAGAGGAGGAGCGGGACCGGCCGCCAGCGCGGATGCTCAGTGGGTACACGGCTTCATTAAAATACTGACACGTTTTCATGTTGGAAGTTGCAGGTCACGCCTGAGCCCCAGAGTGGCCCCCTCCTGCTGGTCTGCTGTCCAGCCCCTCTCCTGGCCCCTCAGAGACCCCAGGGGCTGCAATGAAGCAGTTAGCGCTCAGCCAGCAGGAGGTACTTCTGGGTGGTCAGGTTGGTGCCTGTTGTTAAATATTTTGAATATCCCCCTGGGCAAAAAGCACAGCACATGTAAAGACCCTGGGGCAGGAGAGGGCCTGGCAGGCTGGAGGAAAGGAAGGCCATTGTGCCTGGGGCGGAGTGAGCAAGGGGGAGAGGGGCAGGCGACAGGTCAGGGGTCACACAGGGCCTTGCGGGTCATTGCAGGGACTGGGCTTTGACTCGGGACTGGGCTTTGACTCGGAGTGAGGTGGGAGCTCCGAGGATGCTGAACAGAACGGCGCCATGGTCTCGCCTTAGCCTGAGGACCGGTCTGTCTGATGTCTGCGGACAGGCTGTCAGGAGCCAGGTGGGAATCAGGGTAGCAAGGGCCACTCCAGTCACCCAGGGGACAGAAGGCAGCAGGACCAGGGTGGGGTGGGGAGGCAGAGAGCAGTCAGAGCAGGGATGGGTGTGGCCTGTGCAGGAAGGAGGGAGCAAGGGGCACCATTCCCTCTTCCCCACAGGCCAACTCCTACCCAGCACCAATGAGCCACCAGGGGCCAGCTCTTTGCAGGCCAATTCAAGTGACGGGAGGAGACATTTGACTGCTCATTGAAGGTGAGATAGGGGCTCACCCAGCTTCTGGCTACTTCCCCAGACACTGCTCTCCCAGGAGGGAGCAGGCACTGCTCCATGTCACGGCCCCTGGAGGGATTTTCCAGTTTCATGGGATCACCTCCCTCCACTCGTGCTTCAGGTGTCTGCTCCAAGGCCACGCAGCCAGGGAGCCTTCCAGGAGAGCCAGCGCTGTCTCCTGCGAGCTGAGGACCTCCCGCCATGCCCTGGACATCGCCGCCTCGTAGAGACCGTCCTCCCTGTAGGATCCTGACTCCCTGTGCCT
>NC_060273.1:46054986-46160401 GCF_021613505.1 Equus quagga
GGCACTGGGAGGAGATCAGATTTGGGGGATGGCGTAAATTTGGTTTTAGGTGAAGTAAATTGAGATGTTTTGGGTTGACCCAGTTACCCAAGTAGAGATGTCAAGTAGCCTTTTAGTTTGGAGTACGGTTCCTCATAGTATAGAGTGGACATGAAATGTAAATTTGAGAGACTCTGGTCAACCATTGAAGCAGTGGTTGAGTTTGAGTTAGCCTGTGGAGTGGGTTCAGAGTACAGTAAGAGCAAGAAAGAGCCTGGGACTCGGTCTTGAGGAACTCTGACATTTCATGGCCAGGTAGAGGGAAATGAACCCATGGGGAAGTCAAAGTAGGTGTACTATATAGGAAGAAAGTCGGGGGAGTCTGGTGTCATTGAAGTCGAGGCTCATAATAGGATGGGATCAGTAGAGGTAAGGAGAAGTGGATGGATTTGAGACATGTTTAGATGGCAGAATAAACAAGTCTTGGTAATTGATTAGCTGAGGGGCTGAGGAAGAGGTGTGGAGCCTGCCTCTTAAAGATTTGATTGAGAACTGGTGCCAGTGACAGAGACAAAGGGGCTATACAGGTTGGAGGGAATAATTATGAGTTCAGTTTTAGGCATATTGACTTTGAAGTGTCTTTGAGACATCTAAGCTGTTGTTTTGAGTAGGCTGTTGTACAATTGGGTATGGAGAGTAGAGGAGAAGTCTTACCTAAGGTATGTATTTGTGACCGAAACTTTCACAGAGTGAAAAGAATTGGGCCTAGGGCTAAACCCTGAGGAACCCCAAGGATTAAAGATCAGGTGGAGGAAAATGAGTGCACAGAGGAGATTGAGGCTAGAGGAAAATGAGAGGAATGTGGAGGAAAGTATGGGGTCACTGTAGCTTAGGAAGAGAGCATCTCAGGGAAAACAAGGGGTCATGCTCAGATGCTCCTGAGAGGTGGGTTAGGGGAGAACTGAAGAGAGGGTCTTGTCTCGGCCACATGGTGGTCATAGTTGCCTTAGCGAGGGTGGCGGTAAGGACAGAAGCCAGAATGGAGCCCAGGAGGGGACAGTGAGCAGGAGGAAATGAGCAAGTGCAGGATGCTGTAGAAGATCAGATGTGAAGCAGAGGCCACAGCAGTAGCTGGAAGAGCTCTTCTCTGCATACATAAACAAATATTTATACTCTTTTTCCTTTGTCCACCCCAGTTAGGGTAGACAGCACACATCATTCTGCCTCTTTCGCTTGATATATGTGGAAACTCTTTCCGTGTCAGTACATAGAGAGCTTCCTCATTCTGGGGTGTAGTTCTAAGGCCTTAGGCTGGCTCTCTTGGCTAAGGGAAGAAGTGATTTTGGTTTTATGTGGCTTTGGATGATGTTAGCCCAACAGGTCCAGTTTGGGCTAGAATTTTAGAAATGTTATGATTGTTAATTAGCAACATGGATATTGATTTAAAGCTATATCTTTATCATATACCAATGCAAAGTCCGGATGTATTACAGTTAGAGTTAGCCCAAATGTCCTTCACAGGAATCTGGTTGAACAGACCGAAGTACATCACACAGTGGAATTCTGTGCAACTGTGAAAAGGAAAGAAGAAGGCCTCTATAAATCCCACTATGGGGTGATCTCCAGAATATATTAATAAGCGGGGGAAAGTGCAGAACAGAACAGTGAGAATACTACAGTCAGGTGCTACATTAGGACGTTTTGGTCAGTGATGGCCTGCATATACAGCGGTGGGCCCATAAGATTAGTACCGCAGAGCCTGGGTGTGTGGTAGGCTGTACCATCTATGTTTGTATGAGTACACTCTATGACGTTCGCACAATGATGAAATCGCCTAACCACGCATTTCTCATAACAGATCCCCATCATTAAGTGACACATGCCTGTACTTTTATCTTAAAAAGGAGGAGATATCAAAAAGGAAAAAAGTATGTATTGGCTTATATTTTTTTAAAAGAGATAGAAGCTCCCCCAAAAAAGGATAAAAGCAGATCAATAAAAATGGTTAACTTTCAGATGAAGGAAGAAAAAGAAAGGTTAGAGAGAATAGGGATAGAATCTAGAGTTTGTTTTTTAATCTTGTTTTTATAATTTTGACTTTGGAGCTATAAAAATATTTAATATCATTATAAAACAAGATGAAATCGAAATGAAAAAATGTTCCATAAATATTGAAAGGAAAATGACACAAGTGACCCTAAGGGCATTTAAGGTTTGTGGCTCAGTCACATAGAGAAGAATTATTTCAAATTCCTGTACATCACAGCAGTATGAATAAACATCCTTAGTGGTTTATATCTGTGATGTTGTGATTTATAATAAGAAATATATATTTGGTCTTCAGCGTGTTTCTGGCACAGAGCTCCTAAGACTTTGGAATTTCCCAAGCCAAGAGAGCGACCTAGGTATCTTTTGTTATGTTAATGAAGTGACTTGCATTGCGCCTAATAAAAGAGAGTGGTTGCCAGGGAAACCAACCGTGCGTTTAGAGAGTTGGAACTTTCATTCCCACCCCCTGACCTCTGGGGAGGGGAGAGGGGATGGAGGTTGAGTCAGTCACCATTAGCCATTGATTTAATCAATCATGCCTATGTGAGGAGGCCTCCACAAAAACCCAAAAGGACAGAGTTGGAGAACTTTCCGTTTGGTGAACATGTGGAGATTTGGGGAGAGTGGTACACTCCAAGAGGACGCTTCTCATGCCCTTTCCATACATCCTGCCCTATGCATCTCTTCCATCTGGCTACTCCGGAGTTAATATCCTTTATAATACATTCGTGATCTAGTAAATAAAATGGTTTTTTGAGTTCTGTGAGCCACTCTAGCAAATTAATCAAGCCTAAGGAGGGAGTCATTGGAACCTCTGGTTTATAGCCAGTTGGTCAGAAGCACAAGTGACAGCCTGGGCTTGCCACTGGCATCTGAAGTTGGGGGCAGTCTTGTGAGACTGAATCCTTAACCTGTGAGATCTGATAGCATCTTCAGGTGGATAGTGTCAGAATTGAGTTGAATTCTAGCACGCCCAGTTGATGTCCGAGAATTACTTACTGTTGGTGTGGGAACTACCCCCGACCCCACACTCTGGAATTGGGTACAGAACTTTTAATATCTTAAGGGCAAAGATAATTTCAAACAATAGTGTTGATTTGGATTGGTATAAATAAAAGTATGTGGTTATGTTTAGAAATAGAGTTCTTATCTTTGAGAAACATGTTCTGAAATGTTATGGAGGAAATGGTACAACATCTGGGAGTTACTCAAGCATATGGTCGTGGAAGAGAAGTAGAGGTTTATGTTCGAGCGCTAAGCCTGCCCCAGCGAGGTACCGCAAATTGGATGGCTTAACATGACAGAAATTTGTTGTCGCACCGTTCTGGAAGCTAGAAGTCCAACTTCAAGGTGTTGGCAGGGCCCTGCTTTTCTGAGACTTTGGGTAGAAGCCTTCCTGGCTTCTTCCTAGCTTCTGGTGGCCAGCATCCTTGTTGCTTGGCTTGCAGCTGCAGTACTCCAGTGTCTGCTTCTCTTATCGCGTGGTATCCTCGCCGTGTCTTCACATGGTCTTCCCTCTGCACGCTTGTCTCCAGATTTCCCCTTTTTATGAGGACACCAGTCATTGGAGTAGGACTCACCCTAATGACCTCATCTTAACTTGATTAAATCTGCAAAGACACTATTTCCAAATAAGGTCCCATTCTGAGTACTGGAAGTTAGGACTTGAACATGTCTTTTTTGGGTGACAGAGTTCAACCCTTACCAAGGCAATAGATGGAACAACATTGTGACTGTTGAAGCCGGCAGGAAATTCATTGTACAGTTTGCTCTGCTTTTGTATATGATGAACATCTTCCATAAGAAAAAGCTTTAAAAATTAGAATTACCAATAACAAAATTTCTAAAGTGGCATCTTTTTCGCCAACACACGCATTATGGAGGATGTTTACAGATGTGTAGTTCTCCCTCTATCATGGTGTTGTATATAATTCCCAGCATATTACCACCCTCACTTCTCTCACTCTCTAGAAAATCTTGATAGACTGCAAATGCATATGATCTTTTTATAGGAATAACTTTTAATCTGACCAGCTATAGGATATGGTGGGGAGGGATACTTTAGGAAGTAAGTCTGGAAAGCCAGCTTGGGTTCAGAGATTTCGATGCTGCCTCCAGCCCTCGTGCTGCCCCGCCTCCAGCTGGCCGACATCTAGTTCTTTAAAATCCCGTCTTAGACGTTTCTTCCAAAAAATTCTGACCACCACCTGTACGCCTTCCCTGTTTTCACCCTCCACTGTCTAAGGGTATTTTGGGTGCTGAGCTCACATTCGCATCCATTTCTGCCTCATCTTTTTGTTGTAGAAATTATCACTTTGTGATGTGATTACTTATTCCTTCTTTGTCTCTAATGCCAAACTGTCAACTCCTTGAAGAAATTAACTTTCTTTTCATTGTTGAATCCGAAATGTCTTGTGAATCACCAGTGCCTAGGATAAAGCCTGACATATTGTAGTGCTTTTTAAATATTTGACAAATGAGTTTAATAAGGAGCAGTCAATGCTTTTTGAAGTAGTAAGAGGAGTTCTTTGTAGTAAGAGGGGTAAATCCAGTGGGAAATAATACGGGAAAGGTGAGAGATGGGTGAAAGGGTCAAATCGAGGGTCAGTAGCAGTAGTCACTATAGCGTAAGGAGAGCCTGAACTTGGATGTATTAATGATGGTTGTTAGAGACACCTTACTGATGAGATTTAAGAGAATTTAATAACTGACTAGACTTGGACTACAGGGGAGTGAAGATTCTGAGATGAAACTAAGAATTTATGGCAAAGTCACTAAAAAGGTTATGATGAACTTTGAACTGGGAAACATAGAAAAAAGCCTTGAAAAGGAATGCTCTGGGTTCAGATTTGGACAGGCCGAATTTGAAAAGAAAGGTACTCAAATGGAAAGTCCTGCAGGCAGTGGGAGATACCTCTGTAAAGTATTTTGAGCAGTCAGGATTGTCATTCACATGGGAGGTGTGGGAGCGGATGAAGACATCTAGGAAGAGAACGTTGAAGAGAGACTGGCAGAGTGTCATAAGAGCCGAGGGAGGAGAATCTGGAAGCACTTTGGGTGGTGGCCATTGGCAAGATCATTCTGGTGTCTACACTTCTGACCTAAGTCTTGACTTTGTTCATGAGGTAGCTCTGGTCCAGGCTTGACTCTGGGAGGGAGCAAAGATTGAGCTGCACTTCAGGAGACAGATCTGTAGGCCTGTAGAGAACTCTTAAGCAGATCATAGGGAACAGTTAGGATGCCCACAATCCAGGACTCATATCCATCTCAGTGGGAAACAAGAATTCAGGACTAAGATGCTGGCACTTTACGTAGAGCCGAAGTGAGTTTCCCTTGAAGCTGTAATCACTTCCATAAAAAAACAGAAACTCCCCATGTCCTCTTTCTCTTATTCTCCTTTAAGAAAAACTTTTCAAAAGCATTACTATACTTGATGTTTCTGTTTTCTCACCTGCCATCGTTTCTTCTGTGCACTCCAGCAGGGCTTTCTTCGTGCCATTCCATGGACACCGTGGCCGTTAATTCCCAGTCTCCATCGGGCACAGTCAGGGCTCAGTGTTTAGTTCTCAGATTGTTTGTCAAAGTTGATCATTCACCCCTCCCTGAAGTACTTTCTTCCTTTGGCCCCTGGCACACCATACTCTTCTGGTTCCTTCCTTTTCTTGACCTCTGATATTGCAGTGCCGAAGTGATTTCTTTCAGTTCCTCAGCTTTAAATAAAACCTAACTACTGATGACTCCCAAATACCGAACGGTAGCCCTGACCTTCTCCCAGATCTCCAAAATAACAAATATGACTGACAGTTTAGTGTCTCCCTCCAGCGTCTGTTAAGGCCTCTCAGCCATAGCAAACACACCTGAAGCAGGCTACACCATCAGACTGGCCTCTGCCTAGTCTTGCCCTTCTCAGGAACCTGGGCCGGCATTCGTCATTTTCAGGCTGGAACCTAGGAGTGATCCCTACCTTTGTTACTCCCTTTCAGCACCCCGCGTACAGTCTGTCAGCAAGTCCAGTCCTGTTGGTACTTCCTTAATAGTGTATCCTGATGCAGACATCGGTGCCTCCACCCCCTTCTCACGTACATGACTGTGGTAGCTTCCTACGTGATCTCTCCCCTCGCTGCTTCCACTGTGCCCTAGCCAGTCTGTTCTCTACACAGTACACAACTCGAGTGAGCGTGTAACTCCCCAGGGCTCCCCATCATGCTGAGAATAAAATTCCAAGTCCTTCCCTGACCCGTGAGGCCTTATGTGACTTGCTCTACCTGCTGCTCCAGTTTACCTACCAGTTTCCCCCTGCTCTCTGCGCTCTAGCCACGCAGCCTCTTTCCTTTCCTCAAAAGTTACCGCGCTTGCATGTCTGCTGTTTCCTTTGACTGGGAAGCTCTTTCTTCACATATCCACATGGATTTTCTTTATTTACTTATTATTTGTCACTCCCTCCCCCCCAGCACTCACACACCACACACATACACATACACACACACACTCTTCTCTCTCTAAATTATAAGCTCCTTAGAGGCTGGAGCTCTGTCTTGATCATCACAGTGCCTGCTTTCCCTAGGACATTACCTGACCCACAGTAGGCACTTAAATCATATTTGAATGGAAAGGATGTCTCCAGCATATGCAAAGATGAAGACAGACAGGAAAAAGCATGGAGTGCTCCAGAAACTCCGTGAAGTTCTGCATGCCTGGCAAGAAGCCAGGGGAGGGAGATGAGGACAGAGGTGGACAAAGGTCAGAACACGAAATACCTTGTTCACCATGTTAAGTACCCTGGACTTTATAAGTGAATCATTGAAGATAAGCTTGAGGATCTTAAGGAAGTTTGCAACATGATAGGATGTGGATTTTAGGAAAATGAGTCTGGCTGCAGTGTGGAGACTAAACTGGCAGAGAGTAAGACTTGAAGTAGGGAGATTAGTTAGGAAACCGTGGTAGAAGCAGTGAAGCATAAGAAACAAAGTACCATTTAGGTACTGGAGCCTGACGCTCAGGGCTCTAGTAAAGGTTTTGGTCACAAAACTGCGGTCTTTACATACAGACTTAAGGCAGGGTCTCTAGCTTTACCTCATTAGCCAGATTCCAAATTGTGGAATCCTGGTATCTTCTTCCCAGCACATGTACTAACCCAGAACCAATGACTGAGATGCACAGGGGAAAGTACTCAATCTTTGTGACTGCCTCCCGTACTTTTGCCCAAATAATGTATTGAAATTTGATCATTTAATTTGGCAAGACTTAGATGGAGAAGGAACTAGGAAGGTGTTGGGCAGAAAGTTAAAAACTTCTCTTTCTCTTATAATAAATAGTAAAGATATAGGTGCATATAAAATTAGTCAAAGAGGGTATGTAGTGAAAAAAAAAATCCCAAACCCTAGGAAATACCAGTTTTTAAAAAGGGAGCAGAAAAAGTCATCTATGAAGGAAACTGAGAAGTGAATACTGGTAGAAGAAAAAGAGAAGCAGAGTATTTTATGTTCAGCAAGCAGAGGAAATATGTACCCAGATGAGAAAGTGAATGTCAGATAGGAATCCCAAATAGAGTGAGATGCAAGGTGCACTGTGCACAGTTACCTGTAGCCCAGGAGAAAATGCCAAACTCTACGCACAACCATTCCCCTGGCAAAATATAATATCCAGTGAATTGTGTCTTTACCCAGTTTTAATATTTATTGATTTTAGTTCTGTTCTCTACCACTTTATCACATTAGCCTTTTCTACCTTTTTATGTTTATGCCTGCTTTACTGTTGATCTTTGACTCTTTTGTACCCTGCCGCCATAGGCTCTCTTGCTTGATACATGAGCAAGGCTGCCTTCCTAGCTTGCGACTTTTGGCTTTGTGCCTAGCTGTGGCACTTCTGTAGATTAATTCAGTAAAGCCTTCCTGTTTGAACTGGCCCTGAGACTCTCCCGTCGCCCATGTTGTGTACTGTTCTGGAAGGCTACTTCTTCTACAGGTGTTTGAATGGTGTGTGTGTGTGTGTGAAATTAATAATAAGTAACTGAGACTATCTGACATTGTTCAAACTGAGAATTAGGAGTATATAAATAATTGAGGGAGATTAACAAAACAGACACGTTGTATCTAATTCAGATGCCATCAGGAGGATCTATAGGTTAATAGGGCATGCTGATCTGCTTGCAGAGGACACTTAGGGTACAGAAGGAAGGTGAAATATATGTAGATATAGATAGAGAAATATAATTATATTTAATGTAAAGGTATTACGTATAGATTTTTTAACACTGTGGTAGGTGCTATAATGAGGGAAATGGACTATGAAAACTCAGAGTTAAGACAGGACTCAGAAAGAGTTAACTTTTGAAGTGAATCTGACAGATACAAAGGAATTTGGTATGAAGGAAATGGGGGAAGGCTTTCCAGATTAAGCATGATTACACAAAGAAGATGATTTAGGAGTCTGTCGTGGGCTTGGACCCTGCTCCCAGCCTGCCTTTCCCAGTTTGCACTCCCCTTGTCATCCCTCTTCTCCATTCTCCATTAGCCACTTCTCCTGGTCACTCAGACTCACCCTCTTCATGGGTTTGTTTTATTCTTTTTTCCACCCATGTGCTTCGGCTCCCATTGATTGTTTTTCTACATTGCCTAAATCTCTTAAGTTTTTCTTCCTACTATTTTTTTAGCCAGATACCGAGACCTCATTTGAATATCTCCAATATTTATTCATTCTGTACGTGTAGATTCAGTAGCCAAATGCTGTATCACATGAAACATCTTTAATTTTTTTCCTCCCTCCAGGATGGAAGAGCAGTCATAAAACCACAAAGTCGACTCAAACACAAGAGTCTTCATTTCAGGAGCAAATAATGAAAAGATCCAAAAAGAATGGGCCCTGGGACTTCAAATCAGAAAGTCCCTGCATGTATGAAAACAGATTCGAGAAAAACCAGGAGAAAAAGGACAGTGTGCAGATAGTTTCGGTCACCCACACAAAAACCCTCACTGCAGAAAGAAGACATAAAAATACTGAATTTGGCCAAAACTTCAGCCCAAAGTCAGTCCTTGTTAGGCAACAGATGGTTCCCAGAGAAAAAACACCACCAAAATGTGAAATACGAGGAAACAACTTCAAACAGAATTCAAATTTACTTAATCAACCAAAAATCATCACAGCAGACAAACGCTATCAGTGTAGTAAATGTGAGAAAACCTTCATTAACACATCATCCCTCCGTAAACACGAGAAAAACCATAGTGGAGAGAAGTTGTTTAAATGTAAGGAATGTTCAAAAGCCTTTAACCAAAGTTCAGCTCTTATTCAACATCAAATAACTCATACTGGAGAGAAACCCTATGTGTGTAAAGAATGTGGGAAAGCCTTCACTCTTAGTACATCCCTTTATAAGCACCTGAGAACACATACTGTGGAAAAATCCTATCGATGTAAAGAATGTGGCAAATCCTTCAGCAGAAGGTCTGGCCTTTTTATACATCAAAAAATCCATGCTCGAGAAAATCCCCATAAGTATAATCCAGGTAGGAAGGCATCTAGTTGCAGCACGTCCCTTTCTGGGTGTCAGAGACATCATTCCAGAAAGAAGTCCTATTTATGTAACGAATGTGGCAACACCTTTAAGTCGAGCTCATCCCTTCGTTATCATCAGAGAATTCACACTGGAGAGAAACCTTTTAAATGTAGTGAATGTGGGAGAGCCTTCAGTCAGAGTGCCTCTCTCATTCAACATGAAAGAATTCACACTGGAGAAAAGCCGTACAGATGTAATCAATGTGGGAAAGGCTTCACTTCTGTTTCACGACTTAATAGACACCGAATAATTCATACTGGTGAGAAGTTTTATAACTGTAATGAATGTGGTAAAGCCCTAAGTTCCCACTCGACACTTATTATTCATGAGAGGATTCATACTGGAGAGAAACCATGTAAATGTAAAGTGTGTGGGAAAGCCTTCAGACAGAGTTCAGCTCTCATTCAACATCAGAGAATGCATACCGGAGAAAGACCCTATAAATGCAATGAGTGTGGGAAGACATTCAGGTGTAACTCCTCCCTTAGTAATCATCAGAGAATTCATACTGGAGAGAAACCATATCGATGTGAGGAATGTGGGATATCTTTTGGCCAAAGTTCAGCTCTTATTCAACATCGGAGGATTCATACGGGAGAGAAACCCTTTAAATGTAATACGTGTGGGAAAACTTTTAGACAAAGCTCATCACGTATTGCCCATCAGAGAATTCATACTGGAGAGAAACCCTATGAATGTAATACCTGTGGGAAACTCTTCAACCACAGGTCCTCCCTTACCAATCATTATAAAGTCCACATTGAAGATAAGCCCTAGAACGTAGATTTGCATGTGTGAGAGCCTTAAACCAAAGCTGATTAGAGTACATGAGAGTGATGTGATAAATGCTATGGATATGAAAACCCTTCTTGTAATTTAGTCCTCATCAGATAGTAAATTACAAGGATAAACCTTGACTATGTAATAGATAATGAGGAAAGTATAAAGTGTTTGTGCCTGTCAGACACGTTTTTAAGTAACCTGAAATGAATTCACAACTGGAGACATTGCATATTTGTAAAATAAAAGAATTGTTTTCTCTCTACAGCAGTGTACACTAGATAGCATATGTGATTTTCATAAACATCTGGTGGGGGGGTGTGCACTGGATTTCTCATTTTAAAAAACTATAAACGTAATACTTTTTTATAACATTTTAATAGCATATAAAACATGCAATCAAAGAAATTATACGTTTTTAGAGGAAAGGACCAAATAAAAGAAAAATGAACTATAAACTACCTCTCAGTTTATGGGGTTTGTCCTTTTCCTGACCTGATGTCAAATTTTGTGCATGGATTTCGTCTAAAAATAAAAGTCTGTTCTCTTCCTTTGCACTTCCAATAATTGCTGTGAACTGGAAATTTTCTACCAAATTTCTAATTCTGTTCTCAGAATTTTTTTTTTTGCTCTGAAGTATGCCTGCTGTGTACTGTGAGCTGTCACCTTAAGTATATTAATGGAAAAATAAGCAATTATTTCACACTTAAAACTATTAAATATATATATATATTTAAGTTCAGAAAAGAAGGAGCTACCAAACAAGTTTAATGAATCTAACACCTGTGCCAAAATATCAAAACGTACATCAGTCATTTCAGAACATAAAAAGTATGTTTTCCTTACTTGGTGTTCTCTAGTGTCAACTTCAGGAAAGCAAAAGGAGTAATTATCCACAACTTGGTAATTTTTTTTAATTCCAGCTTTGGGGCAGATAGTATACTGCATACTGGGAGTTTTAGGAAGAGAGACACAGGCCTTCAAGAAGCCATGACTTGGGGGAAAGGGGATGGAGTTGAGGGACTAGCAGAAGAGTAAGCAGATCATGTCACAGTATGTCAGTATGGTGGATTTAACAGGCAGGTAGGTATGATAGTGTGTATAGAGGGCAAGGATGTTGTGGGGACTTGCACAGGATGAAGAGGAGATTGAACCCAACCAAGGAAACCTAGAGACATCAAAGAAAGCTTTCCAGAGACAGTGATTGCTGAGCTAGATTTTCAAAGAATAATAGGAACTCTCCAGAGGGTGAGAGACATATTCCAAATAAAAAACTGCATGATAAAGGTACAGGTGGGCAATGTTAGGACACCTTTGTGGAAACTCAAATATAGAACTGATGAGAAGGAGAATGACAGATCTTAAAGTTTGAGAAGAAGGCAGAGGCTAGATGATAAAAGTCCTATTTGCCATGCTAAGAAGTTTGGGTTTTTTCTGAAAATCAATGGAATTAAAGATTTTAAGCAAGAGAAATTGTTCTGGCAACAATGCATAGAGGATGAACTTAGATGGTTGAAGAAAACTGTCCAGACTGATGCCTAGAAATCTGGGCGGGAGTAATTCAGGTGATAGATGAAAGAGAGTCCAGCTCAAGCAGCAACAGCACAGGTGGGGAACACGAGACAGATACTGTATTAGGATAAATGAGACGTGGTGTTCACAGCAAGTAGACGAGGTTGGTGAGTAAGAAGGTGGCTGAACTGACTCACGGGTAGGGTTGCCAGGTAACCTGTATACAGAGGATGTCCTGTATTTAATGATTTTTGTTCTGCATCCTGTATCAATTCCATCAGGTTGCCTGTAATGTAGTCAGTTGTGTTTTTTTTCCCAATAACAGAAGTTCAGCAGTCAGAACTATTTTTCTGCTTTAGTAATTGGCACTTAAATTACTTAAATGTGGGGCCGGCCCCATGGCCTAGTGGTTAAGTTCAGTGCACTCTGCTTCAGCAGCCCAGGTTCAGTTCCTAGGTGCATACCTGCAGCGCTCATCAGCTGCCGTGTTGTGGCATCCCACATACAAAATAGGAAGAGTGGCACAATGTTAGCTCAGGGAAAATCTTCCTCAACCAAAAAAAGAAAAATTACTTAAATGGCAACACTAGCGGAAAATCATACCTCCACAAATAAAGATCTGAACAATCCTTTATAGTCTCCTGTGTTTTTGGCTGAGGAAAGAACAAAACTTGGAATGGAGAATTGAGTCTTGTTTTCCATATTAAAGAAAAGACTTCTTTTTGCCAAAGTCTCAAGTTGTAAACAAATAATCACCATTAATTAGAACTTTGGATCAGTGCACATACTCTGGAATTCGGCAGGAGCGGCTGTGCCTCTGAAAGTTAGCACATTAAGGGCACTCCAGCTTCTGAGAGTGCAGTCAGTGACAGTCCCAGACCTCGAGACAACAGTCAGCAGATGCCTCACCACAGTGACCATGCTTTGGAAAGTACACCCGTCAAACACTGCCTTATTCCAGTCATGACACTAACACATTGAAAGTCTGTCAATCCATAAACACTTCTGCTTCTGAAAATCCACCGATCCCCAGACCGAGCTTCCCCAAACCTGGTCTTAGATCAGCTCTGGCTTTCTTCAGGGAGCCTGTTCCTTGCAAATACAGCTCTCCCGTACAGGCATACATGAAGTTCACCTTCCCTGCATCACATATCAAGTTCAATCTGTTATTAGTGTGCACCATTTCAACAGTTCAACCCCACTTTACTGTTAGCACCTCAGCCCTGTGAGTGACAGTGCACTAGTGAGGCCATGAGACTATCAAATTGAATGTTTTCAATTCATGTGGTGATTGCTATCATCTACTTTTTGTGTATTTAAATCCCAAATACAAATGTAAATTTCATGACTAATTTTTAGAACATTGGCTGGCTATTAAATGAGGAAAAAGTCTTTTTCAAACTTTCTGCATTATGAAACTTTCATTCAATATCAAAAATGATAGAAAGTTAAATATAAACCAGCATATACAAACAGCTAAACCTAAGAGATATATGATTACCTCAACTATAAAAGGATAAAGTAACAAATTTTCTGATTAAAAGACATTTGGATGAAAATAAAATAATCATAGTGGAAGTTGTTATGGCCACACTGCATCATCATCATCAGTTTTTTCAGCACAAATGACCGATCAAATGTGCCAGGAGTATTTTCCAATTCTCAAATTGCAAACAAATTTTCAAGTGCCAGGATAAAATACTGCTGTAACAAAAAATGCAATAGCTCCATTTACTATCGTAAAGTATTAAAGATCTAAAATGCCTCATCTTTTTACAACATAGCCCAGGATGCAAGTAATCACAATGCAGAAAAAATTTTACTATCGTAAAGTATTAAAGATCTAAAATGCCTCATCCTTTTACAACATAACCCATGATGCAAGTAATCACAATGCAGAAAAAATTTTCCCTTTGCTTATGCAATGATTTTCTCATGAAAAACTCTTAGAAGGCTATTGCAAGTATAATCCATTCTAGATGAGACTTCAGAAACAATATAAAGTTTTTGCAGAAACTCAGTGAGTTAATGAGGAATAGTGCACTGCTTTGGGTAGAGATAATACAAGTGCAAATTTTGGTGGATGTGGAGAAGTGCATACAATTTATTGCAAGTTGAAACAAAATATAGAGGATTCTGTGGAAGGTGTCGGCTGTCCTGCCCATATTCTGCATTTCCGCATATGTTGCACAGACAGCATCTGATATCCTTTCTGTTGACCCTGAAGTAGTTCTTATGAAACTGTTGCATTACTTCAGTATTTAACCATGTGAGCAGTTAAAGGATTTCTGTGATTTTGTTTGCATTCAGTTATCTTCAGTTCTCTAGCATTCAAAAACTTGTTTGGACTTCAGCTACAATGTATAAACAGCTTGGAAGTCATCACTCCGATCCTTAAAACAAGAAAAAGCTGGACAAGCTGAAAATTAGTACCTTTTATCTTCCTGAGAACTGAGGTTGCTGGGTAAATTGCAATACTGAAATCTGAAGAGATAGGCATATCCAGAGAGACACAGCCAAGATCTGCTTACCTGACCAGAAGCTGCTGGAGCCATAAACTGGCAGGACCATTTAAATGATAGTTTTGATGAATTGCTGGAGGTTGAATGTGGACTAGCTTTAGAGTGAGAAACTCCTGGGGGCCACAGTCTCAAGAGGTACCATTAGCTCCAGAAACTCCTTTGGATTTACATGACGGCCCTGAGAAATCTCCCCTGAGGGCTCTGATGGGACAGGTAACCATTGTGAAACATATCCAGAGTCTTCTCCACCAAAAAGGCCTACTCTCCAGGGGAAAAGAGTTTACCAGAGGTCTGTGCTAGCTGGGCTAAGGACAGTCCTCCCACTTTAGGCCCCTCTAACCCTCCTGTGTCACTAAGGAGGAGAAAACATGGTCAACAGGGGTGATGGCTTCAGGGAAATAGACTGGGAATGCTACAACCAAGGGAAGGAGGACAGGGCCAGGAGCCAAAAAAGAAACTGGAGAAGCACTTGAGGGGCTCCCAGGCCCTAGACATAGGCCCACTAAGACTGAGATTTTAATTGGAAAATTATAGAATCTCCCCAAGT
The DNA here is from genome assembly GCF_021613505.1 of Equus quagga. NCBI lineage: Eukaryota > Metazoa > Chordata > Mammalia > Perissodactyla > Equidae > Equus > Equus quagga. Next base: position 46,069,931 of record NC_060273.1, read on the forward strand.
TTGCCACCACACCAACAGGGCTCCAGTACAATAACATTGGATTACAGCGGAAAGGGTTATAAGACACAGACTCTCCTTGAGGAGGAGTGGTTAGGGAAGCTCAAAGTCAGGAGTAGAGACAAAAACAAGGATGCTAGAGGAGTTTAAAGCCTCTGGCAGCTATGGTTTCCCAACTCCTAGCCAGGTTAACATAAATCTAGCAGCATATTAAAAGGATAATACACCATGACCAAGTGGGATTTATCCCAGAAATCAAAGGTTTTCACAACATATGAAAATCAATCAGTATAATACACTGCATTGGTACAATGAAGGCAAAAATATGTATACACACACACACGACCATCTTTTTGTTGTTTTTGAGGAAGATTAGCCCTAAGCTAACATCTGCTGCCAATCCTCCTCTTTTTGCTGAGGAAGACTGGCCCTGAGCTAACATCCATGCCCATCTTCCTCTACTTTATATGTGGGACGCCTACCACAGTATGACTTGCCAAGCAGTGCCATGTCTGCACTGGGGATCTGAACCGGTGAACCCTGGGCCTCCGAAGCAGAACATGCGAACTTAATCACTGAGCCACTGGGCCGGCCCCTCTCCAAGTTCTTAAATTTTGGTAAGATACACATAAAATTTACCATCTTAACAATTTTTAAGTGTATAGTTTGTGGTATTAAGTACCTTCATATTGTTGTGAAACCATTACAATCATCTCCAGAACTGTTTTCATGCTGCAAAACTAGTGAAAATTAGTAAACAGAAACTTCATTTAAAACGGAGTCCAGAGATCAGAAGGGAGGACCGTCACACATGGGCCACTCAGCACACACCACAGACCCCAACAGGAAGAGAGGTACCTTGCATCTCTGACAGACAATGATACTACGTACCCCCTCAGCAGAAGGAAGGAAGGGATTTCTCCTTTCCCGGCAACAGCTCAGCTAATGAGAGGCTACCGTAACTCAGCCAATGAAAAGTCATATACTTTGAACTCCCAGTTCAACAACTGAAACTATACCTATTAAACAGTAACTCCCATTCCCCTCTCCTCCCGACTCCTGGAAGCAACCCTTCTACTTCCTGTGTAGGGCTTTGAATACACTAAGTACTTAATATAAGTGGAATCATGCAGTAGTTGTCTTTTTGTGATTGGCTTATTTCACTTAGCATGATGTCCTTAAGGTTCACCCGTTTGTCTGTTTTGTCTTATATTAGCATAACCGCCCCTGCTCTCTTAGGGCTACTATTTGCATGGAATATCTTCTTCTGTCCTTTTACCTTCAACCTATTTGTGTCTTTGGATCTAAAGAAAAGTGAGTTTCTTGTAGATAGCATATAGTTGGATTTTTTAAATTTTTTATTTATTTAATTTTTTGCTGAGGAAGATTAGCCCTGAGCTAACATTTGTGCCAATTTACCTTTATTTTTTTATATGTGGGTGACCACCACAGCATGGCTGATGAGTGCCATAGGTCTGCACCCAGGATCCAAAACCGCAAACCCAGGCCACCAAAGCAGAGTGCACTGAACTTAACCCCTAGGCCACAGGGCTGGCCCCTGGATTTTTTTTTTTAATCCTTTCTGCCAATCTCTGTCTTTTGATTGGACAGTTTAATCCATTTACTTTTAAAAGAATTACTGATAAGGAGGGAATTGCTTCCATCTTTGTGCTGTTTGTTTTCTCTATTCCTTATAGCTCTTTTTGTCCCTCGTTTCCTGCATCACTGTCTTCCTTTGTATTTAGTTGATTTTTTATAGTGAAATGTTTTAGTTCCCTTCTCATTTTCTTTTGTGTATATTTTATAGCTATTTTCTTTGTGATTACCATGGGGATTACATTTAACATCCTAAAGTTGTAACACTCTAATTTGAATTGATACTGTCTTAGCTTCAATGACATACAAGATCTCTGCTCCTTGACAGCTCTGTCCCCACCCCATTCAGTTGTTGATATCACAAAACTACATCTTTATTCATTGTCTGTCCAAAAACATAATTAATAATTGTGTTTTAATACATTAGTCTCTAAAATTGTGTAGTAAACCAAATGTGGAGTTATAAACCAAATTTATAATCATACTAGCTTTTATAATTGCCCATGTATTTACCTTTACTAAGGTCTTTATTTCTTCCTTCGGCTTCGAGTCACTGTCCTGTGTCCTTTCATTTCAGTCTGCAGGACTCCCTTTAGCTTTTCTTAGAGGGAAAGTCTAATGGTAATAAACTTCCTCAGCTTTTGTTTATCTGGGAATTTCTTAATTCTCCCTCACTTTTGAAGGACTGTTTTGGCAGAGATAGGCTTCTTGGTTGACAGTTTTTTTCTTTTACCATTTTAAATATATCAGCCCACTGCCTTACCATTTCCAAATTTTTGATGACAAATCTGCCGATAATCTTATTGAGGGTCCCTTGTATGTGCCAATTCACTCTTTTCTTTCTGCTTTCAGGATTCTCTCTTTGTCTTTAGCTTTGGACAGGTTGGTTGTAATGTGTCTCAGTGTGAATCTCTGAGTTCATCCTACTTGGAATTTGTTAAACCTCTTGGATGTTTCTATTCATGTCCTTCATCAATTTGGGGAAATTTTCAGCCATTATTTCTCCAAATAGTCTCATTGCCCCTTTCTCTCTCTTTTCTCCTTCTGGAATTCTCACAACACATACGTAGATCAGCTTGATGGTCTGCTTGGTGGTTTGGTCAGTTATTGGGGTCCCACTCTGAGAGCCCTTCATCTTGGGAAATAGGTGTGGCCAGAAAGAGGGCCACCTCCAATGCCATCATACCACACAGATTGGTAAAGTACCTGGTGCTGAACCATTCTGTAGATCACCTGCTTCTTAATTTGGGTTTTGTATGTGGTAGAGCAGCTCTGGTCTATTCTGTAGTCTATTGAAAGTCAACCCTCAACACAAGGGTTTGTCCGCCAGAGCAGTGGCTCCCATCATTTCTTCCTTCCTTCCTTTCCCCCTCTTCCATAGGTATTGTCTTCAGTGGCAGGGTTTGTGGCATGACTGTCTGCACTGGTCAGGAAGCAACTGTCCAGCCCCCTGGGGCTCTGGGCAGAGCAGCAAGCCACAGTGGAGGAGGGAAGAGGGCAGTGTCCTACCACAATGCCCTGCCTCCTCCCCACCCCAAAGGGACTCACTCCATGCTGGAACAGTCAGGGAGTGGTGAGGGAGCCTAAGAAGGGCATCTGAGGGCAGCCTCAGGCTCCTTTTCCAAAGGTGCTGAGGACTGGCAGTGGTGCATGGGGCCCCTACTGTCTGTATCCTGGTCCTCAGCTATGTGGGGTAGTGCCAGGCCAGACACTGCCCTTGAGATCCTCACTCCAAAGTCCAAGTGGACCAGTAGTCTGCCAATGTTGGCCTCTTCTCTGAGTGGCTGCAGTCAACCAGCAGGCCATGGGGACTTGAGGATGAATTGCCACTGGGCTACCTGAGGCCAGGGTTCTCTGTTGAGCAGGATGCATCAGAGTGGACTCAGCCTCTATTTCTGAGAGGCATGGTCAAACCAGATGTCTGGGGGCTGCAGGGGAGGCATAGACTTCACCTCTGTTACTGGGATGCTAGGTTGACCGATTGTCTTATTAGCACATTTGGAGGAACGTCACTTTGATATCAGTTCAAAAGGTTGACCATATATGGAGACGGATATGGAGGAGCGGAAACTGTGGCAAGGTGATACAGGGGCTGAACAGCCAAGTGGGAAGCTAAAGCCGAGATTCATTGCTCTTTTGGGATGGCGTGGGGAGGGGTAGGGTCCTGAGGTTTATGCAATAATAATTATTATAATTATGATTATTATCAACTTTTACCCATAAATATAAATCATATTTATTTAATGTTAAATATAAATTATAGAGTATCATGAATTATAAATATATATAAAAAGTCAACAAACATGTAGACAATTATATTTATCATTGTTTTTCATCATCATTGTATTTATTGTCATTATTATTATTACTATTATTTGTTGTTGTAGCAGCAGCAGCAGCAACAATAAAAACCCTGAGTAAAGTTTCTCTAGCCACAAAAGGTTTCCAGCTGAAAATGATGAAGGAGGGAAGGGTTTTGGGGTGTGAAAATTTATAAATCTGTCAGAAAACCTCTCTAGCCAGGGGGGCTCTTGCAGGGCACCTCTGATTGAATTTCCAGGTCCACTCTGGGGCTGGAACTGGCCCAGCGTGACCCGGGGGGCACATGGTGGGCGTCTGTCCCCTACTCAGCACATGTCCCTGGCCCAGGGCCCTGCAAGAAAAACGTTTCCAAGACCCCTTTTGGCTACTGGGGGCAGCCCTGCTCTGGCCCTTGCCCGTCAGGGACCTCGGAGGCAGAGCCCTGGGGAGGAGCTTCCTGCTTCATCCTGCCTCCAGCTTCCCCATCCCAACAACATCCCATCAGAGCAGACCTTCCCGTTTCTCCAGCAGAAAGCTCTCCCACTCCTCCACCTGCCTTTGAGGCTCTGCCAGATCAAGTGGTGGTGGCAGCTGACCCTCTTGCTGCATACAATGAAGTGTCAATAAGTGTACTGGTCCTCGTGGGGCATCTTCCTCCATCTCCATGGGTTGGTAGTGCTGGGAGTCCTTGAGGCGCTCAGAGCCGCCCACGCCCATGTTAACTCTCTCTTTCCTGTATGTGTGCATTTTATCATCATGCTTTTTAAAAACTGAGGTATAATTCACATAAGATTCACCCTTTTAAAAGTGTACAATTCAGTGGATTTTTAAAAAGTCTATTCACAAAGTTGTGCAACCATTACAACCATCTAATTCCAGAACATTTCCATCACCTCAAAAAGAACGCTCTGTACCCATTAAACAGTCTCTCCCATTCCGCCCTCCCTCCAATTCCCCAACCTGCTATCTGTCTCTAGGATTTGCCTATTCTGGCTATTTCATGTAAATGAAATAATACAACATGTGGCCTTTGTGTCTGGCTTTTTACACTTAGAATGTTCTGAGGCTCGCATGAGTTTGCATGTGTCAGTTTTCCATTCCTTTCCATGGCTCAGTGATTTTCCGCTGTGAGCCGTAAGATTGAGTGAGAGATTGATTGACTTCTGCATGCTACCAAGTCTTTTTTTTTTTTTAATTTTAGCTTGTGGTAAAATAGCCTTAAAACGAAAGGAAATTCTGACACATGCTACAAACATGGATGAACCTTGAAGACATTATGCTAAGTGAAATAAGCCAGACGCAAAGGGACAAATACCATAGGATTCCACTTATACCAGGTGTCTAGAGTCATCAGATTCATCGGAATGGAAAGTAGAACAGTGGTTGTCAGGGGCTTGGGGAAGGGAGAAGTGGAGACTTGTTCAATGGGTACAGAGTTTCAGTTTTGTCAGAGGAAGAGTTCTGGAGATTGGCTGCACGACAATGTGAATGTCCTCAACATTACTGAACTGTGTAGTAAGAAATGGTTAAGATGCTAAATGCATAGGACGGCGTTTTTTCACCACGATAGAATTTTTTTTTAGAAGTGTGGTCAAATACGTATCCCATAAAATATACCATTTTAACCTTTCTCCTGTCTTTCCTTCCTTGCTTTCTTTCCTTTTTTTTTTAATAACACCTGTGTTTTTCAATATAATCTCTGATGATAAAAGTAGAATCACCATTGAAACACCGTGGAAAGTGTTTGCAAATTCTCACAGCAGTAACACGTCCCTGTGAGCATTTCTTGTTTTTCTTTGGAAAAGAATTCAGATGCCAAACTGTATGCCTAAAGGTGGTATAGATCTCATGCTCGGCAGTGCACATGTGTGATGGATAATACGCCCCTCCTTATAGCTACTGGTTATTACTCAAAGGCTTGCCGAAAAATCAATAAAATTAACAGCATCATGTTGGGTTTTCCAACAGGAAAGACAAAGTAATTTATTTAGAATGTTTCAAAGCCATATTTCTCACAAACCTTAATGGGTGGAAGTAAGTGGAAATGGATCTCTTTTGCCTTGATGGTATCATAAAATGAACTGCTCATGTCTGAGCCAAGACAGGCTGAGCCTCCCAGGCCCACGGAGAAGCAGAATCGCACAGCCATGTTAGCATACGCTGAAGGGCACGAAGCCAGGTCAGGGCTCCTTCCCCACTGGCTGGCTACACAGATGGACATATTTGGGCCATAAAGGAAGCAGGCCGTGGGGAGGGGCTCTGTTCATCTGTCACTTTAGAAAATATTTTAAAAGGAGGCTTGATTTGCATATATATGCTGCCACAGAGCACAGTATCTTGTGAGATTTTTAAATAGCAAGGATAAAACAGTTTACCCTACTAAATGCAGATACATCGAAACATTCTTTTCATACCAAAGTCATTCTATACGTCATTGAGTTCACACAGTCCACCTGGGCACTTACGGAAGGAACACTTGGCAAAGCCTCAGATGCTCTGCCATGTTGCTAAGCGCTGCCACCCCCAGGAAAGGAGAAGCTGGTAAGCTTCTAAATTCTACTCACTTAGACTGAAAATGCTGACCGAGGTAAGCAGGGTATACTTTTAAAAGCTAAAATCCTCCCTCCCTTAATGTTTAATTAAGGAATCTAGAATCTACAGCCATTTACAATTTTAATTCACTCCCTCCTAGGTCCCTTGAGTGGAAAAAAAAATATTCCAAACTGTTGAACTGTGGTTATGTGTGTCTAGAAACACCAGGGCCTCCACCATGGCACAGAGAGGCCCAGACTGCGGGAGCTTTTCACCAAGGAGGGGAGGGCGGAGTGCACACAATCTCCTGTGGGCCCTTGTGTAACTGAACTCAGAGGGTTCGTCTCTTGGTGAGCGTAGAACCGAAAGGAACAACCAAAGCAGAAGCAGGTGAAGAAAAGTTTTCTTGCTTGACACGCCGTGGAGAACACCAGGGATCGCCCCCAGAAGCAGTGTCTCCCTGAGCTCAGTGCCGACGGAGGCTTTCTACAGGAGAGAGGGTAACAGGTTTATTTCTAACAACCATGCTTATTCAGGGCTCATGCTTAGCAGGTAAACATGCTGCTGCATAACATGGCATGATCTGACAATGGCTGCTAGGACCCTCCCAGAGGAGAATTTAAGATGCTAATGAGCTAAAGGTAACTTTAGGATGCTTGGTGCTGGAACATTTTTCAGAGGGTCTTGCTGCAAACATAGGAGTTTCTCTGCAAGACAGCAACTGCAAAACGGGGACATCAACTTGTGCAAAGCAGCACAGACTTTCTTCTTATCTGGAAAACATTTGACAGACCATGTTAGTTATTAATCAGATCCTCAGTCACCCCTTCTTTGCCTGGCTCCCTAGTCACACTTGCATAGGTATGGGCCCTGGAGGAGGCAGACTGGGATGCCCAACCCTCCTTGGCCTTGGGAGGCCCTGGGCAGCTGAGGCGGGAAGGGCCCGTGGTTTGCGTGGACACGGGGGCAGGTAGCTACGGCCTGTAGGAGCACAGCCAGCATCAGCACCTGGTCCTCTGCCTGTGGCTACCTCACTTCTGCAAAACCTCACCCCTGCAAAAACTTAACAGAGCTTTCTAGACAGGTAGTGTGAGCCAGCTCCTTACTGCCCCATCCGTGTTCCAGGGACATGGGGCTTCTGGCAGGCAGTCCTCCGAGGTGCATCTAGTCTGATGACTGTTTGGCTGGCAAGATAGAGTCTGCACAGGGAAGTGTTGTAGCAGCTTATTTGGTCCCCTTCCACTGCCATCTGAAATCCCTCTGGCCCTAAGGGCGTCCCTCCCTGCCCCTCCTAGCGGCACTTACAGGCGGAGATTCAGGGCATCTTTCACCCGGGTGTCAGGGCAGGAGTCCTTCCAAGCCCCGTGGGTCCTGGATACATACAGGCCCGGGAGTAGGCAGACTGGGATGCCCTGCTTCCTTGGCTGCCCAAGGCACTGAGCAGGTGACAGGGGGAGGGTTCTGGTTTGTGAGGACACAGGGGCTGGCGGTGTTTGGATCCCTCCACTGGTCTGAGGCAAGTGGAGCAGAGGAGCGTGGCCTCCATCAGGGTGGGAGGGGTGCAGAAACCACAGTGCCCGGTATTCAGGGATGGGCTCCCATTCAGGTTGTCATGGGACCGACAGCCACTTAGTTTCTGATTTCATCCAGAAACCAGCACGTGGGGCCGCCCAGTGGCGCAGCGGTTAAGTGCAGACGGTCCGCTTCTCAGTGGCCTAGGGTTCACTGGTTCAGATCCCAGGTGCGGACATGGCACCGCTTGGCGAAAGCCATGCTGTGGTAGGCGTCCCACGTATAAAGTAGAGGAAGATGGGCATGGATGTTAGCTCAGGGCCAGTCTTCCTCAGCAAAAAGAGCAGAATTGGCAGTAGTTAGCTCAGGGCTAATTTCCTCAAGAAAAAAAAGAAACCAGCACTTTTGGGTTGCTGCTGCCTTGGACCTTTGTGCAGGATCCAAAATTAACATACAAAAATCTGCTGCCTTCCTCGGGTCTGGCCAGGTGGCATAGTGGTTAAGTTCACGCACTCTGCTTTGGTGGCCCGGGGTTCACAGTTCGGATCCGGGTGCGGACCTACACACTACTTATCAAGCCAGGCTGTGGTAGGCGTCGCACATACAAAATAGAGGAAGATGGATGTTAGCTCAGGGCCAATCTTCCTCAGCAAAAAAAACCCAAAAAGCAAAACAAAAAAAATCTGCTGCCTTCCTATACACAAACAATGAACTATCTGAAAAGTGAATTTAGAAAACAATTGCATTTGCAACAGTAACAAAAGGAATTAAGCATTTAGTAATAAACTTAACCAAAGAGCTGAAAGACATACACACTGAAAAGTATAAAACTTTGGTGAGGAAAATTAAACACAAATAAATGGAAAGACATCTGATGGTTAGGATTGGAAAATTAGTAATGGTTAAAATTCATTTGGAACCACAAAGATCCGGAATCACCAATGCAGTCTTAGCCGGAAGGCCGAAGCTGGAGACATCTCACTTCCTCATTTCAAAATATATTACAAAACTCCAGTAATCAAAGCTGTATGTTAATGCATAAAAATAGACATATATACCAATGTGACAGAAGAGAGAGCCTAGAAACAAATCTGCACATCCACAGCCAACTGATCTTCCACAAGGGTGCCAAGAATGCACACTGTGGAAAGGACAGTCTCTTCAATAAATGGTATTGGGGAAACTGGGTAATCCGGTGTAAAAGAATGAAACTGAACCCTTATTTCACACCAAATACAAAAATCAATTCAAAATGCATTAAAGACTTAAACATAAGAACTGACACCATAAAACTACTAAAAGAAAACACAGGGGAAAAGCTTCTTGACATGGGTCTGGGCAATAATTTTTCAATATGACACCACGAGCACAGACAACAAAAGTGAAAATTGACTAATGGGATTGCATCAAACTAAAAATCTTCTGCACAGCAAAGGAAACAATCAACGGAATGAGAGAAAATATTTGTAAACCATATATCTGATGAGATTAATATCCAAAATACATAAGAAATTTATATAACTCATCGGCAAAACCCCCAAATAACCCAATTAAAAAATGGACAAAGGACCTAGGAAACATTTCTCAAAGAATACATACAGATGTCGGAGAGGCATGTGAAAAGGTGCTCAACATCGCTAGTCATTAGGGAAATGCAAAGGAAACCACAAGGACATATGACTCCACACTTGTTTGAATGGATCTTATCAAAAAGGAAACATTACAAGTGTTAGCTAGGGTGTGGAGAGAGGGAACTCTGTCCACTGTTAGCGGACATGTAAATGCTTTATGTTGTTGGGTGCTGAATATTTTATCTCCTTTAAGTAATGTGGGGATTCATTCTGTGATGCATTTAGGTAGCCAGGAAACAGATTTGACAATATTGGGAAAAGCTTGTATTTCGCTTTGCTTCAGAACATCCTAGTCGTGATTTCCAGCAGAGAGAAAGAGGAGGAAGAACTGATGGAAATGCCCAGGAGGAAACCCAGAATGATGAGGATCCTGAGAATAAGATGGAATTTAAAATAGATCTGGGCCAGAAAGTTTTCCACATCCTCTTCCGAAGCCAAGCATTCGACTGGAATGAGCTGGTCCTGCCGGGCTCATGGCCTTTGTGGCGGGACTACAGCGTGAGGTGCTCACAGGGCCTTCTCCGCCACTCTGATCTGCAGCAAGCCTGATTGTCCCACCATCAAGGCCCAGACCACACTGAGCACAGGTGACACTGTTATCAGCAAGCTCACCCACATCCTTTCCTCCCTGAGGCAGCCTACCTGCAACAGGAAGCTTAAGATGAAGGGTAAAGGGCAGCTGGAAGAGAAGAAACCTCCTGAGGCTGACATGAATACTTTTGAAGGCATTGGAGAGTATGTGTCCCCAGTGACCAAAACACCTGGGACTGCGGGGGAGAGATGTGGGAAACCAGAGTGACTCCCAGAACTTGTCAGAGAGCAGGAAATAGAGTAAAATGGAGAGTGAAACTGAGACAGAAACAGAGTGACAGAGAAACAAAGAGAGGGAAAAAGACAAAGACAGAGAGGGATAGAGACAGAGAGAAAGGGAAGAGACAGAGACAGAAGCAGAGAGAAGAGCAGCACAGCTACTTTGAGAAGCCCAAAGTGGATGATGAGTCCATGGACGCAGACAAAGGGCCTGGGTCTGCCAAGGAATTCCAAGTCCATCGTAGAGAAGTTTGCTGGGTTTTCTGGCTGGAACGGCACTGAATCTCTGAAGAAGCCATAGGACAGGAAACAGCTAGGAGATTGGTTGGCTTGTCCAAAAGTGTATGTGGAGTGCTTGCTTACTTGGATGACATGGCTGTTGTCAGTGATGAAGAGGTGGATTATAGCAGAGTGGACCAGAGGACCAGGAAGGGACCCTGAGGCTGCTGGGATTTCATTACCCAGGAGGAATACAGGGAGTATAAGAACAAAGAGCTTTGCCCAAGGCTGCATTCCAGTATGGCATCCATAGGTCTGAAAGGCAGAGACCCAGGGGCTTCGAAGAAAGCAAGGACAAGGCGGAGCTTGGTGGAAAGTGGGAGACGAGTAGGCAGTCATCAAGAAAAGGAGGATGATCGAAGCTAATGGGGTTGAAGTCAAAAGACAAAAATATGAATCTCCAGTTCCAACTCCAAAAAGAATCTCCAAGGCATGTGTTCCCCCACTGCATTTTCTACGATTCCCAGAAAGCTGTATGTCCTTTTTTGAATCGTGTATAAAATTTTGTTGTATACTCAGTTCCATTAAAATTCATAAAACTTCCTAAAAAGCAGTGGCCTTTAGGGCTTTTTCCCTAGATTTATTCAGAGTGGACTTGGCCCCTGGACTAGCCGAAGTCATAGGCAAGGATTCAGAGTAGAAGGGTGATGTCCTCCTGAGCTCTCCATGTGCCTTTTTCCTTTGGGTCCTCCCTGTGGAGATGTGGCCAACCTCCCGCTGCCAAGTGTCTGCTGCAGGATTGGATCATTCCGGTTCCAGTTAGGGGCCTGCAGTAGGACCCCCCACATGTGATCTACATGGAGGATCCTCAGGTGCCCAGATGGGAGTCCTGGACCCTGAGGCCTCCGTGGTCATTGCCATGCCTGTTTCCTGTGTTTCACCCAGAGCATGTCCCCAGTCACTCCTAGCAGCAGGGCTGGACCTCTGCTGTCTACGAACTGGCTTCAGGACTTAAGACAATTGGAAATTGTGTCCCAATTCCTTTGAGAGACAAAGGAATATCACAGTTCCACGTATTGAAAGGCCCTTCTCCTTCCCTAAACCAAGTGTCATGAAAATAAAATTGGAAATTGAAAAAGATGACCCTCCTCTCTTTCTTCCCTTGGCCATGGTTAGAGGGAGCCCAGAATACTACTAAAAGCCCAAGGGGCAGTGAGGGGAGTCAGCTTTTGGGGGTCTGCGGTCTGTCATCTTTCTCACTCTCCCCTCCCCATCATTCTTGCTGCATGGAGCATCCTAACCCCAAGAGGCACTTATGGGTTAGGAATCAATGAGTTGGAATCCTGGCATCAGAATTTTCTGCCTTTGTGATCAGATTCTTATTATTAAACGCTTGTGGGTCTCAATCCCATGGTCATCTCCATGCACATTTCTTACCTTTCTCCCCACAGTCTCCAACCCCCAGCAGCAGTGGTGCACCGCCTCTGACCGTATAATCCAGATCCTAAACTGAAAGAAAGTCAGAACCTGGATCCCAATTCCACTTGAGAGAGAGGAGATTTCCTGACTCCTTCTCTTCCCCAAAACCAATAAAATGTGAAATGGAACTAGATGACTCTTTAGTTCTGCCTTGTGGCTGGGGCTTGGATGGGATCTTCAAATACAGAGAGGGCAAGGGGCAGAGAGTATGCTCAGCTTCCTGGGGGACTTGGGACCTGTCATCCTACTCATCACCTCTCCCGTATTCTCCCTGCACTGAAATTCCTTTACCAACCTGGGGCTTCCTCCATGACCTCTGAACCAGAACTTACAGACAGTTGGAAACCTGGCCGTGATTCTGTTTGAGAGACAAAGACATTTTGCAGTCCGTGTACTCACCACTCCTCCCCATCCCTAAACCCAGCGTTGTGAAAATAAAATGTGAAATTTTGTAAGATGAATGGGCCGAGAGTTGTCTACATCTTGCAGGGCCAGCTCTCAGTGTGCAGACCCTGACTCACAGGGCTCAGGGAGAATTCATGGAACAGACCAGAGCATGTCAGACACAACGAGAGAGGCTGGGGGCAGCATGGATTGGGACACATGATACGTGTGAAAGGAAGAGATGTCCCTTTTCGTATCTCACAAGATGTAACAGATCAAGGAACTTCCTCTAAAAGGGCTTTAGAAAAACCCAAATTTAGGGACCGGCCCGTGGCTGAGTGGTTAAGTTTGCGCGCTCCGCTGCGGCAGCCGAGGGTTTCAGTGGTTCGAATCCTGGGCACGGACATGGCACTGCGTCCCACGTGCCACAACTAGAAGGACCCACAGCTAAAATATATATGGCTATGTACTGGGGGGATTTGGGGAGAAGGGGCAGAAAGAAAAAAAAAAGATTGGCAACGGTTGTTAGCTCAGGTGCCAATCTTAAAAAAAAAAAAAAAACAAATTTAAGGCAATGACACCATGTAAAAAAGTTTAAACAGGTGCTGGCTCCGTGGCCGAGTGGTTAAGTTCGCGCACTCCACTGTGGCGGCCCAGGCGCGGACATGGCACCACATTGAGGCGGCGTCCCACATCCCACAACTAGAAGGACCTGCAACTAAGATATACAACTATATACCAGGGCGGAGTTGGGGAGATAAAGCAGAAAAAAAAAAAATCGGCAACAGTTGTTAGCTCAGGTGCCAATCTTAAAAAAAAAAAGTTTAAACATAGTAAAGACTGAATGCTTTCCCCCCAAGATGAGGAGTAAAGCAAGGACATCCACTCTCACCACTCTTATTCAACATAGGACCAAAAATGCTAGCAACTGCAGTAAGGCAAAAAAAAAAGAAAAAAGAAAAAGAAATAAGAGACCTACGAGGTGTAAAGGAAAAAATAAAACTGTCTCTATTTTCAGATGACATGATTGTCTATGTACAAATACCCCAAGAAATCTACGGAAACCTCCTAGAACTATTAAATGATTTCACCAAAGTTGCTGGATGCAAGATCAACACATAAAAAAATCAACTATCTGTATATTAACAATGAACATGAGGAAACAGATTAAATATACTATACAATACAATCACTACAAAGAAAATCAACTACTTAGGTAAAACTTTAATGTACAGAATCTGTATGGTCAAAATTACAAAATTCTATTGAAAAAAATCCAAGAAGATGGAGATAAATGGAGACGCTTTCTGTGTTCATGGATTAGAAGTCCCAAAATGATAAAGATGTCAGTTCTCCTCAAATTTATCTATAGGCTTAATGCAATTCCTGTCAAAATCCCAGCAAAGTTTTATGTGTAGATGGAGACAAGATTAATCTAAATTTTATTTGGAAAGCCAAAGGCTTGGAATAGTTCTATAAGTCTTGAAAGATGAATAAAGTAGGAACGGTGGGAGGAGTCATCGTCCCCAGTAGGAAGTCTTGCTATGTAATAATAGTAACCTGGACAGTTTGGTGCAACAGAGAGAGGGCCTCCTAGATAAATGATGGAATAAAGGACCCAGAAATAGAACCACACAAGAATTCCCTACTAGTGCAAAGGTGCACAGTAATTCACTGGAGGAAGGGTAGACTTCAACAAAAGTGTTGAAGTAACTAGACAGCCATAGTCAAAAAAAAAACTTCACATCTTATACAAAAATTAAGGAATCCGGGACTTAAATGTAAAATGTAAAAAGTGAAATGTTTAGAAAAACAACAGTGGATAGTCTTTGGAATCTAGGCCAGGTAAAACGTTCTTAGATTTATCACCAAAAGCATGATCCGGAAAATGAAATGTGGATAAATTGGACCTCATTAAAATTAAAACTTTTGCTCTAACGAAGCCTATGTGAGGAGGAAGAAAAGACCTGCTACGTACTGGGAGAAAATACTTGCAAACCACACACCCAACAAAGGAGAAGAAATTGCAAATGTCAATAGTAATAAAATAACCCAATTTTAAAAGGGGGAAAGATATGAAAAGACATTTCACCAAAAATGATATACAGATGATGAATAAGCATGTGAAAAGATATTCAACACGGGTAACCATCAGGGCAATGCAAATCAAGACCACCGTGAGATATCTCTACACCCCTATCACAAGAGCTAAAATAAAGACAAATGAGCACACCAAGGACTGGTGAGGATGTGGAGACACTTGATGACTCACGCGTGCTCATGGCAATGTAAAATGGTACAGCCACTCCGGAAAATTGGCAGCTACTTAAGACACTAAACGTGCAACGACCACATGACCCAGCAATTATACTCTTGGGCATTTATCCCAGAGATGAGAACACGTATGTTCACTCAAAAAGATGAACATGGGGGCTGGCCCCGTGGCCGAGTGGTTACGTTTGCGCGCTCCGCTGCAGGCGGCCCAGTGTTTCGTCGGTTCGAATCCTGGGTGCGGACATGGCACTGCTCGTCAGACCACGCTGAGGCAGCGTCCCACATGCCACAACTAGAGGAACCCACAACGAAGAATACACAACTATGTACCTACCGGGGGGCTTTGGGGAGAAAAAGGAAAAAATAAAATCTTTAAAAAAAAAAAAAAAAAACATGAACATGGATGTTTAAAGTAGCTTTAGTTTCATAACCTAAAACTGGAAACAGCCCAAATGTACTTCAAAGGGTGAATAGTTAGCCAAACTGTGGGACATCGTGTCATGAAATGCTACTCATCAATGGAAAGAAATGAACTACTGATACACACAAAACCCCCGATGAAACTCCAGAGAGTGATTCTGAGTGGAAAATGTCAAAGCCAAAGGTCTAATGATATATGATTGCACTTGTATAATATTCTTGAAATGACCAGCCTATAGAAATGGAGAACAGATTAGTAGAAGACGGGGTTTAGAAGAAGTGGGGGCAGGAGGAAGTGGGTATGAATATTAAAGGGCAAGACAAGGAATCCTTGTGAGGGAGATGTGCTGTCTCTTGACTGTCAACGTCAGTCTCCTGGCTGTGATCTTGTGCTATAGTTTTGCAAAATGTTGCCACTGGGTGCAAGTGGACAAAGGGTACACAGGATCCCTCTGTATTATTTCATACAACTGCATGTGAATATACAAATATCTCAAGATAAATGTATAATTAAAAACAAAACAAAATGTGGATACACGTGTGAAAGAAAATAGTAGCTAGAGAGAATCTACACAAATATGAGGTGTTAGAGCTGGGCTTCCTTAGCTGGAATTGGAACATGATGCTATTCATCCCTGCTGTGCCCCTCCTTCCCTTTCAGGCCTGGGCCCGTGTGAGAAGTGCCCAGAGGACCAGTACCCAAACAGGGAGAGAGATCGCTGCCTCCCCAAGGCCACCACCCTCCTGGCCGTAGAAGGACCCTGGGAACGGCCTTGGCCTGTGCAGCTCTTCCCTTCCCTCTCCCCACAGTGCTGGTTCCGGGGGTCTTTGTGAGGCATCGGGACACTCCCATCGTCCAAGCCCACAAGCCGTCTCTCGGCGGTATTCTCTTCTCCCTGATCCTCTGCTTCCTCCGCTCCTTGCTCTTCGTTGGTCGTCCTACCACAGTGACCTGGCTTCTCCCACAAACAACCTTTGGGATGTGTTCACAGTAGCTCTTTCCACCACTTTGTCAGAGACCATCACTGTGGTTCTGGCCTTCAAGGCCACAGGACCAGGGGGTAGAGCCAGGCTCTGCGTGGGGCCCAGAGCTTCTAACTCCTTCATTCTCGCCTGCTCTCTGGCCCAAGTGATGTCCTGTGGGGCGTGTCTGGTGAGCTCTCCCCACTTTCCAGACACAGACCCACACTCTGAGCCTGGACTCAGCATCACATAGTGTAATGAGGGCTCGGCCACCACCTTCTGTTGGGTCCTGGGCTACCCGGGCCTCCTGGCCTTGGTCAGCTCCTCTACTGCTTCTGCCCCCAGGAGCCTCCCTGACACCTTCGATGAAGCCGAGTTCCTCACGTTCATGCTGGTGTGCTGCAGCGCCTGAGTGTCCTTCCTGCCCACCTGCCAGAGCACCAAGGGGAAGGCCATGGTGGCCGTGAAGACCTTCTCCATACGGCCTCCAGCCTGCAGTTACTGGGAGGCACATTGGCTCCAGAGTGCCTCATAATCCTCCATAATCCTCTGAGACCAGATAGGAGCCCCCAGTTATGGATAAAGAGGGAGGGAGATTTAGGTACCAAAGCTAATTCTGAATCTTTGCTTTAAAGTTTTCATAAAATATGAGCTGCTTCTTGGAAAAAATCCCAACCATGATGGCATGCCTCATTTATTCTTGATTTCTAGTAATATTCTCTCAGCAGCACCATCTCTCCAGCATAACTCTTGAGGGCACCACCGTTCCCAAGTTTTAGCCTTGGTTTTCATCAACTGTCAAGCATCGCTGGATCTGACCACTTCTGCCGTCTTTTTATTTGTGGGAACAGCTTTTTCCTTGATCTTCCTTTGGCCAAAACTCTAGTTGACTATATCCCTCAAAATTAATTGTATTTCTATATATTAGCAATACAGGAATTGCAATATAAAATACAATGCCTCTTACATTAGTATCAAAAATATAGAATGCTTAGGAATGAATCTGAAAAAAGATATGAAATATCTATACACTAAAAATTATAAAATATCACCGAGAGAAATTAAAGGAGACTTAAATAATGGTAGAGATACAACTCGTTTATGGGCCTGAAGACTCAGGATTGTTAAGATGCTCTTTCTCCTCCACTTGATCTATAGATTTGACACAATCCCAATCAAAATTCCAGCAGGCTTCTTTTTTTTTTTTTAACAGAATTTGACAAACTGGTTGTGAGATTCACACTGAAATGCAAAGAACGCAAAGTAGCAAAAAAACTCAAAACTAAGATCAAAATTGGAGAGACATCACTATCTGATTTCAAGACTTATTATGAAGCCACAGTAAACTAAACAGCATGGCAGGAGCATAAAGAGGGGATCAGTCTAGCAGAATGGCAAGTCTAGAAGCAGACCTCCACCTACACAGACAAATGACTTTGAGAAAGTACAAAGTCTCTATAGTGGAAGAGAACAGTCTTTTCAACAAATAGTGCTATAACGTATATTCATATGTGAAAATATGAAGTTTGACCCATGTAACATATCGTATACAAAAATCAACTCGAAATGGATCATAGATCTAAATGTAAAATGTAAAACTATAAAACTTCTAGAAGAAAATAGAGGGGAAAATATCTTTGAGACCTTGGATTGCGAAAAGATTTCTTAAATTCAACACCAAAAGCATAATCCATATGAAAACGAATTGGTAAGTTGGAATTCATCAAAATTAGAAATTCTGCCCTAGGGGCTGGCCCCGTGTCATAGTGGTTAAGTTCGGTGCACTCAGCTTCAGCGGCCCAGGTTCATGGGTTCAGATCTGGGACATGGACCTACACCACTTGTCAACCATGCTGTGGCAGTGACCCACATATAAAGTGGAGGAAGATTGGCACAGATGTTAGCTTAGGGCTAATCTTCCTCAAGGAAAAAAAAAAGAGGAAGTTTGGCAATAGATGTTAGCTCAGGGCTAATCTTCCTCAGCAAAAAAAAAAGAAAAGAAAAAATCTACTCTAAAGAAAACATTGTTAAGGCAATAAAAAGTCAAGCCACAGAACAGGAAAAATCTTTCCAAATCACATATCCAAATAAGATGTGTCAAGAATGTTAAAAGAAAAAAATCCTTCAAAACTCAATATAAAGAAGGCAAACAATCCAGTTTTTCTAAAAAAATAGGCAAAGAGTTTTATCACACACTTCCCCATACAGGATATAAGGATGGTAAATAAGCACAAATAACATTATTAGTCATTAAAGAAATGCAAGTTAACACAATGATGCTGTACCACGACACACTGTTAGAAACTAAACTGAGACACTGACAATATCAAAGTTGGGTGAGGATGCGAGAAGCTAGATCACTCGCACATTGCTGGTGGGAGTGCAAGACGACACGGCTACTTTGGAAGGTGAGTTTGCAGTTTCTCATACAATTAAACACACACTTACCATATAACCCAGCAATCCCGCGCCTGAATTTTCACCCTGGAGAAATGAAAACTTATGTTTCCACAGAAACCTGTTCAAGAATGTTCATAGCACCTCTAATCATAATTGTCAAAAATTGGAGTCAACCAAATATCCTTCAGCAGGTGAATAGATAAGCAAATTGTGGTAAGTCCATGCCATAAAATGTTACTCAGAGGTAAAGAACAGCTTAATAATACACACAACTCAGATGAATCTCAAAGCTACACCATGTGAAAAAAGCCAGTCTCAAAATGTGAGATATTATATGACTTCACTTGTGTGGCATTCTTGAAATGACAAAGTTATAGCGGTGGAGGATAGATCGCTGATTGCTGGGGGTGTGGGTAGAGGGAGGATATGACAATTTCAAAAGTAGCATAAAGGAGGTCTTCTTTTGCAGTGATGGAACTGTTCTGTGTCTTGATTGTGGTGATTGTTATATGGATCTACACATGTATTAAAATACACAACTTTTCACAACTGAGAAAAAGGTCATATTAGTATATAATTCAAAAAATAAAATTAAAAAAGATATCCAGGGATACCAGGTAAAAAAAAAATTGTGAGAACTTGCTTGGAAAAAAAGAAACAGACCCACAAAGACATCAGATAATGAAATATCATAGTTGGCCAGAGGCAATATTTGAAGAGATAATGGCTACAAATTATCCAGTGCTGATGAAATGCACTCCTCCACAGAGCCAAGACTCCCAAACCCCAAACAGGATAAATATGAGGAAATCCATACCAGTAAACATTGTAGTGATGATCCAGAAAACTAAAGACAGAGAGTAAATCCTAAAAGTAACCAGGGGATAAAAGAGAGATTATCATCAAAGGTGCAACAGGAAAACTGACAACCAACTGTCTGACAGTCAGAATGGGGACCAGGGGAGCGCTGGCCACGTGTGCACAGCGCTGCCAGAAAGAAAGTGCCGACTCAGAATTCTCTTCTCAGCAAAACATCCTTCGAGAACGAGGGTTTCATGTCTAGAAAGGATGGAAAACTGAAGGCAGACCAACATTCCTACCAAAATCAACTACAAAATTTAAAATAAATTTTGATAAAATTTAAAAACAATGTTTAAAGGAATTAGAGAATAATTGAATGAAGAAGGACAACAGGGGTCCAATTTTGAAGAGGGGAAATCCTGGAAGGAGAAATGGAGGCCAAAAATGCATTGAAAAGACATCACTGCAATACTGAAAGTAAATAATGGTCCTAAGAATCTATACTCTTTGGAATATGTTTTAAAATAAACCAGATATTGGGGCCGGCCCAGTGGCTCAGCGGTTAAGTTCGCACGTTCCGCTTCTTGGCAGCCCGGGGTTCGCCAGTTCGGATCCCGGGTGCAGACACGGCACCGCTTGGCATGCCATGTGGTGTTAGGCGTCCCACATATAAAGTAGAGGAAGATGGGCACGATGTTAGCTCAGGGCTAATCTTCCTGGAATTTCATATATGTATGATACATATGATACATGTGACATATATGACATATGACATATATATCACATATATCACATATATATGAGGGAGAAGTGAAATACGTGAGAAAAATAGTACAAAATGCAGGACAATAATAAACTAAGTTAACAGGTTAAGGCGTAGCATCATTACAATAAGCCAAGAATGTATGTTTTCGTCTCTAGGATTAATCACTAAAGTAATATATACATACATATATCCTCAAAAATACACCGTAAAATATGCAAAACAGCATTTGATAACATTAGAAGGAAATACAAAAAAATACATTGAAAAAGTTGAACACGCCTCTTTCAATCACTGATAGAAAAAAGTCAGGACGTAGAACATCTGAAACACGTGATTAATAAACTTGACCTATTTGACAAATACAGAACAGCTTACCCATCAGCAGAAGATTTCACATTATTTTGTACGTCAAATTTTATTTACTCATATTGACCCCATGCTAGGTCACATGGCAAGCTTCAAAATATTTCACAGGCTTAAAATCATTCAGTATATGCCCTGTGAAAGATAGAAATCAATAATAAGCAAATATTGAACTGCTTGGGTATTGAGCAATATACCTTTAAATACATTTCTAAACTGAGCAATATAGTTTAACTTGGGTTAAAGAAGTTATTACAATAGAAATTAGAAAATCCTCTGAACTGAATTACATTAGAGATATATCAACTAACTATTTCTTAGAGAGAAATCTGTACCTTTAGTTTCATATAGCAGAAAAGGAGACAAGTGGAAAATAAACGATTTGAGATTCATCTTGAGACACACCAGAAAAAGGTTAGCACAGTTCAAATACAGCCAATAAGAGAAAAAGAAAAAGGGAATGAAGAGAAGAAATCCATAAAATACAAAAACCAATGTTCAATAAAGTCATCAAAGTGAAATGTAATGTCACGAAAAGTTTAATTAAATTGAATAACATCCAGCAAAGCTAATCCAGATAAGAGAGAAGATACAAATTACCAATATCAGGAAGGGAAAAGATGCCAGAGACCTCAAGACATTAAATAAGTAGGAAGAGAATTTACTCACGGGAGAGGCACCCCTGTGGTCCCTGGGAGCCCGTGCATGTTCTTGCTGGGTGTGCCAGGAATGCAGAGGTGAAGTTGCTCTTTACATATGCCATTTCCCACAGGCGTGTTTACAGGGAGGATCCTTGGTGGCTGAGGTGACATCCACCACTGCACACAGAAAAGGCTTATCTCTGCTCAATATAAAAGCAGTGAATCCTTCAAATTCAGGGTTCTTCTCCTGTAACATAATTCACTGTGTGCAGATATTCGCATGGACACTTTGTATCACCCCACGATGATGATGGGGCAGGGTGTATGGGGATGCCCTGAAAGCACCATGCTGACACGCTGGCACCTGCTGCTGCTGTGAGTAATCAAATCATTTGTCTCTGACCCAGGAGGCTTGTGTCTTATGTCAGCATAAATAGTAATTGTCTTCCCCATTATCTTGCAAGTAGGATAACAGCCTAGGCACTTTGTAGTTTTTGACAGTATTGGTGATGAGGACAGGAATCTAACAGAGAAATGGATTTCTGGAAGAGAAAGGACAAGGGGCCTCTGAGAGCCAGGTGAGGGGGTATCAGAGGATTCTCTGGGATCCAGTAGAGAATGCTCTCACCCAAGTCACAGGCAAGGGGAGCAATAAGGGTTCCTCAGCATCCTACTCCTCAAAGACTGTGTAGAGGCTGAGTGGCAAGAAGTAAGATTGAAACAAGCCACCCAAATGTGCTCCCTCTAAGAGGGAGGAGGAAGCAATGTTATCACGACCGTGGGCAGCAAGTCTGTGGCCTCAGCCAAAAGGCAGGGTGGCTGTGGCCGATGATCAGAGCTGAGAAAAGTAGTGTCAGCAGTATGAATATAGCTTTAGGGAGACTGAAAACAAGTTCATTTGTTGAGCCCAAGCAAATGCCACCAAAAGGGAAAGTCATTGCACGGCCTTGCTTGCTGGTATGGAGCTGCTCTCATCCCTCCGGGAGGCTCCCTCCTCTGTGCCTGACCTTCGCTGCTTTAAGGAAACAAGCCAAGGTTACTGGGGAACTTCAGGGAAAGGCGTGACTCAAGCTTTCCTAGCTCAGTTGGAAACAGGTGTCCCAGTCACCATTCTCCCTTGTCCCAAGTGGGAGAGAGTGCTGAGTACAGGGGTGGCCTATGGTACCCAGGAGAAGAGATGGAGCCAGGGTGGAAGGTGAGGCATAGAGAGAAAGAGTCTCTGAGCCTGGGCTCCATCTGGGTGCTGGAGGCCCACAGGGGAGGAGGTAGCGCTGACCCTGGAGTGAGGAGCCAAAAGAGGAAGGAAAGCCTCCCTGACTTATTCTGTGCCCCCAGGCTCAACGCCCCAAACCCCGCCCTTCCCGATTGCCCTGAACTCTCAGAACCTCCTGACCAGCATGTGTTCAACCCCTTGGTCTCTGTTCCGAACAACAAATTCAGCTGATAGGATTTGAGCACAACTTGTAGAGGGAAAAAAAATGAAAAGTTAAAGTAAACTAATAGGTCAGGACTCCGAGCCAATCCCACATCTTGTAGGTACAGCTGGCACTGCTGAATGCATAAGGAAACTCGCGTGTTGCGTGCTTGCACTGTAAATGCTCAGGGAGTGTCAGGGGACATTCTCCTGCTCAGGCACGGAGACGTAGAGAAGTGCTCGTGGGACAGCTCCTGCCCTTCACCCCCAGTGCGGGCGCCTCTGCCTCCTGATGACCAAAGCTGTCACTATGTAGACGATGTCCTGTTGGCTGGCAAATCGGAAGCCTCAGTCCCCACGGTCCAGACTGTGATGTTGTCACACTTCAGCCAGCAGGAGTGGCTGAGAATGCTGACACCATTTGGGGCCCCGCTTATCAAGCAAAATTTCTTGGGACAATACGGGTGGGTCCACAATGCGCCTCCAGCAGTCAAGGAAAGACTGCTGCTCCTTCAGCTCCACCGCCAAGACGGAGGCTCAGCACCTGCTGGGACTCTGAGTCTGGGAGGCAGCATCTGCCTCTCTTGAGCATTTACCTTGTCCTCTCTCAGCACCCTTCAGCAGGGCCAAAGCCACCAGGCTGTGCTGAGAGCCGTTCAGGAAGCTGTGGCATCCCCCCACCTTAGTGCCCACAATCCTATGACCCCTTTGAGCTACAAATCTTTGTGACTGATGATTTTGCTGATCGGAGGCTGTGGTTAAAAAAGGGCATGGATGCCCCTTGAGTTTCTGGACTTGTCACTTCCCTGAAATGTCTACCAGGCACAAACATTTTAAAAAGCAGATCTAAACTCATTACTGAGGTTTGTTGAAATGGAACGCCTACCCGTGGAGGGCCCAGGACTCTCCAGCCTAACGTCCATACTGGGGGAAGGATCAGCTCTGAGATACGACTCACAGGACAGGCTTCGCCGGCCAAATGGAAAAAATGTGGTCAGGGGAGCAGCTAGCTCTATGTCATCTCAGGTTTTCCTGATGAACGGGTGGCACTAACCTGTTTCCTAGGAAGCTTTATTCCATCCACCCCTTGCCTCATTAGGTCCCTGAGCTCACAGAGGCTCCTCCATATGTGCAGGCCTGATCCGCTGGTGGTTTGGTGAAGGTAAAACCTGATGCCCACTCACACCTACTGCTCTTCAACTTCAGCACGGCCATGCTGAACCAAAGGCGGGCAAGGCTGTTCCCCACGGTGGGAAAACCCAAGGCTGTTCCCATAGCTCTAACATCATCTAACCCGATGAACCGTGTTGTATTTTTGAGCTCCCGGGCCCTTGCCAATTGAAGGACTACAGACTAGTACATTAAAGACGCCCCTCTTTGGTGCCACAAACTGAGGAAACAAACCATAGTTGATGGACTGTCTAAGTACATGCCCGTGGTAAGGTCCACTCTCTGACAAGACCGACTGGGATCAAGCTGCTGAGGAAGGTGCACTGCCCAGCCTGTCATCGCACATAGCAACACATTCGCACAACAGACTGGCCAGAGTGAGAGAAGATCCTCAGGACACGCCACCCTTGTGACTTCTGCCAAAAGTTGGCCAGTTGGTCTCGTGGTGAAGGAGGCCACCTCGTATTGGGCACTGACCCTGCCCGCTGCTAACAGATTGACCACTCTGGATTGAGAGCCTCCTCTCAGGGTGACTGTTGATGCTTCACTCTTGGTGACACATTTTTCTAGTTATATTGTTGCTGTTCCTGTCTAATCTGCTAATTCTGGCCACATCATTGTAGCCTATGAAAATAAGCTACACCATGATTTTGGCTTTCTGGACCATCTACAGTCTGAAAATTGTGGGCATTTTGTCACAAAGGCTTCCCAACAATGGGCCAACAGTCAGGTATCTGATGACATTCTACATTCCCTATCATCCAAAGGCGTCACTGACTCTACATTCCTCACCTCCTCCTGGTCCTCACCAGTCAGCAAGCCAGTTTGGCCAGTGAATGTGGCCGTCTCCAGAAAGGGATCATGTCCTCATGGCCACTTCCTGACTAATGATCAAGACAAAGGGTTTATATGGGATTATGGATGCTCATTTTGAATTATAGGATCCCACCTTACGGATGAAAGGTCCGGGTGTGACTGGAAATAAAGTTGTAGGTACTTGGAGGGAGCACACTGATTTTTGTGATGGTGGAGGGTGAGCAACAACCCCGGCACCTAGGGAGGAAACACCATAGACCTCAGACAATTACTGCTCATTTTGTGCCCTAGGTCCACCACGCCTCCACCTGAGCGAACCCAGTTCACGTGCTATGGAGACAGAAAACTCATGTGGACATATACCTAAGTGGCCTAGCACTATGCCATGTATGACAATCACAGCTGCCACTGAGATGACACTGTCCGTGTGACTTAACTAAACTGATATAACGGTGATCCAAATAACGCGTAACGATAAATCTGAAATTGGTATGGCTGGAGCCTCTTCAGGATATATACCTACATGTGGAGGCAAGCAGGTCATGAAATGTCTCTCCATTTGGGATTAGCAGTTTAGTCTAAACTCCTTGGGGGAGTCGTAGAGTCATATTATATAATAGCCTAGCCTTAGAATACATCCCGGCTACCTAAAATGGGACTTATTGCTCATATCGTGCCCCCTCCCACCCACTAGGACGTATTCACAATTGGCTGAGTCTAGGACCTAAGGCCATAGTTGAAGGCCATACTGCAGTTGGGCCTCATTCTTCTGCTTAGAGTCCTGTTGATAGTAGCCTTAATTTAATGCCGTATGAGACAAATTGAACAGATTTAATGCCAGCCTCTGGGGGTCAGATCAGTCAGAGTGATACATTCATGTGAAAATTCCTGAATATGTTAGACTGAGAAGTTGGAAGAGGCAACTGCCATGGGCCCTGTGTGTCCTGCATGCTCTTACTGCAGGTGCACAGAATGCAAGGCCCTGACGACCTTCCCCAGGCCATTTCTCAGAGTATGATTCTAAGGAGCACTGGACGGGGAGGGATGAGCACGTTTGCTCCTCTTCACTACGAAAGCAGTGAATCCTTCAAGTCAGGCCTCCACTCATGTAGCACAGCCCACGGCATCTCCAGCCAGCCATCAGGAGCCTGCATCGCCCCTGGGGAACCGACAGAAGCCAACAGGAAGCCCACGGTTTCCTGTGACTAATACTGTCCTTCGCCTCTGACCAAGCTGTCTCATAGCTTTGGCCAGCATCCATGAAACAGTAACAGGATGACTTACTAGCTTGCAAGAAGGGTAAAATCCTAGACCTTTTATAGTTCTTGACAATTATAACAACTCTCAACAGTACGTTTCATAATTTAGAGGAAATGGACAGATTCGTCAAAAAACACAATTTTCCAAAAGTGACATAAGAAAATCTAAATGCTCCTATATCTATAAAGGAAATTTAATTCATTATTAAAACTTTCCAACAAAGAAGATTCCAGATCCAGAATCTTTCTTTGATGAACTATTTCAAATATTTTGAAAAGAAAGAATGCCAATCTGTGGCCGGCCCAGTGGCACAGCGGTTAAGTGCTCACATTCCGCTTCGGGGGCCCGGGGTTCGCCAGTTCGGATCCCGGGTGCGGACATGGCACCACTTGGCAAGTCATGCCGTGGTAGGCGGCCCATGTATAAAGTAGAGGAAGATGGGCACGGATGTGAGCTCAGGGCCAGTCTTCCTCAGCAAAAAGAGGAGGATTAGCAGATGTTAGCTCGGAGCTAATCTTTCTTGGAAAAAAAATAAAAGAATGCCAATCTTACACAGACTATTCCCAGGAATAGTTGAAAAAGGAACACTTTCCAACATGATTTTCAAAAGCAGCAAACCTTGATTAACGAATGGAAAACAAGAGACCAATAGCTCTTATGAACCTAGATTCAAACATACTCAGCAAAATATCAGCATTCAAATCCACCGCTATGTCAAAGGCTAATATCGCGGATCCAAGTGCAGCGTATTCCATAAACACAAAGTGGCTTATCAGGCAAAGAAAATCAGTGTAATTCACCAGATGAATAGGAAAAAAACACATGTGATCAACTCAATAGAACAAGTAAAATAATCTAGTAATTTTCAATACCCATTCATGATTAATTAAAAAATGCCTCTTAGAAAATGATGAATACAAGAGAACTTACTCTAATTTGATTCATCTACAGAAATGTTTCCCTCCCGTTGACATTGGAGCTAATATTACTTCACAAACCACTTGGAAGGATATAAAGTAAACATGGAATGTAGACTCTGCTCTTACATCTCATTCTCCGCATTTCCTGGATGGAGATTTTCCACGTGAATCTCCTCTGTTCCAAATTTTCTTCATACACACACAGAAGCAACTGATACCCCCCTCAACGGTTTCTACAATCCAGCCAAGTGCTTTGGTGGGCAACGTTGTCCACGGCCATCTCCCACCTAGACCATAAACTGAGGGCGGAGGCCATGCCTGCCTCCCTCGTTCCACTGCCCAGCACGAGGCCCTGCCCACGAGAGGAGAGCAACAGAATCCCATTGAGTGACTGTGCAAGAGGCACAGAGCATACCTTAAGGATATCACATTTTTCACATGCGCCAAAGACAAGATATGTAACCACTTCAAGAATTATGCTTGTTCTTTTGTAGGTGGGGCACAGAAGCCTGGGGACCCAGAAGAGGACACCTGCTTCTACCAAACGTCTCAGGGAAGGTTTCCTAGCAGAGCAGACTTTTCAGGGTGAAGAGGAGAGCCAGTAACAGAAGTGGAGACGGGCAGGGCTGAAGCTTGCTGGTGGCACCTGGGCCACATGAAGAAGGGTCTTGAATGCCGAGGACATCTGAATTCAGTCCTGACTGCTACGGTGATCCATTTAGGTTGATTCACAGAAAACACAGGTACATTCAACACTATGAACTCAACGATGACAGATGCTTCATGTGCGTGGGATCCAACTGAGTGACTTGCTCTTCCCAGTGGATGTGCTGGTGGGAAAATCGCACATGGTCCATGGAAACAAGTAAAAGTTGCACAACTGAGCTGAGTGAATAGATGAGTGTGAAGAAGAGACACATTCAGCGAATGAGAGCCCAGGAAATAGACTTGGTTGTGCAGTGACCATCATTCTTACAATAAGACATGAAACATGAAGCTGTGATTAAAAACCAGGAATAAATCACTGGGTGATTTTTTTCACGTTACTTAATCTCTCTCTGATTCTTCTCCCTTCTGCCAGTGGAATAATAACAGTACCCTCTTTAGAGTTTAATGAGTTAAAGTATGCAGTGTGCCTAGAAAAATCCTTGGCACTTAGCACATACCTCAGACTCCAAACAAAACCCAGTTCTCCTTTGTAATATATTTTATTATCATGTATTTAATTTAGAAGATGAAACTTACGGAAAAGGAAACACCTAACCAGAATTTGCCGTGGAAACGTTCTCCCTGTCAATGTGTAGGTCCACCTTGTTCTTCTCAAATGATTGCAGAGCTTTCCCTCGTCTAGGTGGTTACTTATTTTTCCACAATCTGTATCCTATTAACAGCCTTGCAATTATCTTTGTATCTTAAAGTAAATTTTCAACAAGTTGGTTGATTGGTCAAAATGAACTTTATGGGGGCCAGCCCGGTGGCGCAGCGGTTAAGTTCGCACGTTCTGCTTCTTGGCGGCCCAGGGTTCGCTGGTTCGGATCCCGGGTGCGGACATGGCACTGCTTGGCAGCCATGCTGTGGTAGGCATCCCACGTATAAACTAGAGGAGGATGGGCACGGATGTTAGCTCAGAGCCAGGCTTCCTCAGCAAAAAGAGGAGGACTGGCAGTAGTTAGCTAAGGGCTAATCTTCCTCAAAAAACAAAAAAACAAAAAAACAAAAAAAAACTTTATGTTGTGATACATATTATAAAATATGCATATAACTATTCTTTAAATTTGTACATCCTCCTTCATTTTCTGCTTCTCCACACCTTCACACAGTGGTATTTATGTGCTATTAAGTGACAAACAACAGAAACAGAGACCTCGCCATCATAAGAATCAAGGGGAGCACACTGACATTCCGCGGCCGCCCCAGAACTGCAGGAAGAGAAAGAGAAGGATGGGGCTGCTCCAGGCTCCCGCCCGGCGTCCCTGCTCCCTCCCAGACTCCACTGCAGGTGGGGCCTCCTCTCCGGGGCACTGGGCCTCGGCTGCTGCCCGGGGTGGCCAAGGCTGCAGCCACGAAGGTCGTGGGCTCCCTCCAGCACAGCGAAGCTCACTGCCTGTGGGGCATACAATTAAAAACAAAGCCTCCTGCCGCTGCAGAAATCTCTCCGCAAAGGCAGGAGAGCCAGAGAACAGGGGTTTATGACTATTACTGAATAAGCATTAGTCCCAGATTGTGACACCCATCACAGACAATCTATGAAAGGGCATGCACACAGAAGGAAATCCCACCATTTCGTGTAGCCTGGCGACAACCCGGGCATCACACGTTCAAGATAAACCGCAACTAGTCCTCAGGAGCAGGCTGGCGGCACCTGTGTCATGCACAGATCATCTAAATCCACCCAGCGGTCAGGGCCGCCGTCCATGTCTCCTAAGTGCCTTTACCCAAAGGAGAAAGGCTGTCTGGCCTTTTACGACAAGAGGGAGGTTTGTAACTGCGAGCCACACCTGCTGAAGGCAGCTTCCCAGACGCCTGTCGGGCCTGGGGGAGGGGCTCCGCCTCCCAGACTGCAGGTAAAAAGGTTTCCCCTGTGAATAATTTGTGAAATTTCTCAGCTGAAGATTTGACATTAGAAGGGCACTCTGTGTGACACATAATTTAATTTTACAGAGATGGCTCCTGGGTCCCAGAGAAGGATATTCTACATCTATGAAAAGTTGGCGAGAGGGTTCTTTAGCTTCTAAAACGGTTTAGGTATATATCAAAGGGACAGAGAAAGACTTTACAGATACGAGTTTTCCTTTGGAAAGGCTCTGAAAGAAAAAGGAGGGTGAGCCTCTCTCCCTTTCGACACCAGGAAATTATTTTTTTTTTCCTTTTCTATTTGCCCTTATCTTACACCTGAAGATATTCGATGCCCCCTCTGCCCTCTGCCTCCCCCCTACTCAGCCACTCCCCGCTCCTCTCTGGTCTCAGCCCCGTGATTTCCAGCTGCCCTCCCCTCCTCCGCTCTCACCCCCTTTCCTTAACTCAGGGGACCCCCGCTCTGCCTGGGCCTCCTCCTCACTGCACCCCAGAAGCTCTCTGCAGGCCCGAGCCGGGCAGCCGTGGGGACCCCTCGCACGGCTCCTGCCTCCAGGCAGCCCTGCATCTTGCGGTCCAGCATCTGGAGCGCTTGCATGATGGGCGTCTGGCTTTTTCCTCGTCTGAGGCTGGAGGGAAGTCTGGAGCCGGTTATCCCATCGCAGGCAGAAGGGGCAGCTCTGAAAGGGATTGAAGTAAATTCTTGGTGAGTGACGTCGGGCTGGCCTTTGCTATTAGTTTAAAATGACACATTTCTAGCTTAGTTCGTAGTGTTAAGGATGTTAGACTGTTACTCTCAATACTGTGATTACCCATATCTTAACAGATCCCCCTGTATGTGTGTTGGTGGAGATGATAAAGCCTTAAGTGAGACGGCCGGGAACCACCTCCCCGGGAGAGTCCGACCCCTATGGTCGTGGACGCGTCGGGGAGCAGCTGTGCGTCTGGAGCTTGTTCAAGTTCAGTAAGGAAAACTGACAGAACAAAGGGACTCATTAATAAAGAGATTACCTCATGTTGAAATATCATTTTGAATTTGGTGGCTCAGCTGAAATATAAACATTTTAAGGCAGAAAAGGAAGAAAACCTCGGGGACAAGAGAGGCCTCTGGTCACAACGTCCCAACAGCCACTTTTCCCTTCCTCTCAGCTTTCTGCCACAGCCTCAGGACCTTCGCCAGGCCTAAGGCCCCTCTTGGGCCCTTGGGGGCAGCTCCGTGCATGACAGGGCCTGTGGCTCTGTGTACCTGGAGCTCTGTCTTTGCACACGAGTCCTGGTGGCCGGAAGGTGACCAAGGCCCCTTCTGAGGGCAGAGCATGTTCCCAAAACAAAGGAAGAGCCCTCCCAGGCCAGAATATACTTAGTCAAAGTCCTTTTGTTCTGTCAGTTTTCTTTATTGAACTTGAACAAGCTCCAGACGCACAGCTGCTCCCCGACGTGTCCATGAGTATAGGGGTCGGACATCTCCCAGGGAGGCTGGTTCCTGGCCTTCTCACCTAAGGTTTGATCATCTCCACCAACACACATAAGGCACACTTGGGCCTTGTCAGGGAAGGAGGGCTCTCTGAAAACCTCTCAAACATACAACGGGAGTCATGCCAACATACATCCACATTTCTCTGTTCCTTCCAGGCCAGTCCTCAGAGAGACCAGGAAAGCCAGTTTCCTCCAAGAATGAGGAATCCTTGGAAGTGAGTCTCATCTTGAGTCAAAGAGGAAGAATCTCTTGCTGTCAAAGACGACTGCCTAGAGTCTCAAGCAAGAGCTGGCAACAGTGTCCCCAGATGCTGACAGGTTTCCAGGACTTACACCAGAATATTCACGAGGCCAACGGGTGAGGCCTGGCTCATCCTTGCAGAGAGGCCCTGCAGCAGACCATGGCCCAGAACCGGAGGACAAGTCTCCTCACGGATGTCTCTTCTGTCTTGCACTCACGTCCTCCCAGGACCAACGTGGCTGGCCCCGCCCACCCCACTGCCCTGAGCAGGGTGGAGAATTACCACACCGGCCTCTGCCACACCCCGTCTTCACACACTGGAAAGGGCTTACGCTCTGAACTTGCCCTGCTCTCCTCTCCTAGTGGCTCCCCGCCAAAGCAATGACCCTGATGGGCTCTGCTGCCGGCCTGGGTCAGAGTGGCCACGGCCTCCGCGGGAAGGAAGTCCAGAGGCAGAGATCTGGGGAAAGGGTCTGGGCCACCTCGCTCAGCCCGGAAGGCGTCTGTTCCAGTCAGCTCTTCCCTGTGCAAACAGCTACCTCCCACTTCCTAGGACCAGCTCCAGGCCTTGCCCATTCGTGTTCCCGAGGGTCAGCTCTGGTTGTCCCCACAAGGGAACTCTACTGAGAATACCCAAGTACTAGGATAGGTGCCGTGGACCCTGCGTCCTGCACCGTCACCTCTGTGCCCGTTTCCTGTGCTTTTGCTGGCAGGCCTTAGACCCCAGCGGAAGAAGCGGACCTCTGCTGAGTCTGAGCCGAGTCTTGAACTTAAAGACGATTTGCGCGCATCCCTAACGCACTTGAGACCGCAGGATATCGCGGTTCCAAAGACTCATGACTCCTTTCCTTCCCCAAACCCAATGGCACGAAAATAAAGCGTGAAATTGAAGGAGATGACCCTGATCTCTTTCATCCTGGTGGCAGGGCTTGGATGGGACCCAGAACTAGAGAGAACGACGGAGAGAGGCCGAGGGGCGGGAGGGGCCTGGGGGCTGCTGCCCTCCTCCCTGCTCTCATGCGTTGCTGGTGCTCTGCGTCACCGGCGACCATGGGACAGCTTGTGGCTTCAGGGATGACAAGCTTTCAGTCCTGCCTTCAGCGCTTTCTAGGAGGCTGTCGTCGTCCTTTAACGGACTGGGCCTCACCGGGCGGTAAACTTGAACTGCCGGTTTCCGACTTCAGCGGTCGGTTTGGGGAGAATGTTGGCTTTACACTTAGGCGGAGACGTGTACTTTACACGGCGGACTCGCTGTCTCTTACACCCGCTTCTCCCCATTTCCCGGGAGAAGTTTATCAAAGTGAATAACTCCCCTTTGCAGATCAACTGACTCCAGTCTTTCTCTTGAAGAATTTCTCTCACTACTCCACACACACGATCATATTGGTCACTCTCCCAACCGTTACTAATAGAACAGCCAAAATAACTAGCACCGCGGTCCTGCGACGAATCCGCGTTTCCGTGGACCACGTGAGCCTCATGAGAACTGGGGTGGCTCCCTGGTCGCTAGAGGGCGCGCGGGAGTGGCCGCGGCTCCAGAAGTGCATCTTTGCGACCGTCTGGACCCCCTGTCTCGAGCGTCAAGCCCAGGCAGAGGGACTCTGCTAGGACCCGCTGGGGAGGACAGTCCACCCACAGTTTGGTCAGAGACAGGCATGGGCGCAGGTGCATCTGCTGGAGCCCAGCCGCCGCTCGGAGGCCCTTCCCCTGGGGGCATCCCTGTGCAGATGGAGGCGTTGGTGCCTGAGGCCGGCTTGGCCTGGGCTCCAGGTTCTCGCCCTGCCCGGCCTTTCAAAGAGTCTCCTTCGGGGCACAGAAAGGGGTCGGGGGCACAGAAAGGAATCGGCGGCCCCAGGTGTGCCAGGGCCTGGGTTCCCCCCTCTTGCTGACCGGAGAGTTTTATACTGAGCCTGCAGGCTGGATACCCACCCCCAGGCCCCCACCCCGCTCCATCCATCCACAGGCCTCCAGAGGCAACTCGCTGCGCTCAGTTTCATGGAGCATCCGAGTCAGGACTGAAGGGAAGCTGCTCTGCCCCGGGCTGGGACCTCGATGACCCAGCGGTCACAGCCTCCTCTTCCCCACTCTTTCCGCAGGCCTGCAGGAGGTGCCAGCCGCCACCAGGGGGCACCAGGGACGCCAAAGGGCTGGAGCGTCTGTGATGGGGGAGGCGAGGATGCCTGCGGTGGGAGAGTCGGGGGGAGGGGTCCCCTGAGCACAGAGGTGGTCACTGTGTGTCGCGAGCCCGCTCTCCGCAGCCTCAGTCTTTCCTCCCATCAGCCTGTCCTCACAATTAGGATAAAATGGCCATGGATTCCCTCAAGCACTTCTCTCTGCTCCAGGCTCTTCCCCCCGACAGTCTCTCTTACAACGTAGTTTTCATGATGTCCCTCAGGAAGCTGCAATGACTGTCTAAGCAGATAAAATGCTTCCCAGTCATTCCCAGGGCACATCAGAAGTGTCACTGGCTCACCCGTCGCCCGTAGCTCTGACCCGGGCAGACCTTCCCCCGGAGGAGAACCCGGCAGTCGGTTCCCTCCACGCGCAGCGGCTGCACCGGAGCACTGTGCTCGTCCTGGCGCTGGACCCCGCCGAGAATCTTCGACGTGTTTACTCAGGAAGCGTTTGTAGTTGAAATAACAGTTACATGGTTACTGAATATGTTGTTTCACGCTGAAATACAGAAACAATTTCCCTTACACTCATGATTTCCCTAAACTGTAAAGTTGAACACGTGTTTCCTCACAAATGCTCAAGACACCTGGCCCCAAAATCATTTGAAAAACACGTTATCAGGTCCACCTGACCCTCCAGAGTGATCCTGAGAAGAGAGTCCAGGTCATTTCCTAGTCCTCTGCCCAATCCGAGGGACTCCCATAGAGCTGTTTCAGATTTCAGGGGGAAAACAAACAAAAACCCTAGCCATTTGGACCCTCTTGACTCCTGACATTCTCGGTCCTTAGGTTTCTTTAGAACCGGCTGGGCCCCTTACAGCCATTGATGCTCAGGCGCCAGTCTGGGTCATTAAGTGAGAATCTCTGGGAAGGGACCCTCATCAGGATAGGTCCACCCTCTCCAGCTACTTCTAATCTGCAGCCCGGGCATGAGTCACGGTCACTAATGTCCCACCTCCCTGGAGCACAGTGAGCTGGGAATGGACCAGGAGGCGCCCCCCACCCCTACCCCCCCAACCCTGCACTCAGGTGCAGCTCGTGGCGGAGCGCATGGTCTTCCTCTAAGGGAGCAGAGCTCAGCTCAGGCCCCACGTGAGAATAACTCAGCCAGCTTTTCACAAACACAGAGCCCTGGGTCCCAGCCCCAAACCGTTAAGTCTAAGCCACTGAGATTGGCCTTTGAGAAAGCCCAGCAGGCGACTACGCTGGAGAGTCAGGGCCGGGAGCCTGGCCTACGGCAGAGTTCGCTGCAGACGGGGCCTGGACTTTGCTGAGTGTTTAGACTGGTGGGAGAGCTACACCTGCCCTGGGAGATGAGTTGAACTGTACCAAGTGTGAGTCAAGGTCGGGGGCAGCATAACAGGGCAGCACTTCGGAGGGCTGTCACTGCCTGGGAAGACCTCTGTGCACCGAGTGACTCACTGAGCCCCGAGCGAGGCCTACGAGCCAGCTTGAGGAACAGCACTGGTGCGAGATGGGAGAGGAGCAACTAGCCCAGAAGGAGCAAAGGCCCCAAGACGAAATTGCACCCTGGATTCGGGGAATGAGAGAAGGTGTGTGTGGCCAGAGCCTGGATATTGAGAGGAGAAGCATCTTGATCTGAAGCTGTCAAAGCAGACATGGAATGAATGTCAGCCTGAAACGTCAGAGAAATAGTTTGGCTACATATTGGACGTGTAAGCAGGGTCCCCAATTAGAAGCAATGACTGTTGTCCATGGAAGTGACCTTACTGTCTGCACTGTTTCAATACCAGCATGAATCAAAAGCCAGTTAGTGCCACAAATATTTAGAAGTTAAGGTGTTGAGAACTTCTGCTTGATCAGGAGAAGCCAATGGGGAAGAAAAAGAATTCAGCAGTTGTTTCTGCATTTCTGCACTGGAAACAGCCTGGATGCGGTGGCCATGTACAGAAAGGGAGAAGCCCCGAAAAGGTGTCGAATTGGGGGTGATGCTGGGTGTGGAACTGAGGGGCGGGTCCTGAAGCGTATACCTGCCCGCGTCAACGCGAAGGGCTCTCCGCTGGGGAGAAAGGTTAGGTTTACCAGCGTTGCGGGAGGGCATTGCGGTCAGATCCTGCCTTAGGCTGCCCCCTTGGGCCATCAGTGTGGGGGTGTGCACAGGTTTCCTGTGGGAAGCCCAGTGTCCGGCTGGGGGTTTCCAGACCGTCTGGGCACCTGGAAATGGAGGGTGGAAGCTGTCTCTGGAAAGGAAGAGAATGGAATCTTTTTAGGTGACGTGGAGCCTCCAGGAAGACTCTGGAGCCCGTACACACTGAGCTTGAGCTGACTTAAGATGGTCCCACTCACTGTATGTCCGCTCCCGTCCTGTCGGGATGTAAACAACACACATCTGAGGGACCCGGTCGATTTATGGATGATTCTTGGATGGTTTCCAAGATTGGAAATTTATTCTAAGATCCGTGATCACAGCCTGGACTGCATCTGAGATTCTGAGGCCAAAAAAGCAAGTTAAACATTGTGTCACCTACGTTCTTGATCACAGAGTCCCACACCTGCCTTCTCTCCCACCATAGTCGTTCCCTCGATTATGCCCGCCTCGTCCCTCTGTCAGCATAATCACGTCTCAAATGCCTCCTCTTGCAGAGAGCACAGCTCTGTTCTCCCTCTCTCCTCCCCTCTCTCACCTCTTCTTTCAAGCTAAACCTTTCCCAGGGGCCCCAGCTCTGCGTTCCTGACTGCCCCCACCGCTGAAGCCTGACCTCTGCCCGACCCTTCACTCAGACGCCTCCTCTGCAAAGCCAAGGGCTTCCCGACCCTTTAACTCTCATTCGTGGAGGGGAGGCAGGGTTTGTTTCGCACTTGGGCACCTGGGCCTGGAGACCCTTGGAGCCAATACTGGAGCTGGTCTCTGGTTAATCCTGTCCCACTTATGCCATCAGACTCTCTTCTAGGTGCCGCTTGGAAGGGATTATGCCGCTATAGTGAAAGCACTGAATTAGTTTATCTCACTTAATCCAGAGACTTTATGTTGGGTGGGTTTGAATCAATCACTTCCAAGACCTTTGTCAGCCCTGGACCTCCCATGGGCTACAGAGGCTGCCGGAAGCGAGAGAGGCGGACACAGTTCCAGTCATTTCCACCCCCTGATCTCCTGCACTCCAGAGGGCAGAGAAAGAGCCAGCTCCTTGCAGGCCCTGGACTAGACCCTGTGGCTGCAGAGAAAATTCAAGAACAAAAATGGAGGGAAGTTGGAGGGGACCTGCTTCCTGTGTGTTTGTGGGAGGCTGGCTGCGTTATCCATCTTTTATTTTGCATCTTTCATGTATTTGATAAGCACTTTTACAGCCATTAACCTGTGGGCCCTGCAGGCTTCTCTGTCCTTACACGTCTTGGTTCATTTTACTCTCACACAAGCCTGATGGAAGGTGTTCTGACTGTACTCATTTGACAGGGAGGAAACTGAGGCACTGCACGGTAACTGCCTTAAACAGGGACCCACAGCTGTAATGTCAGAGCTGGGAAGGAGAACCCGGCACTGTGGCCCCCAAGTCCATGCCCCTAACAGCTATCTATGCTGCCTCTCAACTGCTTGATGGTGCGTCCCTCACAAATTCCTGATTTTAACCGGATTGCATGTCCGCTTTGATATTTCTTCTTAGTCTGTATTTTTCACCTCTACACGCTCCATGTTGGTTGTTTGCATCTTCCTGTTATGTCCTCGTGCTCCTGCCTCCTCTCCATGCTTGGCTACCGTGAGGCCATTTCTCATGCCCGTTTCAAAGTCCTTCTCCACCAGTTCTGCCCTCTGTGTGTTTCTGGCCTGCTGATGGATTTTCTACTAGTGGTGAATTGAACTTCTGTTTTGTTGCATGCCAGGTAATTCTATGTAGGAGACCAGCGCTGTGCATCCTTGGCTGCTGGAGAGGCGTGTTCCTTTAATGAAGCTGGGCGCTGTGCTGTGGTGCAGTTACCTGGAAACCCAGATGGGTGAAGGATTGTTTTGAATCTGCGTTAGCTGGGACCAGCCCGGGCTTCCATCTGTGGATAATTTGGCCCCACTGCTGAGCACTCTATTGGAAGCCCCTTGGATTAGGGGTCTTTCCACTCTGCTGCTGGGGACACAGGTTCTTCAGGCCCTGAATGACCGCAGGGGTTTCCCAGCCTGCTCCTTTCTGCGGTTCTGACCCAGTCCAGGCAGTGCCCGCCCAGGCCTGGGCTCATCTCTGCTTGGAGGGGGACCTCCCTGGAGATCTCCAGAGCCCACCACTCTCCCTCTCACTCCATCTCTCTCCCCCTCCCTCCCTCTCCCTCTCTCCCTCCCTCTCTCCCTCTCTCTTCTTCTCTCTCCCTCTTTCTCCCGCCGCTCTCTCCCCCTCTCTCCCTCTCTCTTCTTCTCTCTCCCTCTTTCTCCCGCCGCTCCCTCCCTCTCTCTCCCTCTCCCTCTCTCCCTCTCTCTCTCTCTCTTCCTCTCTCTCCCTCTCCCTCCCTCTCCCTCTCTCTCTCCCTCTCTCTCTCTCTCTTCTTCTCTCTCCCTCTTTCTCCCGCCGCTCCCTCCCCCTCTCTCCCTCTCTCTTCTTCTCTCTCCCTCTTTCTCCCGCCTCTCCCTCCCTCTCTCTCCCTCTCTCTTCTTCTCTCTCCCTCTTTCTCCCGCCGCTCCCTCCCTCTCTCTCCCTCTCTCTTCTTCTCTCTCCCTCTTTCTCCCTCTCTCCCTCCCTCTCTCTCCCTCTCTTTCCCTTGCTCCCTTGCTCCTTCTCTCCCTGTGCAGCTTCCTTGTCCTGCACTCACCCCATGATATCCAGCACCTTCCGTCCAAGTTCTCAACTCAGGAGGCCTCCCTGACTCTGTCTGGATTCCCTGTCTTGCCCTGAGGCCTGGAAACTGCAGGCTCTGAGATGGGCACCTGTAGACCACCCTCCCTCCCCCCCCCCCCCAGCCTTGTCTTCTGCCTTCAGCCCACTGTCCTGTGCTCCTGTTGTCCAGCGTCTGAGAACCATCAGCTCACTACTTTCTCTGGCTTTTTACTTGTTCAATGCAAGGGCGACGGGAAGGAGCGGCTGCTTTGTTT
The DNA here is from genome assembly GCF_021613505.1 of Equus quagga. NCBI lineage: Eukaryota > Metazoa > Chordata > Mammalia > Perissodactyla > Equidae > Equus > Equus quagga. The sequence goes on from NC_060273.1 coordinate 46,108,091, forward strand.
GGAAATCATTCCTTGGTTAATTGCAACTGAGATTCTCCATTATCGTAGAATGTGTATTTTCTAGATCAGTTCTTAAGAGTTGAGAATGTTTGATTTTTATTTTCAAGTCTGTGATTGGCTAATTATTTCATCAGTCACAGGTAAGTCGTAAGAGATTACCTACTATGTAAATATTCATCTTTTATCTTATTTTCAATTAGTAAGTCACACTTCAGACTGGAATTACTAAAAACCACCAGGAAGTAAAGGCGGGGAAAGAAACCCCAGGAGCAGAAAGGCCCTCAGGTATGGGTTCTCAGTCGTATTTCTGTTAGAGGAACTTTCTGTCCCACCTCCATCCTGTTCCTGCTTCTGAGGCATTCACCCCAGGCCCCAGATGGAGCAGCTCCAGGAATGGCAAGGTGTCCTCAGTGTCCTGGCAGCTTCTGCCCCTGCCCACAGCCCTGGTGACCTGAGGCGGCGAAAGGCCCCGCCTGTGGGCGGGATGTAGGCGGCACATGAGCAGAGCCCTCCCAGGCAGTCAGTCAACCGTCAAAGCGCTGTCAGTGTTCTCTGAAATGGGATTTATGGAACCAAAATGACATCCAGACTCTCACTTACTTCCTGACCTGTCCCTGTGACTGTGGCTAGGATGTTAGGACTCAGGCAATGCTGCATCCCTGAACCTGCTGTTTCAGGTTTTCTTCTCTCTCCCTAACTGAGAAAGTCGTATTTGGGCCTGTCGGTGCAGAGGGAGAGCCTCTGAGGAACCCTCATCAGTGCGTGTGAGTTATGCCAAGGCTCATCCACGTCCCTCTCTCCTTTCCAGGCCGGCGTGTTACACCTTGGAGTGGCCATGAGGTTCAGAGTTTCCCACGAGAATGAGAATTCCTTGAATGTGAAGAGTTGAGGGGGAAGAATCACATAGCATCAAAAGCAATTTCCCAGGGGCCGGCCTGGTGGCGCAGCAGTTAAGTTCGCACGTTCTGCTTCTCAGCGGCCTAGGGTTCGCTGGTTCGGATCCCGGGTGCGGACATGGCACTGCTTGGCAAAAGCCATGCTGTGGTAGGCATCCCACGTATAAAGTAGAGGAAGATGGGCATGGATGTTAGCTCAGGGCCAGTCTTCCTCAGCAAAAAGAGCAGAATTGGCAGTAGTCAGCTCAGGGCTAAACTTCCTCAAAAAAAAAAAAAAAAAGCAATTGCCCAGCATCTCAAGCAGAAGGGCGTAAAGAAGAGCTGGCGACAGTGTCTCCAGATGCTCCTAAATCTGTAGGATTAATGTTGGACTGTTAGAACTGTTCGTGAGGCCAGCCCGAGTCCAAGGAGTGAACCTTTGTCGTATCCTCACAGAGAGTACCTCTCAGGTTTGTCTCTTCTATGTTCATCTTCAGGGTCCCTTACTGAGTAGCAACAGCTGGCCCAGCCATCATTCTCCCCTGAGCAGGACAGAGAACGATGGGACCGGCCCCTGCCCACAGGTTCCCTCTGCACGTAGGATGAAGGACTTGATGCTCCAAGCATCCTTGCTTCTCTCTCCTCTTTGCTCCTCAACAAGGTGCCCAAAGCGGTGGCCTGAGGGACTTTCCTCCTGGATTTGTTTAGAGCAGACGTGGCTGCTGGGCTGCGCTGGGCCCGGGACAAAGACGCGGGGAGTGTGGGTGATGTCCGCAGGAGCTCTCGCGTGCCTTCCTCTCTCAGATCCTCCCTGTGCGCACGGGGCTGACCTCCCACCTCCTGAGTGCCAGCCTCAAGCCTGTGCCATCCCCAGTCCCTGAGAGGAGCTGCGGTGGTCCCCGACCTGTGATCTACATAGAGGATCCTCAGGTGCCGGACCGGGGTGAACCTCCGTGGTCAAGTTCATGCGTGTTTCCTGCCTTGCTCCCGGCCCCCAGGAGCAGTGGTTGGCCTCCTCTCACACTGATTCAGGTCCAAAGCTTAAAGAAAATTTTAACCTTGATCCCAATTTTATTTGAAAGGCAACGGAGTAGCACAATTCTGTACACACGTGACCCTTTCCTTTCCCAGACCAATGTAACGAGAATAAAATGTCGAATTAGACAGATGACTGTGACCCTCATCTGCTTCTGCTTTGTGGTGAGGCTTCTATGGGACCCGGAATCACAGAGGCCGAGGGGCAGGGAGGCGGCTCAGCGTTCCTGTGCCTTGGGGCCTGACATCCTCCCCCCTACTCCCTCCACCATGCTTCCTGCGTGGAGGCTCCTTCACTCAAAGGGACAACCTGACATTGGAGATAAGTGTGCTCAACGCTGCCTTCGTCGTTTCCCGGCTGTGTTCCCGCACAACTCTCGTTGCATGTCGCTGAGTCTCAGGTTCCTCCCATCCCAACTGAAGCTGATGTTTCTTGCTTCAGGAGACAGTTTTAGGACATAGGCACACACACATGGCATCATCCTGTGTATGTGAGATTATTTCCCTACATTTCTTGGTGTTCCATTTTTTTTTTAAGGAAACTTTTTATTTTGAGATCATTGTAGTCTCACGGGTTTTGTGACAAAGAATAGAGAGGTCCCAGAGAGCTCCCTCGTACCTTTTATCCAGGTTTCCCCAATGGTGATATCTCAGAAACCAAAGCACAATATCACAACTGGGATATCGAGGTTGAAAGAGTCAAGACACCGAATTGCCACCAGATCCCTCTCTTTGCCCTTTTATGGCCACACACGACACTCCCACACTCACTCCTTCCTTAACTCCTGGCCACCACTAACATTCTCCATTTCTGTATGTTTGCCGTTTCCAGAATGTGATATAATCAGAATCGCACAGTACGTAGCCTTTGGGGACTGGCTTTTCTGGCTCGCCATAATCTCGAGATGCTTCAAGGTTTTTAGTGTATCAGTAGTGTGTCTCATTTATTGCTGAACAGTGTTCCACTGTGTGGGCTGATGCACATGGCATAACCGTGCACTCACTGAACGACAGCTGCATTGTTTCCGGTCTGGGGCTGTTAGGAATAGAGCCACTATAAACAGTCAGGGGCAGGTTTTCGTGTACACACAAGTCTTCACGAGGCCCAGATGACCAGGAGTGCAACATCTGTGTGTGCGATAATTGAATGATTTGCTTTTTAAAGAAACCGTCCAACTGTTTTCCAGATAGCTGTTTCGTTTTACGTTCCCACCAGCAATGTAGGAGCAATCAGTTTCTCTGCACCCTCACCAGCATTCAGTGTTGTCACTATTTTATTTCAGCAGGTCTGATCGTCCTTTAGTGAGTGGCGTCGGCTGACCCAGCCCATCATGGTGTGCCCTGAGCAGAGCTTAGAAGGATGAGTGTGGCCTCCGCCCACAGCTTCCTCTACGCATCATAACAAAGGAGTGACATCTCATCGTGGTTTCGCTTAGCAGTCCCTGTTGGCTAATGATGTTGGACATTGTTTCATGTGCTCATTAGCCATCTGTATGTTCTTTTCAGCGGTAGGTCTCTTCATGCTTTTTGCCCATTTTCTGATTGGATTGCTTGCTTTCGCTCTCTGGAACTGAGCACCTAAGGTATTCTAGATACTAGACTTCTTTGGGATATGCGTCATGCAAGTATTTTCTTCCTCTTTGTAGCCTTTTTCATCCTGACACGTGAGCTTTCACAGAGCAAAAGTTTTAAATTTTGGTGAGGTCCAATTTATCACTTTTTAAATGAGTGGTTCTTTTGGTGTCAAACATAAGAACTCTTTCTCTAGCCCTAGATGCTGAGGCTTTCCTCCTGTATTTTTCTTTAAGGTTTAGTTTTACATTTTACATTTAAGTCCATAATGCATTTGAGTTAAATTTTAATTAAGGTGTAAGATCCAGGTCAAGGTTCATTTGTGTGTATGTCTGTGGGTGTCAGTGGCCCCAGCAACATTTTTGAAGAGATTGTCATTTCTCTTGTACTTTTGTCAAAAATTAGGTGAGCTCATTTGTGTGGGTCTATCAGTGGTGGTCCCTGTTGTCCTATTGATCCACATGTCTATCACTGCGGCCATAGCACACAGACTCAATTACTGTATCTGCATAATGAGTTATGAAATCCCGTAAACTAATTCTTCTGACTTTAATCTCTGATTTTCAAATATTGAACCAGCCTTGCCTCCCTGGAATACATGACTTGTTTGTCATGTACTCCTTTTTACATGTTGCTGACTTTTACTTAGTAATATTTTGTTAATGATTTCTGCAGCAATATTCAAGACAGATGTTGTTCTGCATTTTCTTTCCTCATATTCTTTCTCTCTGGTTTTGGTATCAAGGTAATACAAGCTTCACAAAATGAACTGGCAAGTGTTCCCTCCTCCTTTATTTTCTGGAAGATATTAGGTAGAATTGGTGTTAATTCTTTAAATGTTTGATGGAATTCTCCGGTGAAACCATCTGAGCCTGGTAATTTCTTTCTTTTTTGTTTGAGTTTTGAAATTATGAGTTCAGTTTCTTTAATAGTATAAAACTATTCAAATGATCTATTTCACATTGGGTGATTTGTGGTAGTCCGTGTTTTTTAGGAATTGGTCCATTTCATCAAAGTTGCCAGGTTTTATGTGTATAGAATCTTCGTAGTATCCCTTATCATCTTTCTGATGTCTGTAGGGTCTGTAATGATTGCCCTTGTTTCACTCCCGCTATTGATAATTCATCTTGTCTCTTTTTTCTTAGTCAGTTTTGCTCAAGTTTGTCTATTTTATGGATCATTTCAAAGAATCAGTTTTTGTTTTATTGACTTTCCTCTATTATTTTTCTGTTTTCAACTTTATTTCTGCTCCTATCATTACGATTTCCTTCCTTCTGCTTCCTTTAAGTTTAGTTTGCTATTCTTCTTGTAGGATCTTGAAGGTAGATTAGATTATTGTTTGGAGAATTTTCCTTTTTTCTAATGAATGAATTTAGTGCTATAAATGTCCTTTTCACCACTGCTCTAGCTGTGTCCCACAAATTTTTATATGTTGTATGTTTATTTTCTTTTAGTTCAATGTATTTTTTATTTTCCTTGAGAATTGTTCTTTGATGCCTGGGTGATTTAGAAATGTGTTATTGAGTTTCCAAGAGTTGGAGATTTTTATGTCGTCTTTCTGTGATCAATTTCTAGTTTCATTTCATTGAGATCAAAGAACACACTCCATAAGATTCAGTTCTTTAAATGTGTTGAAGTTTGTGTTGTGGCCAGGAGATGGTCTCTCTTGGTATATGTTCTGTGCACACTTGAAAAGAATGTGTATTCTGCTGTTGTTGGTTGAAGTATTCTATAAATGTTGATGAGATCCTATTGGTTGAGGGCGTTGTTGAGTTTCTCTATTTCCTTGCAGATTTTCTACCTAGTTATTCTGTGTTCTATTATTGGGAGAGGGATGTTGATATCTCCAACTACAATTGTGTATTTGCCTAATTGTCTATTTGTCCCTTCAGTTTCTACAAGTTTTTGGCTTCCCATATTTTACAGTTCTGCTTTTTGGTGCATAGACATTTAGGATTGCTATGTCTTCTTTGTAGGTTAACTCTTTTTCATTATGTAATTTCCCTCTGTCTCAAATCGTTTTCTTTGTTCTGCAGTCTGCTTTATGTGACATTGGTCTATCCACTCCTGCTTTCTTTGATTTCTGTTTTCTTTTTACCACCTTCCTGTGGGTAATGTGAACATGTTTTAGAATGCCATTTTGACTTATCTAGAGTGTTTGAGTATATTTAGTTCTTTAGCTTTTTTAGTGGTTGCTCCAGCTATTGCATTACGTGCATGACTTATCACAGTCTACCTATGTTGTCATTTTACCAGTTTGAGTCAAGTTAAAACTCATCTCATTTTACGTCCATTTACTCTCTCCTATTTGTAATATAATTTTACTAAAGATTTCCTCTACATACACTTAGAAGTGTATCAGAGATGGTTACAATATTTGCTTCAATCTTCCATTGTAATTTAGAAAACTCAAAGAGGGAGGAAGACCTATTGTATTTATCCTCTTACATTCTGGTGAGCATGAAAGTCGAGGCTCTCATTTGATCTTTGTTGGCATAGGTGGGGTGCAGACACGGTTTCTCTGTGGATCTGGCTAGGTAGAACAGTCATCGTGTAAAACTTTTTCTATCTGGATAGGCTGCCCCTCCCCTAATCTTTCGGCTTGAATGGAAAGACTTCATTGGGGCTTTTTTTGTTTTTTGGGTTTTTTTGGCCTGCACCCATTAGCATTTCTGGGTTGCCAGCTTCTTTAGCTCCAAGACTGAGATATCTGAGGCAAAAAGAAAATTCTGATAGAGGGAAATGAACTCATAGGGAAGACAGTTGTAGCTGTAAAATAGGAGGAAAATTAGGAGAGTCTGGTGTCATTGAAAGCAAGGCTTATAATCGCATGATTGCAGTACAGATGGAGGAAGTTCACTAGGAGAATTCATCCCTACTCAGTTGATTCTTTTGAATGTTGTGTGTGCCTATATGCAAACATACAGCCAAACTTACACACACCTACATATATGATAGATATGTCATAGGTTCATACAAGTAGCTCCAGTCCGAATCCAGAACTATAAGGCATCTATGTCACAACTATGTCTCTTCTTCCCCTGGTGGCCCAGTGCCTGGAACTCACAGGGCGTAGACTGCTTTAGTCTCTTCAGTCTTTTCTGGGGACCCTGACCTCCCTCACCCGCTATTGGAGTCAGCAAAACTCTTCCCAATTTCAGCTCTTTGCAAATTGTTCCATGACACTTTCCAGTGACTACTTTGTGGGATGACCTCTTCTCCTGTTCTCAGGTCCCCCAGACAATCCATTGGTTCTCTCTGATTTCTCCTGCGTAGACCAGGACACTGTGCAGGTACTGTGGTTGTTAGTGATCTGTCCTCACCCAGTTGTATTTTGGGACTTGTGTGTTACCTTGTCACCTAGTTTCATTGTGAATGGTGTCCATGCCGGTTTGGCTTTTACTTTTTGGTTTCTGTTTTTATGTGGGAAATTGAAGTGGTTCAAAGGCTGCACCCCCACCTGCATCTTCCCAGAATCCTTCTCTGTGTAGTGTTCATTTGCATTTATATTATTATCAGCTTCTTTTTGGGTGTTGAAGGGCCATTTGTACTTGTCATCTTCATGATCAAAACTTTGTCCATTTTTCTATCAGGTTGTTGGTCTTTTTCAAAACACTTTAATATTTGAGAGATTAGCCATTTTTAAAAAAACGAATAGAAAATATTTTTTCTTGGTCTGGTATTTGTCTTTTGATTTTACTTATGGGTAGTAACTATACATAGCTACCTTATTTTTATACAGCTGAGATTATCAGTGTTATCAATCTTGAACTTTTAAAGTATTTCACTATTTATTTTAAACAATAATGATTCTTCTAGAAAAGAAACCTAGCCACAATACCTGTCACACCTAAAAGGAATTGACAGTAAGCCCTTCATTTCCTCAATTATCAAGTCAATGATCAAATTTTCCACTGTCTCATAAATGTGTTTCATTTTGTTTTTACATCTTTCCCGTGTGAGTCAGAATCCAAATAAAGGTCCACGTGTTGCGGTGGAGTTGACATCTCCCTCAAGCTTCTTTTAACCTATAGGGTTCCCTTCCAAAATGGGCACAGAAATGCCAATACATAATATACAAGCACAGCTGTGATTTTATCAATGGGAAAATGTCAGGGTGGGATACACACAAGAATATGTTTAGAATGGACTCACCATTTAAAGACAGGAGTTGGAGAGCTAGGACCAGAAATATCAGAACCATTTTCAGTTGTTAAGAGGCTACGAACCAGCTTGTGTTTCTGAACACCAGCTGTAGAAGAGCTGGACACGGAATGAGGGGAGAGCAAGAGGCACATAAACTGTCATGGGTCCTACAATCTAGTGGGGAAGATGACGTTAAACCTTTGAAAATTTCCGCAGTATTGTCAGAATTAAATAGATTAAGACTGTCAACCCAAGACTTGTCAATGGAACATTGGACCATCTGTAATTTTAGTTCCTACTTGATTTCTTCTGGATGGAGACACTATAAATTCTTTGGAAGCAAGCAAATGTAACCTAAATTCTAATCATGCATTTAAACCACGGGAGCAAAATCAGTGGTCCAAGTAACATCTATTCCATAAGTGCTTTTGGAACAGCCCCCCCCTCCATGACTTGCACTGCTAGGTGGCGTGGGTCATGGAATAGGGTTTGTAACACATTCTTTCCCCTCCTCCTGTAAATCCTAACTAGCTTGGTATCAAGATGTATAACATCAAACTAGATTAGAGACCCTGAGTTCTGAGGGTGGTCAGGAGGGCTATTAGGACTTGCTGTACCCCCACCACCCAGCACAGGGCCTGGCACAAGGTAGGGGCTCAGTCAGCATTTATTGGATGAGCAGGAGAGGGGTGAGTGAGTCAGTGGCAGAGAACTGAGCCTGCAAATTCCACTATTTGCATGCAACCCAGCCTTCACTTTCTTTCCTAAAAACTCGAAGTACTCTGAAAAGACTTTATAAAAGAATTTGTCTGTATAGACAACTCCAGTGCCATTTGAAGTAGCATTGATTCCCTATTCCTAGCTGTCATGCTTTTTCTCTGTGAGACTTTTAAAGGCAGTTAAGCTTTGGTTACACTTTCATAAAAATCAGCAAAACTTGATGAGATGTTCACAGGTGGAGACTGTAACAGAGTTGCAGCCAATGATTTGAACATGGCATGTGGATGACTTTTATTTGGAATGTTTTTTAAAAAAAAAAAAATCTTAGACATTATGTTCTTCGATAATTACTGGCTTTTGAACTTTGTGTCCTACTGTGTCCAGTAGGATCTTTAATCCGAGGTTATAAAATTCTTCTTCAAGGTTTTCTACAGTTTTGTGATTTCACCTTTATATTTAATTTTCATATATATATATGACATACACACATGCAGTCATATAATTATCTTTGGTCTGTTTGGAATTCTAGTATGAGGTTAGAAGTAGTCTACATTTTTCCCCAGACAGGTACTCAGTTATGAGCAAGGATTTTTATAAAAGACAGGAACACACTGGAATGCTTTTATGCTGGGAGGCAGAATGTAGTGGAGAGGAGGTAACAATATTGGAGAGGACCCTGGAGAAGGAGTCAAGGGCCGTATCATTTAGGGCCTGCAGGCAAAAGTAAAGAGTTTGGTTTTCACTCTAAGCGCAGAGGGAAGACAGTGAAACATCTAACTTTTTGAAAAAATGTTTTATTATTGAAGTTTTTCTTATGAAATTTTTCCTACATACACACAAAATAGATCGTGTAACAATGAATCTCTGTAACCCAGTTTCAACAATTATATCGGAGGCTTTTAAGCAGGGCAGTGAGAACACGAAATCCAGATTTTAAAACATCCTTTGGGCTGCTCTGTAGAAAATGGGTTGTTTAAGACTGCCAGCGGGCAAACTGGATGAGAACCTTATGGTAGTCTAGGGGAGAGATACAGTGAGTTAAGTGGTGACCAGCCGTGGGAAGACACCTGCCGGACGTGTGGATGGAAGGGGTGGGGACGTGAGGGGAGAGGCTGACTCCGTGAGCATCCAGGTGGACAGTCGTGCCTTTACAGATAGAGGGAGGCTGGGGTCCAACACACGGCACATTCGGTCCCAACAGCCTCTTGGAGGACGTGGGCTCTCTTTCAGCACAACTGCTCTGAAGATGGGAAAGAGGGAGGGTCAGTGTTTGTGGTATGAGTTCTGTGCAGTTGTAAAAAGGAATGAAGATGATTTCTGTAAATTCCACTGTGGAATGATGTCTAGAATGTATTATTATGTGGGGGAAAGTGCAGAATAATGTGTATAGCAATTTTATCAAAGAAAGAAAGGGATAGAAATATGTATAAAATAAAAATATATAATATATAAAGGATAATACATATTATATATATTATAAAGGATAAAGGATAAAACCAAAATTTATAAGGTGAGAGAAGGGAAAGGATAGAGGGGACAGAGATAGACTCTAGATTTCTTTCTAAAGGACTTTTTTTTTTCAGTTTTAACAATAGAACTATGAAAAATGTTTTATGTAATTTTGAAATAAATGAATAAAAAAATTTTTTAATTCCCTAAAAACAGAAGGCAGAATGAACCTCATTGTGTTTCAAGTTAGGGGCTTCACTAAAGCAAAAAAAATTTTTCAGCCATCTTTAAAACACAGCAACTTTGCTGAATGTCCTATTGGGTTACAGCCCTCTTTCCAAGCATACTGAGAGTGTTTATCGTGAATGGGTATTGAATTTCGTCAAATGCGTGTTCTGCATCAATTGGTGTGATCATCTTATTTTTCTTCTTTAGCCTGTTTTTATGACGGATTATGTTAACATCTTCTAGACTGCTGAGCCAGGCTTCAATACCTGGAATAAGGCCAACTTGGTGATAGTGTATAATTCCTTATATGCATTGCTCCGTTCAATTATTAATACTTTGGTGTGGATTTTTGCTTCTAAGTTCATGAGAAATATTGGCTGTACTTTCTGATTTGCACTGTTTTTGTCTGGCTTTGTTATTAGGGTAATACTGGCTTTGTAAATTGAGTTAGGAAGTGATCTTTCCTCTTTATTTTCTGAACGAGACTGTGTAAAGTTGGTGTTAGATTTTCTTTAAATGTTTTGCCAGAATTTCCAGTGAAATCATCTTGGCATGAAGATTTCTTTTTCAGGAACTTTGCAGTTACAATTCTAATTTTCTTGTGATCATAAGACTATTCGGCTTATCTATTTCATCAGTCATTTTGTTTTGGTAGTTACTATTTTTCAAAGAGTTGGTGCATTTCTTCTACGTTGTCAAATTTATGAGTGTAAATTTGTTCTTAGTATTCTGTTATCCTTTTATTCCTGCAGGATCTACAGTAATATCCTGAGTTCATTCCTGATATTGGTAATTTATGTCTGTGGTTGATCGTGTTATTCATTTCCTCTGTGTCTGTGCTAATTTTTAGACTTTCTTTCAATTTCTTCCAATTTCTGAGAATGGGGCACTGAAGTCCTCAACTACGATAGTCTATTTGTCTGTTTCTCCTTTCAGCTCTATCAGTTTTGCTTCATGTTTTTGGAGCTCTGTTTGCTGCATACACATTTAGGATTGCTACTCTTTTTGGTGCATTGATCCTGTTATCATTATGTAATGCCCCTTTATGTCCCTAGTAATTTTCTTTGCTCCATCTAATATTAATCTATCCCTCTGCTTTTTGGGTTTTCTTAATGTTTGCTTGATACATTTTTCCATCCTTTTGCTTTGTTGCTATGTTTGAAGTGAGCTATATTTTACATAATATATAATAAACAGCATATAGTTGAGTTCTGTTTTTATCCATTCTGCCAATCTATGTCTTTTAATTGGTGTATTTAGAGCATTAAAAATATTTGACTGCATTAAGTGAAGGATTGAAACTTCTCCACAGGTCCCATTACTTTACCTCTTTTTAAATATAATTTTCTTAAATATTTCTTCTACATGCATTGAACTCCACATCAAATGATATTATATTTTTTCCTCCAATCATCAATTATGATTTAATAAACTCATGAGAAGAAGGATAGACTATTACATTTACCCCTATGTTTTTCCATTTCATTTTTCTTCTTTCCTTTCTGAGGTTCCAATCCTTCTTTTGTTATCATTTCCTTTTTGATTGGAGAACTTCTTTTAGCTGCTTTTTAAGGGGAGGTCTGCTAGTGACAATTTCTTTTAGTTCTTATTCTGAGAATGCTCTTATTTCTTTTTCACTCCTTAAGGATATTTTTGTCAGATATAAATTTTCTGGCTGGCAGTTTTTTTCTTTACACACTTGAAAAAGGCTGTGCCACTTCCCTCTGGCCTCCATGGTTTCAGATGAGAAATTTGCTGTAATTTGAATTGGTATTCCCCTATTGGTAATGCATTATTTCTCTCTAGCCTCCTTTAAGATTTTTTCTTTGTCTTTAGCATTTAGAAGTTTGATTATGACGTGTCTCAGCACGCATTTCTCTAGGTTTACCCTGTTTGTAATTTGCTTAGCTTCTTCAATCTGTAGTTTTACGCCTTTCACAAGCAGAAAAATTTCAGATATTATTTCTTCAAATATGTTTTTATCCCACATTCTTCCTCTTCTCCTCATGGGGCTATGCTGATGTAAATGTTAGACTGGCCTACAGATCCCAGAAACTCTGTTCTTTTTTTTCAGTCTTTTTTCTCTGTATTGTTTATATTAGATCATTTTTATTGAGCTCCCTGATTCTTTTCTCTAACATCTCTCTTCTGCTATGGACCCTTCCAGTAATTTTTTTATGATTATATTTTTCCGTTCCATGATATCCCTTTGGTTCTTTTTTAAACAGCTTTATTGAGATATAAATCACATACTATACAATTCACCCATTTAAAGTGTACAATTCAGGGGTTTGTATTACACTCACAGATATGTGCAAATATCACCACAGTCAATTTTAGAACATTTTCAGTACCCCAAAAGGCAACCCTGTTCACTAACTGTCACCCCCATGTCCTCATCACCCTCACTAACAACTTATTATCTGACTTTTTTATTTTAGTCATCCTAGTGGATGTTAAGTGATATCTCATTATGGTTTTCATTTGTATGCCCCTGATGATTAATGACGTTGAGTATCCTTAGCCTGTTTAATGTTTACTGTATATCTTCCTTGTAGAAATGTCTATTTGGATCATTTGCCCAGTTTTGAATTTTTTTGGTCTTTTTATTGTTGAATTATAGGAGTTCTTTGTATATTCTGGATACAAATCCCTTATCAGATATATGATTTGCAAATATTTCCTCCCAATCTTTGGGTTATCTTTGCACTTTCTTGATGAAGTCCTTTGAAGGACAAAGGTTTTTAATTCTGATGAAGTCCAATTTATCTATTTTTTTCTTCTGTTGCCAGTGCTTGTGGTGTCATATCTAAGGTCCTTTGTCAAATACAAGGTCATGAACATTTACCCCATGTCTTCCTCTAATTATTTTATAGTTTCAGCTCCCACACTTAAGTCTCTGATCATCTTGAGTTAATTTTACATATGGTGTTGTATTAACTTTCTTTCCTTGTTTTCTGGGGCCTCACTGACTGGGAAGAGACTGCCCTTCCCAGGGTTAGCCAGCTCCTACAGACAGCAAAGGACTTGCCTGGGAGCTTACCTTTCATATACAAACTAACCAATCCAGAGCCCATACTGGGAACCACCTGCTCCTCTGGCTCTTATACCCCAGGAGGCAATAGTCCTCTACCCTAACCATTCCAGCGCCAGGTACCAGGCAACTAGAGACAGCCTCTGCACCCCAGAGCCTGCTGAAATTATTCACACTAGCCAATCCTAAGCCTGCTTATGCTACATCGCCCATTCCTTCCTGTGCAAACTGCAACAAAGCTTTTGCCCACACTTTCTCCTCACTCCTTCTGCCTCCCGACCAACGCTGATGCTTCCTGTGTGGACCTGTGTGGCATGGCATGCACCCCTCCTTTTGGGAACTGTGAGTAACAAACTATCTTTTTTTTCTTTTTGTCCTCTTTATTTTGGTATAATTTACATGCAATAAAATTCACTATTTTTAAGTGAACACATTGATGAGTTTTGACAAATGTATGTAGTTATGTAACCTCTAGTATGATCAAGACGGAGGCCATTTACAAAACCCCAAAAAGTTCCTTTTGCAGTAATCCCCTCCCCCCACCCTCTCTGCACCTAGCAGCCAACACTTCCCATTCTCTCACTATATTTCTGCCTTTCCTAGAATGTCACAGAACTGGACTCACACAGCTCGTAGTCTTTCACATCTGACTTCTTTCCAAAGGATAACGTCTTTGAGGTTCATCCATGTTACCACCACTCTCAGAAGTCCATTCCTTCTCACTTTTCAGTAATAATCCATTGTGTGAATTTACAATAATTTACTTATCCATTCAGCTGTTGATGGACATTTGGGTTGTTTCCATTGTTTGGCTATTATTAGTGTTTGGGTTAAATTGCATCACCCCCAAATTCATATGCTGGAGTCCTAACTCGCAGCACCTCAGAATGTGACCTTATTTGGAAATGGGGTTGTTGCAGGTTTAATTAGCTAAGACGAGGTCGTACTGGAGGAGGGTGGACTCCTACTCCAATATGACAGGGAATTTAGACACAGAGACACAGGGAGAATGCCATGTAAAGATGAAGGCAGAGACTGGGGTGATGAATTTACAAGCCAAGAAATGCCAAGGATTGCCAGCACAGCACCAGACGCGAGGAGAGAGGCTCGGAAGAGATTCCCCCTCACGTCCCTCAGAGGGAACCATCCCTGCCGACACCTTGATCTTGGACTTCTGGCCTCCAAAACTGAGAGACAGTAAATCTCTGTTGTCTTAAGCCCCCCAGTTTGAGGTACCTTGTTACAGAAGCCTAGCGAACTAATACAGTGAGTAAAGCTGCTGTGATCGCTCAGTCTGTGTGCAGAGATACACATACAGTGGAAAACACATAACATTAAATTCACCATCTTAACCACTGAGGCATACAGTTCAGCACTGTTGAGTCCATTTACACTGCTGTTTGACTTATAGTTCGGGTCTCTAGAACGTTTTCATCTTGCAAAACTAAAACTCTTTACCTTTGAGACACTGATTCCTCCTCCCCCGCCCCACCCTTGGCAGCCACCTTTCTATTTTTTGTTTCTCTTATTTTGACTACTTTGGATACTATGTGACTGGAATCATACAGTATTTGTCCTTTTGTGACTGGCTTCTTTCACTTAGCATAGTGTCCTTGAAGTTCATCCATGCTGTAGAAGGTGATAGGATTTCCTTTCTTTTAAGGCTGCGTGGTCTTCCATTGTATGTATATACCACATTCTCTATCCATTCATCTCTTGATGGATATTTGGGTTGCTTCCACATCTTGGCTACTGTGAATAATGTAACAATTAACATGGGTGTGCAAACATCTTTTTGATTGAGATCCTGCTTAGAATTCTTTTGAGTATATACCCAAAAGTGGGATTGCCGGATCATAAGATCATTCTATTTTCAATTTTTTGAGGAACCTCTTACTGTTTTCCATAGTGGTTGCTCCACTTTACATTCACACCAACAGTATGCAAGGATTTCAATATCTCTGCATCCTCGCCAAAGCTTGTTATTTTCTGTTCTTGTGGTACTGACCATTCTAATGGATGTGAGGTGATATCTCATTATGGATTTGGTTTATATTTCTCTTATGATTAGTAATGTTGAGCATCTTTGCTTCTTATGATTAGTGTCGATGAAAATAATCCATAACCAATCTATAAATGAAAATTTATAGTTTATATATATGAGTTTATTCTGAGCTAAAATGTGAGGACCATGGCCCAGGGCCTTTCTTCCCAAAGGGGTGCACAGAGTGGTTATATACTCCCAAAGAGGATGTTTCACATGTGATTGAAATGTCCCTTTTACAGTATTCACAAGACTGCTCTGTCGGCACAGCGATTGATGGACACAGCAGGTAGTGGGTCTGCTGTCTTGGTGGACACAGCACGGTGGCTGGTCTGTTGTGTTGAGCCGGGTGGTCACAGGTGAGCTGGGTGGTCAAAGGTGAGTGCAGCAATCAGTTCCTAGCCTAAGGAAAGATGCTTATCCTTAAGGAAATGCCAAAGTGGGGGAAGTTGCACCTTTATCTTAACAGCATTTGTTCTTGCCATAGGAAATATTTAAAGCAGATGTACAATGCCTGCTCAACGGCCACAGTCAGGCCCTTTTGGAAAAAACAAAGTCAGGCTGAATTAGGTTTACACCAAATGGCTTCCTCATATACTCCAATATATCCTATTGCTTGCCATTTCAATTTGTCATCAATAATGTTGAGCATCTTTGCTTAGGCTTATTGGCCATTGGCATATCTTCTTTGAAGAATCATCTGTTCACGTCCTTTGCCCCTTTTTTAATCAGGTTATTTGAGGGGTTTTTTTGTTGATGTTGTCATTGAGTTGTAAAAGTTACTTATAAATTTTGGAGATTGACCTTTATCAGATACATAATTTCTCCAATTCTATGGGTTGCTTTTTCACTCTGACTGTTTTCTTTGACAGAAGTTTGTGAGTTTGATGTAATCCTGTTTGTTTATTTTTGCTTTTGTTGTCTGTGCTTTTGGTGTCATATTCAATAAATCATTGCCAATTCCAATGTCCTGAAGGTTTCCCCATGTTTTCTTCTTGTAGTTTTACAGTTTTAGATCTTGTGTCTAGATCTTTAAGCCATTTTGAGTTAATTTTTGTATATGGTGTAAGGTATAACTTCATTCTTTTGCACGTTGATATCCAGTTTTCCCCAAATTATTTGTTGAGACTACCCTTTTCTCATTGTGTAGTCTTGGCACCCTTGTCGAAAATCATCAGCCATACAGGGGAGGGTTTCTTTCTGCCTCTCCATTCTGTTCCATTGGTCTATATGTCTTCTTTATGCCAGTACTATACTGTCTTGATTAGTGTTGCTTATAGTATGTTTTGAAATCAGGAAGTGTGAGGCCTCTAACTCTGTTCTGTTTCAAGATTGTTTTGGCTCTTCATGGTCCCTTGAGATTTCATATGAATTTTAGGGTATTTTTTTAAATTTCTGCAAAAAAAAAAGGCTATTGGGATTTTAATAGCGATTGCACTGAATCTTAAGATTTCTTTGAGTAATATGGACATTTTAACAATATTAAGTCTTCCAATCCATGAGCGTGGGATTTCTTTCCATTTATTTGTATCTTCTATGATTTCTTTTGGTAATGTTTATAGCTTTCAGTGTACACTTTTTTTAATTGAGTTCGTAATAGTTCACATCATTGTGAAGTTTGAGTTGTACATTATTTCTTGTCTGTCACCATGTAAGTGCTCCCCTTCACCCCCTGTGCCCACCTTCCACCTCCCTTCCCCTGGTAACCACTGAACCGTTTTCTTTGTCCATGTGTTTGTTTATATTCCTCATATGAGTGAAATCATGTGGTGTTTGTCTTTCTCAGTCTGGCTTGTTTCACTTAGCATAATACCCTTGAGGTCCATCCATGTTGTTGCAAATGGAATGATTTTGTCTTTTTTATGGCTGAGTAGTTTTCCATTGTATATATATACCACATCTTCTTTATCCAATCATTTGTTGATGGGCGCTTGGGTTGCTTCCTGTCTTAGCTATTGTGAATAGTACTGCAATGAACATAGGGCTGCATATGCCACTTTGGATTGTTGATTTCAAGTTGTTTGGATAGATAGCAAGTAGTGGCATAGCTGGCTCATATGGTATTTCTACTTTTAGTTTTTTGAGGAATCTCCATACTGTTTTCCATGTGGCTGCACCAGTTTGCATTCCCACCTGCAGTGTATGAGGGTTCCCTTCTCTCCACACCCTCTCCAACATTTGTTATTTTCAGCCTTAGTGATTATAGCCATTTTAACAGGCGTAAGGTGGTATCCTAGCATAGTTTTGATTTGCATCTCCCTGATGGTTAGTGATGTTGAACATTTTTTCATGTGTTTATTGGCCATCTGTATGTCTTCTTTGGAAAAATGTCTGTTCATATCCTCTGCCCATCTTTTGATTGGGCTGTTTGTTTTTTGTTGTTGTTCAGTTGTGTGAGTATCTTCTATGGAGATTAACCCCTTGTCAGATATATGATTTGCAAATATTTTCTCCCAGTTGTTGGATTGCTTTTTTGTTTTGATCCCAGTTTCTCTTGCCTTGCAGAAGCTCTTTAGTCTGATGAACTCACACGTTTATTTTTTCTTTTGTTTCCCTTGTCTGAGAAGACATGGCATTTGAAAAGATCCTTTTAAGTTCGATGTCAAAGAGTGTACCATCTATATTATCTCCCAGGAGTTTTATGGTTTAAGGACTTATCTCCAAGTCTTTGATCCATTTTGAGTTTATTTTTGTGTATGGCGTGAGATAACAGTCTACTTTCATTCTTTTGCCAGTGGTTGTCCGGATTTCCCAACAGCATTTATTGTTGAAGAAACTGTCTTTTCCCCATTGTATGTTCTAGGCACCTTTGTCGAAGATTAGCTGTCTGTAGATGTGCAGTTTTAGTTCTGGGCTTTCAGTTCTGTTCCATTGATCCGTGTGCCTGTTTTTGCAGTGTACAAGTTTTTAACCTCCTTGGTTAGGTTTATTCCTAAGTATTTTGTCCATTTTGGTGTTATAATAAATGGTGTTGTTTTCTTAATTTCTTTTTTGGATTAATCTTTGTTAGTGTATAGAAATACAAGTGATTTTTGTGTGTTGATTTTGTGTCCGGAAAATTTGCTGAAATCATTTAGGAGTTGTAAGAGTTCTTTTATGGATTCCCTTGAGTTTTCTACATGTAAGATCATGTCTTTTATGAACAGAGATAATTTTACCACTTCTTTTTCAAATTGCATGCTTCTTCTTCCTTTATCTTGCCTGCTTGCTCTGACTAGGGTTTCCAGGACTATGTTGAACAGTACTGGTGAGGGTGGGCATCCCTGTCTCGTTCCTGGTGTTAGAGGGAAAGTTTTCAGTCTTTGCCGTTGAGTATGATGTTAGCTGTGGGCTTTTCATATCTGCCCTTTACCATGTTGAGATAGTTTCCCCCATTCCTAATTTATTAAGTGTTTTTATCAAAAAATGGTGTTGAATTCTTTCAAGAGCTTTTTCTGCACCAGTTGAGATGATCATATTTTTTGTCCTTCCTTTGGTTCATGTGGTGTATTATATTGACTGATTTTTGTATGTTTAATTATCTTTGCATTACAGATAGAAGTCCCACTTGGTCATGGTGTATCATCCTTTGAATGTGCTATTTAGTTCTATTTGGTAGGATTGTGTGGAGGATTTTGCACCAATATTCACAAGGGATATTGGTTTTCTTCGCTTGTTGTGTCTTTGTCTGGTTTTGTTATCAGAGTAATGCTGGCCTCATAGAATGAGTCTGGAAGTGTTTCCTCCTCCTCAATTCTTTGGAAGAGTTTCAGGAGGAGTGGTGTTTATTCTTCTTTAAATGGTTGGTAGAATTCTCCAGTGAAGGCATCTGGTCCTGGGCTTTTCTTTGTTGGAAGGCGAGAGATAATAGAAAATATATATTGGCCTCTGTCCCTGATTCCAGGGGCAGAGCTCCTAAAATCCTTGTAAATTCCTAAGTGATAAGATCACTAGGTGCACCTTTGTTCTATCGAGGTGTCTCTAGGTGGGCTCCTGGACGGCTCCTGGATTGGGGCTGGTCACCAGAAAAGCCAAGCCATTATTAGAAGCTTGGAGTTTTCAGCCCTTTCCCTACTTTTCAGAGAGGGGAGAGAGGCTGAAAATGCAGTTAATAGTCTGTGCCTGTGTAATGAGGACTCCATAAAAATTCCAATAGTCTGGAGTACGGAGAGCTTCCAGGCTGGTGAACACATCCACACCAGGAGGATGACGCACCCCAACTCTATGGGGACAGAAGCTCCCATGCTCAGGGCCCTCCCCGACCTCACCCTATGTAACTCTTCATCTGACTGTTAAACTGTAGCCTTTATCATATCCTTTAATAAACTGATAATCTTAAGTGTTTCCTGAGTTCTGTGAGCCACTCTAGTAAATTAGTCAAACCCAAGGAGGAGGTTGTTGAAACCTCTGATTTGTAGCCTGTTGGTCAGAAGCACAAGTGATAGCCTGGGCTTGCGTCTGGTGTTTAAAGTGTATGTCTGTGGAAGGAAGTCTTGTAGGACTGAGCCCTTAACCTGTGGGATCTCATGCTATCTCTGAGTATATAGTGTCAGTATTGAGTTAAATTGTAGGACACTCAGCTGGTGTCACAGAGAAGTACTTGGTGTGGGGAAAAACCTCCAGACATTTGATGACCAGAAATGTCAGGAGTGAAGTGTTCTGTGTGAGTGACAAAGGAGACTCACAAGTGAAAGAAAGACATTGTAGGGAAGAACTGGGTTTTTCCCTACATAGGAAGGAAAAAACAAGTTTTTTCCAAAAGAGGAGGTTTTTGATTACTGTTTCAATCTCCTTACTTGTGATAGGTCTGTTCACATTTTTATTTCCTCATGATTCAGTCTTGGTTGGTTGTACATTTCTAGAAATTTATCCATTTCTTCTAGGTTATCCAATTTGTATATAGCTTTTCTTAGTATTCTCTTACAATCCTTTGTATTTCTGTGGCGTCCATTGTAATTTCTTCTCTTTCATTTCCGATTTTATTTATTTGAGCCTTCTCTCTTTTTTCTTAGTGAGTCTAGCTAAAGGTTTGTCAGTTCGCTTATCTTTTCAAAGAACCAGCTCTTAGTTTCATTCATCTTTTCTATTGTCTTTTTGGTCTCTATTTCATTTATTTCTGTTCCGATTTTTATTATCCTTCCTTCTACTGACTTTGAGCTTAGTTTATTCTCTTTCCAGTTCCTTTAGGTGTAACGTTAGATTGTTTATTTGAGATTTTCTTTGTTCCTTGAGATAGGTCTGTATTGCTATAAACTTCCCTCTTAGTACTGCTTTTGCTGCTTCCCATAAATTTCGACATGTTGTGTTTTCATTTTCATTTGTCTCCAAGTATTTTCTGATTTCTCCTTTGATTTCCTCATTGATCCAATAATTGTTGGTAGCATGTTGTTTAGTCTCCACATATTTGTGACTTTTCCAGCTTTCTTCTTGTGGTTGATCTCTAGTTTCATACCATTGTGATCAAAAAAGATGCTTGATGGGGCCGGCTCCGTGGCCGAGTGGTTAAGTTCGCATGCTCCACTACGGCGGCCCAGGGTTTGGATCCTGGGTGCAGACATGGCACCGCTCATCAGGCCATGTTGAGGTGGCATCCCATATCCCACAACTAGAAGGACCTGCAACTAAGATATACAACTGTGTACGGGGGGGAGGGGGGAGGTTGGGGAAATAAAGCAGGAAAAAAAAAAAAGACTGGCAACTGTTGTTAGCCCAGGTGCCAATCTTTAAAAAAAAAAAAAAAAGATGCTTGATATTATTTCAATCTTTTTAAATTTATTGATATTTGTTTTGTTTCTCAACATACAGTCTATCTTTAAGAATGTTCTATGTGTACTTGAGAACAATGTGTATTCTGCTTCTTTGGGATTAAATGTTATGTACATATAACTAACAAATAACATATATATGTAACACATGTATTATCCATCCATTGATCTAAGTGGGGTATTAAAGTCTTCTACTACTATTGTGTTGCTGTCAATTTCTCCCTTTAGATCTATTAATAATTGTTTTATATACTTTCCTGCTCCTATGTTAGGTGCTTATATATTAATAAATGTTATGGCTTCTTGATGGATTGTCCCCTTTATCATTATATAATGTCCACCTTGTCTTGTTCTTTTTGACCTGAAGTCTATTTTGTCTAATATAAGTAGACATCTGCTTTCTTTTGGTTGCCATTTTCTTGGAGTATCATCTTTTATCCCTTCACCCTAAGCCTATGATTGCCTTTAGAGCTGTGATGGGTCTCCTGGAGGCAGCATATTGTTAGGTCTTTTTTTTCAATCCGGCCAACCACTCTGTGTCTTTTGATTGGTGAATTCAATCCATTTACATTTAGGGTGATTATTGATATATGAGGACTTAATACTGCCATTTTATCTTTGTTTTCTAGTTGTTCTGTTTCCGTTGTTTCTTTTTCCTTGTATTTGTGTCTGCCATTTCAGTTGGATGGTTTTCTGTGATGTGTTTCTCAGTTTCCTCTTTTTTTATGTTTTGTGACTGTGCTCTGAATTTTTATTTAGTGGTTACCATGACATTTGCATAAAAGGTCTCATAGATAAGATAGTCCATTTTCTGCTGATAGCATCTTATCTTCATTTGCCTCTGCAGGTTCTCTTCTTTTGCTTTTCCCCTTCTATGTTTTTGTTGTCGCAAATTATCCCTTTTGGTATTGTGAGTTTGTTACTAAATTGACGTGGCTATAGTTATTTTTAATGCTTCCTTTTCCTTTAACCTTTATGTTATAATTAAGTGTTTACTAACCTATTCTGATATAGAGTGGCAAATTTCTTATTTTGTCTGTTATCACCTTGCTCAAAGCTTTGTATAACTTTACCTTTTCATTTCAGATGGGAGAGCTCCTTTCAACATTCTTGTAAGGCAGGTCTAATAATGACAAATTCCCTTAGCTTTGGTTTTCTAAGCAAGGCTTTATTTCTCCTTCATACCTAAAGAATAACATTGCTGGGTAGAGTATTCGTGACTGAAATATTTTATATTTCAATATTTTAAATATATCATTCCATTCTCTCCTGATCTGTAGAGTTTCTGCTGAGAAATCTGCAGATAGCTTAATGGTGGTTCTCTTATAGGTTATTGTTTTATTTTCCCCTTGTTTTCTTTAATATTCTTTGTCATTGACTTTTGACAGTTCTATTATCATGTGTCCTGGAGAAAGTCTTTTTGCATTGAGATAATTAAGTGTTATATGAGCTTCATGGATTTGTACACCCAGTTCCTTCCCCAGCTATGGCAAGTTCTCAGCTGTTATTTCTTTGAATAAGCTCTCTGCTTCTTTCTCTGTCTCTTCTCCTGGGATACTCATCATCTTTATGTTGCCTGTCTAATAGAGTTGGATAATTCTCACAGAATTTCTACATTTTAAAAAAATCTTAGTTCTCTCCTCTCTTCTGCCTGCATCTTTTCCAGATTTCTGTCTTCCAGCTTGCTAATTCTCTCTTCCATATGGTCTGCTATATTTCCAGTGGTTTCTAATGCATTCTTTCTCTCATTTATTGACCCATTCAGCTCCAGAATGTCTGTTTGGTTCTTTTTAAAGTTTCAGACTCTGATAAAGTATTCCTTGTGTTCATTGATTTTATTCTTGAGCTCATTGAACTGCTTTTTTGAGTTTTCTTGTAGCTCATTGAGTTTCTTCGTGACAGCTACTTTGAAAACTTTATCAGTTAGATCACAATCTTCCATGACTTTATATTTGGTTTCCTTATATTTGGTTTCTGTTATTTTCTTTTTGTGGTGCTGTGTTACTTTTTGTGTTACCGTGGCTTTTTTTTTTAAAGTATGCTTTTTTCATGAGGAAGATTGGCCCTGAGCCAACATCTGTTGCCAACTTCTTTTTTTCTTCTTCTTCTTCCCCCAAAGCCACCCAGTACATAGTTGTATATTCTAGTTGTAGGTCCTTCTGGCTCTTCTATGTGGGATGCTGCCTCAGCATGGCTTGATGAGTGGTGCATAGGTCTGTGCCCAGGATCTGAACCAGCAAACCCTGGGCCACGAAAGCAGAGTGTGCAAACTTAACCACTCAGCCACAGGGCCAGCCCCTACTGTGGCTTTTTGTGGTACTTGCTGAGTTATTCCTTTGCCAGTGCATTTGTCATAGCTAACACTTTTCTTATTTACATGTAGCTTTGGGTTATTTTATTCAAACTTTTCAACCGGGTGGAGATTAGAGGCTTTTCTTTTGTTTTTTAGTAGGTGGCACTATAGCACTAGTTTTTGGTTTCTGTTCCCTGAGTTGCCTCCACCTATATTTGAGGATCTGCATGGTCCACCCGCTGTTGTCTCTGTTTGAAGTATCACTGGTACTCTCATCATTACTGCCTGTGTCTCTTGGGGTCACTTGATGCCTTGCTGTTGCTAGCGTCATTATGGTCACTGACTTCACTTTGAGGGCACAGGGATTGCTGACACCTCCACAGCATCTAGGATCACCTGTGTCAGAAGCTCCACCACTGTGGAAGGAGGAGGGGGAGTGTGTGGGGGGGAGCCAGGCTCACAGGGCACCACCTGTACTGTTACCTATTACTTTGTAGTTGCAGGCACCACTGCAGTAGGGATGTTGGAGTCCTCTGAAGGCCTCCACTGCTGCTACTTGGCTCTGAGCTGTGGCCAGAGGCCCAGGATCACAGGACTCCACCTCCCCTGCTGCTCCACTCCCCACGGCTGCAGATGCAGCCATGGCTGTTGGCTGGAGTTACACCCGTGCCTCTGCTGCTGCCCACTGTGTTCTCTGAGGCTGAGGATGGCTGGCTCAGCTGCCACAGCTGGAGCCCAGGGTTCTGGGCACCACCTCTGCTGTTCCCCCATTTAGCCTCCTCTATGTGCTCCAGTCCACCCACCACATGTGTACCGAGGTGTGGCTCTCTCTGGCATCCTGGTCTGTTGGGCAATGTGGCCTTTGTTGGGTTGTGGATGTTTTACTCGCTGTAGACTGAAGTGGAAAGAAAAAGGGATCCCCTCATGCTGCCATGATGCTGACATCTCCAACCTATCTTTTCAATGGCAGTTGTCTCCTGATCTGTTGGCCTCGATAAACCTGAATAGTAATAATACCAACACTTTAAAACAATTTGCAGTGAGTAAGGTATTATGGCCTCAGACTGAAATGATATATCCGTGTGCTGCTCTGGCTTACTAACCAGTTCACCCAGATGGTGGCAGCAACAGATGAGGGTGCTGACACCTGCTGACACGTGCTGGGGCTTGGCACAACTGCTCTTTGTGCATTTGCTGCCGTGGGTTCTTGTCTTAAATTTGAAACTCAAGAGCTAATTTCTCCCTGAGTTCTGAGCTGTGTTACTTGTCTAGATTCCAGGATGGTGCCCTTGGGGGCACCCCTTGTTTTTTGATTGATTAGCAAAGTTTACAAAGGTCCCTCTGAAGGGAGAGAAGTGTGACTTTCCTTCTAGTGCCATGGGACAAGACTGTTCCACTGACCAGGCAGCACTGATAAGTGGTGGGGCAACCTGAGCTATTTCCCGTACATTTTACCTATCCTGTTGAGTAGAGGGGGGGTGCTCTTCCGAGGCACGAGTTGCAGGCCACACACAGGATCAGCATGAACGCATCCACCTCAGGGACCATGGAACCCACAAAAGGTGTCCTAGGCATAAGTTCTTATGTTGTTGCTTGCCTCACTGCTGTCACAATTCATCCTCCAAACCAGCGGGATGTAAGGGGTTCCATGCCTGGAGTCCAGTGGCTCAATATTTAATAAAAAAAGAAAAAGAAAATGAACATTTGTTTCTGGCTTCCCCTAAAAGCCCTGAGGAAGAGGTCCAATTAATGAGATTTTCAAACATCTAAGCAGTGTGCATCTGCTGTCTTAATTTCCTGGGATAATCCCACTTGACCCTGTTGTATAATTCTTTTTACATGTGGCTGGATTTGGTTTGCTAGTCTTTTGTTGAGGATGTTTGCATCCATATTCATTAGAGATACTGCTCTGTACTCTTCCTGTCTTGTGCTGTCTTTGGTTTTGGGATCAGGGTGATAGTGGTCTCATAAAATGAGGTGCTGAGTGTTCCCACCCTTCTTTTTCTTGGAAGAGTTTGAGAAGAACTGGTATTAATTCTTCTTTGAATGTTTGTTAGAATTATGCTGTGAAGCCATCTGCACTTGTCTTTTCATCCTCTTCACATGGGTTTTTGCTGAACAAAAGTTTTAATTTTGATGAGGCCCAATTTATCAATGTTTTCTAGATGTCAGTGTAAAATCTAGAACTCTTTGCACACCCCTAGAACCTGATGATTTTATCTTATTTTTTCTAAAAATTTTATGTTTTTTTTGTTTCTGTTAAGTCTGTGATCTATTTTGAGTTAACTTTTGTCTAAGGCGTGAAGTTTATGTTGAAGTTCGTCCTTTTTCCCTATGGATGTCCAATTACTACAATACCATTTGTTGAAAAGCCTATCCTTCCTCAACTGAATCACTTTTGTACCTTTGCAAAAGTTCAGGTGGGCATATGTAGGGGCCCGTTTGGGTTCTCTGTTCTGTTCCGTTGATCTATATGTCTGTCCCTTTGCACACACGACCCTGTCTTCACTGCTGCAGCTGCAGAGTAGGCCTAGCATCTGCACAGTGATTCCTCACGCTGTATTCTCCTGTCAAGGACAGGCTACAGACTTGGAGGAAATAATCCAATAACAGACTACTCTCTAGACTATACAAAGACTCAACAATAAGAGAGTAAATGATCCAATTAGAAAAATGGGCAAAGATACGAGGGGACAGTTCACCAGATGGAATTCTACCAAACACACGAGGAAGAAGTAAAATTTTACAAATTCTTTCAGTAAATAGATGAGGAGGAAATATCTCCCAATGTGTTTTATGAGGAAAGTACAACCCTAAAATTAACACCTGACAAAATGATAGAAAAAAGTGTCCCTCATGAACACAAATGCAAAAGCCCTTAACAAAATATTAACAAATCGATTCTAACAATATATTAAAAAACCAATACTTTCATGACCAAGGATGGTTATGCCATGAATAAAAGGTTGCTGAACATCAAAAATTCGGTCAATGTAATTCACAACGTTGAAAAGTAAAGATTAAAAGTCATTCTCTTATTTCAGTAGATCCAGGAAAAGCATTTGGCAGCATTCACACCTAGTTATAACAACAACGCTCAGGAATCAAGGAGTAGAGGGTTCTTACCCCGATGCAGGGCATCTATGAAAAATCTACTCTGTCCAATATTGCACTAGATTTTCTAGTCATTAAAATGAGAGGACAATCAAAATGAAACCCACAGAGACCAGAAAGAAAGAAGTGAAACTGTCAATATTGGATCAGGATGATGATTGCCTACGTAGAAAATCCTAGGGAATCCAGAAACATACCAGAACTAAGAAGTGAGCTTAGCAAGGTCACAGAATACAAAGTCAAAATGCAAAAGTCAACTGGATTTGCATATACTATCACTATACGATTGAAAACATGAAATTTAAAAGGTTTAATTTACAATAGCACCAAAAATACAGAGTAGCTGGGAGTAAATTTAACAAAAGACATGCAAGTGCTCTTCACCAAGAATTACAAAATAATGCTGAAAAAAATTAAAGTAAACCAAAATAAGTAGAGACATATCTCACTTTTACAAAATTCACCTATAATATGAGTTCTATGGACCATGAAACAGTTTCCTATTTTTATAAATAAAAGCTTACTGTCACACAGCCACACCCAGTTGTTGACATATTTTCAGTGGCTGATTTTTCACCACGACAGCAGAATCGATTAGTTGCAACATAGACTATATGGCCTGCAAGCCCCAAATATTCACTATCTGGCCCTTTAAGAGAAAGTTTGCCAACCCTGTTTTAGTCCATTAACCTTGAATATTCCTATGCTGGGACTTAGGATTGCCATTTTACTATTGTTTCCTATTTTCCTTTATTGTTGTTATTTCTCTGTTTCCTCCCCCAACCCCCACCCCCCATTTCTACTTTTGTACCTTTGCAAAAACTCAGGTGGGCATATTTACATTTAACGTGGTTGTCAACACAGAATTCTAACCCAGTGAAACTATCTACTAGGATGGAGGTGAAATATACATTCTGGACAAAATCAATGAAACAATGACGATGAGGCTCTTGAGAGGGAACCAAAGCAGGTGGACTCTGGAGAGGAGTCAAAAGTGAGGGAGAGACTGTCAGAAGGTGAAATTCCGTTTTGTGGCTTTTAGCCTGAAGTCAGGCTGCAGTTGTGGCACCACGCAGAATGGGGCTGAAGCTCTGAAAAGTGTCCAGCTTTCTGGCCTGAAGGAAAGACAGAGTTCAGGGTAACCACAGCTACTACAAAGTGAGGGAGCGTGAGGGAAAGATCTGCAGAGTGAGCACCCTGAATGTGAAGTCTAAGCCCTCTGCAAGAGCCTTTCTAATTACAATATTGTCTTGTAGGGTTTATAATAAATGGACGTGTTTATAATCTAAGATCGCACCTTCCATTCACTTGTCATTACATTCAGTTCCCACGTCTCCTTGGTTTATTTTAATATGAAGAAGTGAATTTTTGTTTTAGAAGTCAATTAACTTCATTGGATTCAAACTGGAAATTCTATCCTTTGGGTGGCAGCTCAAACCTCAGTTCAATTCTTTTTGTCCCAGGTGTGCTGTTTGCAGTCGGATACATGGTCTGTGTTTTGGCCTCTGCAGTTTCATCAAAGGCAGTGGAAATTCAAATTGTTGTTCCCCTCTGTGAAATGTGTCATTTTTCCTCTAGCTGTTTTCAAGATTTCCTGATTTTCGTTTGTTTTTGGAAGTTTGTCTCTGATGCACATGTGTGTGGTTTTCTTCATGTTTATCCCACTTGGGGTTTGCTGAGCTTGTCGAGCTTGTAAATGCATGCCCTTCACCAACACACTGCTATTTTCAGCCATTATTTCTTCAAATATTTTTTCTGACCCATTCTTTCTCCTTTCCTTCTGGTACTCTATCATTACTGCCTACAAACATAGGTTCTTTACCTGCCACACAAGAGGGGCCAAGTAAAAACTAGAACGCCAGGCTTATGGCAAGGAAATGGTTTTCATTTTGGGTGATGTCAGCCAGGAGACAAGAGTGAGCCCTCAAATTCATCTGTCTCTCCAAAAGATGGGAGGCGAGGGGTTTTAAAGGTTGCAAGGAATGCGGCTGCTTGTAGGGAGGGGGAGCCCGTGGCCTTGCTGGTCAGAGCTTTCCCACCAGCCTGCGTTTCACCTCGTGAGGCTGCTTACAGGTGGGAGGAGGAGGAGAAAACAAAACCCATAGGTGATGTCCTTGGTTGTCTGCCTCCTTGGGGGATGGTGGATTCTGCTGATAGGCAGCCAGGGAGTAAGCAGGGAAAGGGGATGAGTGCTTGATTTTAACCCCAAATGTGCTGGGTTTAATGTAGGGGAACTGATATCAGGGCCAGTGTCATGATCACATATTTGTTAGACTGTTTAGTGTTGATCCAAGTGACTCTGAGACTCTCTTCGATGTTTTTCAATTATCTTTTTCTCTGTTCTTCAGATTCTGTAATTTATTTTGATCTGTCTTCCAAGTTCACTGATTCTTTCCTATGTCAAGCCTGTTGTATTGTTAAGCACCTCCAGTGATTTTTTCTTTTTTTATTTTAGATTGTATGTTTTTAAGTTCTGGAATTTCCATTTGGCTCCTCTTTTGTAGTTTCTACTTCTCTGCTGAGCATCCCTCTCTTTCCATTCACTACAACAACACTGCTTTACAGTATTGAGCCTGGTTCCAACAGCCACTTTGAGGTCCTTGTCTGCGAATCCAGCATCTGACTGTCTTTTCTCCTGAGAATGGACCACGTTTTCCCGTCTCTCTGTTTGCTGAGTAATTTTGAACCACAGCCCTGACTTTGTGAAGCTGTGTTGTGGACACTCTGGATTCAATTACATTTTAACACTCTTCAGAATTTTTGTTTTAGAAGTCAATTAACTTAATTGGATTCAAACTGGAAATTATATCCTTTGGGTGGCAGCTCAAATCTCAGTTCAGTTCTTTTTGTCCCAAGAGTGCTGTTTGCAGTTGGATACACGGTTGAGTGATTAGAAAGCTCTTGCAGAGGGCTTAGACTTCACACTCAGGGTGCTCACTCTGCAGATCTTTCCCTCACGCTCCCTCACTTTGTAGTAGCTGTGGTTACCCTGAACTCTGTCTTTCCTTCAGGCCAGAAAGCTGGACACTTTTCAGAGCTTCAGCCCCATTCTGCGTGGTGCCACAACTGCAGTCTGACTTCAGGCTAAAAGCCAGAAAATGGAATTTCACCTTCTGACAGTCTCTCCCTCACTTTTGACTTCTCTCCAGAGTCCACCTGCTTTGGTTTCCTCTCAAGAGCCTTATCGTCATTGTTTCATTGATTTTGTCCAGAATGTATATTCATTATCTGTTAGAGGGGAAGGCTGCTTGGAGTTTGTGCAGCCATACTAGAAATGAAATCCTTCATTTATTGATTTTTAAATGATAAGCTACCATATATTTCTAGAAAGAGTACAACTTGGCCAAGACGACCTGTCCTCTTTTATTTAGTTGGATTCAATTTGCTAATATTTTCTTTAGGATTTTTATCTATGTTCATGTGAGAAATTTGGTCTACAATTTTCTTTCTTGTATTTTCTTGTAAGGTTTTGGTATCAACATTTGGCTGGATTCATAAAACCAACAGGACACGAGAGTTTTACCTGGTTGTGAAACATCACTCCAACTAACTGATGACTAAGGCAAAGTCCTCAGCCTGCCTCAATCGGAATTTTCTCCTTTAGAGAAAAGGAGTAACAACAGTCCCTTTTTCAGAGCGTTATTGTAATATTTGCTGAAAATAAAACCTGAGAAGTGCATCTCACAGTTCCCATAGTAAACACTCAGTAATTTGTAGTTGTTATAATTATTATTGTCATATCTATAATCCATCGTAATTTTGGAAAGGGAAACCATTAAGTTTATTCCTAATATAAGCTCATAAGGAGTGTGGAGTACGAACATGAATAAAAAAAAAGATGAAATCCACTAGCATCATCCTTTGACTCAAAAGTGGAGAGACGTCTAAAGAAGACATATTTATCATTTCTAAAGAAAGTCAGAAATATTTTCTTCACTTAAAAAATTTTATAATGTTCACTTTGAAATAATTTCAAATTTACAAAAAGTTATAAAGTTGGTACAAAAAAAAATTCCCATATACTCTTCACCCAAATTGCCAAAGATCTTATGAGTAAAGTACAAATATCAAAATCAGGTAATTAACATTGATTCAAAAATATTATCTGTTTGACAGATCTTAATCAAGTCTTGACAATTGCTGTCTGGTGCAGTTTATAAGCTAAGATCACGCATTATATTCACTTGTCATTACATTCAGTTCCCATGTCTCCTTGGTTTATTTAATATGAAAAAGTTTCTTAGTCTTTCTTTGTCTTTCACCGTCTTGTCATTGGGGGACTAGCCAGTTATTTTGTAGAAACTCCTTTAATTGGGGATTGTCTGATATTTTCCCATGGTTAGAATTAAAATTAGGCACTTTTAGCAGGAGTGACATCTTTCTTAGTTCCTTATATCAGGAGCCACATGATGTAGATTTGACCAAGTTTTGGTGGTGTTTTCTTTGATCATATGATTAAGGGTGTTGTCTGCCAGATTTCCCCATCGTAAAGTTACTATCTTTCCCTTTGGGAAGATACCTTTGAGACTATATAAACATCCCATTTCTCATGATTCTTCTTCCCACTAACATTAGTATTCATTGATGATTCTTGCCTGAAACAGTTATTACTGTATTGTTTGCAAAATGGCAGTTTTCTATTTGCATCATTTTTTCTACATTTATTACTTAAGTTTCTACTGTAAGAAAGAGTTTCCTTTTCTCCCCATTTATTTATTTATTAGATTATTTATATCCCTAGGGACTCATGGATTTTAATTTTATTCCAGCAGGTATAACACATCATTATCTTCATTTATTTTCTTGCTCAAATTGTCCAAAATTTGGTCACTGGGAGCTCTGCCGTGTTGCTCCTGTATCTTGTTGACATGTCTCCATCATTTCTGGAGAACTTCTTTGTTTTCTAGCACTATGAAACACTCTAAGTTTATATTGTGCTTTCCTTGCTCCAGCCCAGATATTAGTGATTTCTCCAAGGAGCCCTGGTTCTGTTTTATTGAGGGTGATATTTAAAATGAAACATCAGAGCAGTAGTGTGCTCATTAGGTGGGATAGCATTGCTTTTAGGTCCTTTCAGTGCAGACAGCCAGGAAATACACATATGCGTATCAATTTCTATATCTATATAGCTATAATGACATGTATAGATACATATGTGTATATATAGATACATGCATCGATATTAACAGCTATGAGTTCCTACTCTAATTCCAATGCAACCCGCAGGATTTAGTCTTTTTTTTAGCTTGCCCTACTGGGGGTCTCCCTTCTGCCTGCGTAATCTGGTGGATTTAGGCAGAGATCAGGCTCATCCTTTCTGTGGTTTCTTTGCTTCTGAAAATTCCACCCTAATTTCAGCTGCTCTGGTGACCTCAGGCTCGGTCATCTGAAACCTCAAGCCCGTTAGGCTTCAGCTTTCTGTCACACAAGATGTGCACGGCTGGAGAGTGCTTCAATTGAAAAAGTAGAAAACTCACAGACTTTTCTCTGTGTAGCTCTATCTGTCGAGTCTTTTTTTTTTTTTTTTTTTTTTTGCCAAGTCACCTGCAGTCTCCCCTGAACATTCCAAATTTAGCTGTCACCCAGGAATTTGGGCAGAGTTTATACTTCGAATTTGGTTCTCCCTCCTTCTATGGTTCTCTCACTGCAGGATTCCCCCATTTAAATTTCCACCTGCTATTAGCACTAAACTCTGATCTCTGGTTCCCTAAGCGGACCGGCTGCAATTTCCACTCCATTCTCAGCCACAGGCTTTGGTTTTGCGGGTGCTGTCAGAACAGAAAGCTGCAACTTCATAATTATTACCCCGTCTAGTTCCGGGTTGGTTTGTTTGTTCTGAGAAGAAACTTTCTTCCAGTGTCTTTAATAGTTATGTTTTTGTTTTGTGCCGCTTTTTCAATACTTATCTAAGAACAGGTTTTTGTGACCACTTCATGGAAGTTGTTCTCTCAGTGTATTTTTATTTGCATTTCTCCAATTATGAGTGAGGTTAAATATCTTTTCATATACAGAAGGATCATTTCACATCTTTCTGTGGGTGTGAATTGTCTGCTGATGACATCTGTCCACTTTTATATTTGGGATTTTAGTCCCATATTTAAGAATTATATATTGGGGACATTAGCCCCTTATCTGTGATATGTGTTGCAAATATTTTCTCCTGGTTTGTCAGTTGTCATCTGCTTTGTTTATGGTGATTTTTGCCATACAATGTACAAAATTTTTTAGATAGTCAAATTTATCAGTCTTTTTAAAACTGCCTCTGGATTTTGAGGCATAGTTTAAAAGGCCTTCCCTAAACCAGGGTTAAAGAGGATTTCACCCATGTTTTCCAGTAGTTTGGGCATGGTTTTGCTTTGTACATTTAGATCCCTGATCTATTTGCAGGATGGTCTTGTTTACGGTGTAAGGTATGAATCTAATTTTTCCTTTTCCCAAATGGCTAGCCAGTTCTCCCAAAACCTTTTGTTTAAATTTCATCTTTTGCCCCAGTGATTTGAAATACCATTTTTACCTTAAACCAAGTTTCTGTATGTACTTGAGTCTCTTTCTGGGCTTTCTATTCTATTCCACTGATCTATTTGCCTATTCTTCCACCAATACTATGTATTTGTATAGAGGCTTTGTAGTATATTTCAATATCTGGTAAGATTAGTTCCCTCCTGCTTTGAAATTTTTCTTTTATTTTTGGCCATTCTTTCATTAGTGTTTTTCCTTATAAACAGCAGCGTTAATGTATCAAGTTCATAAAAAAGCTTTTTGATATTTTATTGATATTTCATTAAATGAATGTTAAATTAGGGGAAAATAAAATTTTTACGATGCTGAGTTATCCTATTCCACTTGTTCAAGTCAACTTTTGTGTTTTGTAAGAATATTTTAATATTTCCTTCCTATAGATTTGGAACATTCCTTGTTAATTTTGTTCCTAAGTATTTAATATTCTTTGGTGCTATTATAAATGGGGTTTTTCTCTACCATTATTTCCTTTAGCTGGAGATTGTGTGTATGAATATCATTGATTGTTTAATGTTGATTTTATATACTGCTACTTTACTGAATCATTTAGTAAAGTTATCTGTATCATTGACTCTAGGGTTTTCTGTATATACTACCACATGACCTACACGTAAAGATAGTTTTGCTTTTTCATTTTTTCTTATGTGTCCAATTGATTTCACTTCTGTGATTGCATTGGCTAGTGCCTCTAGTGCAACGTTAAGCAGAAGAGAAAGTAGGCATCCTTTACCGGTTCCTGATAGGGGTGAGCACTAGAAGCATTTAGTTTTTTCCCTTTAAGTAAGACGCCAGCTTTAAGAATGAGACAGATATGTTAAGAATAACACCAAAAGCAAAGTAGGTGGAGACAGGCATTGGGACAAGAGCCTGCCGAGACTGTGATTCCCTGATGACCAGACCAAAACGAGAAGGAGGAATGGGAGATTGTTCTAAGCCTGTGAAAGGACCCTCCATTAGAGCAGTGGAAAGTCTATGGGAGGTTTCCATGTGCCATGATGCTTTCTTCCTGCTCAGCCCAGAGATTTCTTGTCCCCCTCCTCCTCTACCCTTGGGACTGTCCTGGATATCTAGGCCAGGCCTGAGGACTGCTACATTCCTCAAGCCAGCTTAGGCACTGGAATTCCTGAGCAACCTATTTGTCTCCAACCCTGCCATACCTGACTTCCCCCTTCACCCTGTTGAGTGAGAGCTGTGGCCTTGGCTTAGTTACCAACACAATCTACACAGGATAGAGACAATAAAATTGGTATTGTTGTTTGTGCTGTCACTGAGATTTTGCTATAGGATTGTCTGAATTTGGTCAATTGATTCTATCCAATATCATTTACATCCAAGGGCACTGATTTCTACACATTCATTTCAGTAGTACCATGTGAAACAGAGAGGCATCATTCAATTTTATCCCACATCCTTCATAGCTAGGCTCAAATGAGTTTAGCAAAAATTTAAGGGCATTTAAATAGTGGTTATCTCTCCCTTTCTAACTTTCAAGTCTGAGCTTATTTCACTGCACTCTGCTGTTTCCAGAGAGGTAGGGAGCCATTGTGGGATGCAGAATTGGTTAAAAAATAGTCAAATGGAGTTGTACTGTACCAAACACAGTGATAAGTTGTGAAGCCACAGAAGCAGAAAAACAATTGTCAGTAACAGAATGTCTTCTAGAGAGATTGACAGAATAGACACACAAGAAAACAGAATTTTAGCCAAAGAAAGGCAAGAAAACAAGCAATTTCTACACAAAAGAAGGCAGAGAAAGTAACAAGACCAGCCGATGGCTTGAGCATTATTGAAAACAAGACCAAAACAACTGTTTAATGAAGCAAACGGCCTGGGGCTAGTGGTGCATTCAACAATGATGTGAGGAAGATCATCCTGCTGGCATAATATAGTTAAATGTTCAAAATAAACAAGGCATACAATTATAGCTATGTTTTCGTTTCTCCAAGAAGCTCACTTTTAGCGGAAGCTTTGACACAAAGTTTCAGAATTAATTCTCTTCCTATCTCATTTTTTCTTTATCCATAACTGGGTGCTGCTGTCTGGTCGCAGAGGATTATGGAGGATTATGAAGCACTCTGGAGCCAATGTGCCTCCCAGTAACTGCAGGCTGGAGGCCGTATGGAGAAGGTCTTCACGGCCACCATGGCCTTCCCCTTGGTGCTCTGGCAGGTGGGCAGCAAGGACACTCAGACGCTGCAGCACACCGGCATGAATGTGAGGAACTCGGCTTCATCGAAGGTGTCAGGGAGGCTCCTGGGGGCAGAAGCAGTAGAGGAGCTGACCAAGGCCAGGAGGCCCGGGTAGCCCAGGACCCAACAGAAGGTGGTGGCCGAGCCCTCATTACACTCTGTGATGCTGAGTCCAGGCTCAGAGTGCGGGTCTGTGTCTGGAAAGTGGGGAGAACTCACCAGACACGCCCCACAGGACATCACTTGGACCAGAGAGCAGGCGAGAATGATGGAGTTAGAAGCTCTGGGCCCCACGCAGAGCCTGACTCTACCCCCTGGTCCTGTGGCCTTGAAGGCCAGAACCACAGTGATGGTCTCTGACAAAGTGGTGGAAAGAGCTACTGTGAACACATCCCAAAGGTTGTTTGTGGGAGAAGCCAGGTCACTGTGGTAGGACGACCAACGAAGAGCAAGGAGCGGAGTAAGCAGAGGGTCAGGGAGAAGAGAATACCGCCGAGAGACGGCTTGTGGGCTTGGACGATAGGAGTGTCCCGATGCCTCGGAAAGACCCCCGGAACCAGCACTGTGGGGAGAGAGAAGGGAAGAGCTGCACAGGCCAAGGCCGTTCCCAGGGTCCTTCTACGGCCAGGAGGGTGGTGGCCTTGGGGAGGCAGCGATCTCTCTCCCTGTTTGGGTACCGGTCCTCTGGGCACTTCTCACACGGGCCCAGGCCTGAAAGGGAAGGAGGGGCACAGCAGGGATGGGTTCAGACACAGTGTTCTGACTCCAGCTGGAATCCCAACCTGAACAACTAATACTTGCACAGCTGTAACACGTATCCTGATTTGGTCTTAAAATCACATGTGTATGTGTGTGTGAATGTGTGTGAGGAAGATTGTTGCTGAGCTAAGATCTGTGCTAGTCTTCCTCTGTTTTATGTGGGATGCTGCCACAGTGTGACTTGACGAGCTGTGCTATGTCTGCGCCTGGGATCTGAGCCCCTGAACCCCGGGCCCTAGAAGTGGAGCGCAGGAACCCAACCACTATGTCACTGGGATGGCCCCTAAAATCACATTTTTTAATTCAAACGCTTGGCATGCCCGGCCGTTTCCCCAACCAAGTCAGTGCTTCGTGTCTCCCTCCCCGGTGACCTGAACCACATCTCTCTCACCTTCGACGTGCAGAAGGAAGGCGATTTACAGGCGTGTGTGCTTGAATCATTTTCTGCTGTCAGACTCATCCTTTTAGATTAAAGAGATGTATTTCTTTTCATCTTTATTTACAGGAATGTAATTCAATCAGTTTGATTATTTCGGGTTTCTCTTCTTTAAACTTCTAGGTCTGTATGTAAAATTACAGAAATTACTTGGTTACAGGCCCTGTGCCAACCGTTGAGATAAACTCTCTCACCTAAGCTTCATGAGCAATCTGAGGCAGGCCCTGAGTCCCATCCTGCAGGCAAGAAAGCTGAGGCTCAGGAATGGGTCCAGCTCTGCCAACAGCCTCCCGGTGCTGTTAGAAAAAATGCCCCAAGCACGACCATGCCCAAAGGGCCCAAAATGAACCAGATAGGTCTCACCTTGTACTTTCCTCTCCTTCCTCCTATTTCCACCCTCGGGGGTCTACTCTCAGTTCCTCAGACAGGCAGCGCTTCCTTCTTTCTGTCTGGAATGCTCCCCATCCCACCCCACCCTTCACCATAGTGACATGCACTCCCCATTCTCAGTGACACTTCCTCAAAGCAGGGTCCCTGAAGTGTTTCACCAGGTGCCCTGGGCCAAGCCCACAAGGCCCGCTGTCCTATTCTCTAACACTTAGCACAGTTTTTTAAAATTATCTACATTTTTTATTATGCCTGCGTCTACTCCACAGGAAGAATAAATTTCATGAAGGCAAGAATTATGTCTGTTTCTTACGCACCATATTTTCCCTAGCACTGAGCTCAGTGCCTGGTCCATAATAACCAATAATTAATATATATGTAATAAATGGGTGAATTAATGAACTTTCAATTTTGACATTTAATGTACAAGTAAACTCACATGAGTGATGTTTACTTGCTAAACTTCAGTTTCCTCGTCACAAAATGAGGATCCTAATATGTAATTCCTCAGCATGAAGAATAAATGTGAAGACACATATAGAAGATTCAGCAGAAGCTCTGGCATATGTTAAATGCCAGTTCCTGGTGGCTACCATCCTTGTCACACTAATCATGCTCACGATCATCACCACTGTCACAAATGCTACCCCTCTGATTCACTGGTAGGTCTAGCTCCCATCCTGTCCTGCCTAAATTCCGACCTCAGTGCCTTTGCACGTATTCTGTTCCTTAGATCCCTTTTCATCTGAGATTAGTTATCCAAGCCTGTGTTTATCTGACCACATTGGCTCTCCCTGCCCTGAAGATCACAGTAATTAGGTACCACCCCTTCTTCCCTCTGTGCACATATGAACAGACGGATACATGCACCTCCCTAGAGGCTCCTACCCCTCTGTCCTGGGCTGACTGTAGGAAGAGTCCACACTCACACATAAGTTTGGCCTCGTAGAAACAGAAGGATACTGGAAGTTGGTCTGCAGTGTACCGGGCTCCTGTGTTAGGTGTTGGACATTTTTTCAGTTTTAGTAGCCTTGATACCACCTTCCATTCCCAGGTAGATAGTACCCCAAATTCTTTCCCTAATCCCACATCCAAACCTGCTCTCAGGTCTTCCATTTCATTTAGTCCCCCTGATTCTATAACAGCTTATAGGGAAAACTTCACCTGAGTTTTACGGGCTTTAAATTCAAGATATTGTTTAGCTGTTTTTAGTAGAAATTTTGTGTCTGCTACCTGCTTGGAATCTTTGCCTATTAGGACCTAGTGTAGGTTATGCGACAAGCATAAGACTTGATCATCATACAGATGGGGAAGAAGCCATCTCCGCCACACATATCATGTTTCCCAAGCATATCTTTTTCCTCCACCGTCTTTCTCTGATACCACCCTCTCTCTGCTCCCAGCTCATCACTCTGCGCTTTTTCCTGGGCTTCTCCTGAGTTCTTCACGTCGAGTCCCCTCAGAGGGAGCTGTCCCCGAGGAGTCGTGGATGACTCTCAGCCCATTCTGTTTCTGCGACAGTGGAGGAAAAGAGAACAGTTTCTCTCCAGACCCTTACATCTCGCCGGAAATCTCCCCCACTGGGCATGGGCCACAATCAAAGCAGCAGATGGGGCTCCACATAGCAAGCAGTTTTCCTAAATCCAGGACCCCAGCTTGGAGAACACTCAGAGATGGGCTTCTGAACAGTAACGGGAGAGGAGAGTTCATGGGGGGTTAACAGCAAAGGCAAAGTATAGAGGACAGCATTGGAGAATATCTACTTATATCTGTGTAGGTATGTGTAAAACAGGTATGAGACTACTTTTGATATATGTCTAGGGGACAGAGAACTTAGAAATGAAGCCAAATAAAGTCAGTGTTGATGTCAGTCGAGGGACTTAATGCAAGTTACCTGGATATGTTCCAGTTGTCAGGGGTTGGATGGGAGAGCCTACAGGACTAACTATCGTCCCGGAAATGATTGCTCAGTTACAGCAAATGTATAGTTGAGTGATTTAGAAATTACTGAGCCTCAGTAGGCATTTTAGTGAATTATGAAAAGAAGTTAATTATTTATTGACCCATGTAGACACAACCTCAGGAGGCCTGATCAGGTTGGTTTGGTTTGATTATATTAGGTGATGCCAAAGATCCAAATATTTTTAACGAGATCTACGTGAACAAGTTATTTTGTGTTTTAAAGCAAAAACTACCTCTTAAAGAGTTAAAAAGTTATTTTATTCATATAAGTATGTACATATTTAGACTAAATGGACAGAGAATTATTTTTTGATTCATTGCATTGTTTTCTCATCATGGCCATTTACGTTTATGTTGATTCTGACCTTTTTACAAAAAACTATTGCCCACTTTATCAGTTCCTCACAGATGATGAACTCTGGACCCAGCAGTGCTCTGGGGATAAAGTCTCCCACGTTCACCAGCTCTTCAGTGTCACTGAGGTGTCTATAAACATAGTTCTTCGTGTCATATTTTGCCTCAGGGTTTTTTTCCTCATCTAGAAATACATGGTCACCCACACTGTTGCTGAAATTAATGTTCTTCAAAGAGCTGTGCAGCTAATTGCAAGGAGGATTCTCACTTACAGCTTTGTTCAAAAGCGGGAGGATCACAGCAACAATTGCTGGTGACTCGGGATCCATGGCCTGAGGCTGGCAGCATCTGTGGAGGCCCAGGGGACTCTACAGACCAGGAGGTCCTTCGGATGACTCGGTGCTGCCATCATATCGGCCTGTTTCACTGCTTTCAGGGCTGGGAAACAGTCCTCTGACGGCGCATATTAAGCAGGACTCAAACCAATTTTCACAGCTAATTTAACAAAATTAGAAAGCTCCTAAATCGGGAATATTATTCAAGAAAAGTGAGATTCAGAGAAATTCCATGACACCTAATGAGCAATATATTTTTAGTATCATAATTAAGAGAAAAATCAGTTTATCTCCCCCAACTAGTGTGTATCCCACCTACTAGAATTAAGTTCCACGAAGAACTGGATTTTTATTTTGTCTTGCTTTCCTACTGAATTCCAGTGTTGAAAACAGTGTCTGGCACAGAGTAAGTGATCAATACATGTTGATGAATGACTGACTCTGCTTTGCAATCCGCTACTATCACACCATTAGACCCTGCAGGTTAAGAAATTCACTGGAGCTAGTTTAAGCAAAACCTTGGTACCCTACTAGAAGCTTAGTGGAGTATCTGATGGTTAATTTTAAGTGTCAACTTGGTTAGGCCGTGGTACCCAGATATTTGATCAAACACCAGTCTAGATGTCACTGTGAAGGTATTTTTATATGAGATTAACACTTAAATCAGTGAACTTTGAGTAAAGCAGATTGTCCTCCATAATGTGAGTGGGCCTCATCCAATCGGTTGAAGGCTTTAAGAGAAAAACACTGAGGTCCCCCAAGGAAAGAGGAATTCTGCCTCCAGACTGCCTTGGATTAGTGTTGCAATATCAGCTCTTCCCTGGGTCTCCAGCCCACCAGCCTGCCCTGCAGAGTTCAAACTTGCTGGCCCCGACAATCGCAACAGCTAATTCCTTAAAATCTGTCCATCTATCTATTGACTAATAGAAACGGCAAGCAATAGGATATATTGGAGTATATGAGGAAGCCATTTGGTGTAAACCTAATTCAGCCTGACTTTGTTTTTCCAAAAGGGCCTGACCATTGAGCATGCATTGTATATCTGCTTAAGCATTTGCTCTGTCCCAAAGACAAGAACAAATGGCCTTAAGACAAAGGTGTAACTTCCCCCACATTGGCCTTTCCTTAAGGATAAGCATCTTTGCCTAGGCTAGGAACTGATTGCTGTGCTCACCTGTGAGCAGTCTCGTGACTACTGTAAAAGGGACATTACAATCATATGTCAAACATCCTCTTTGAGGGTATATAACCGCTCTGTACACCCCACTTCTTTGGTGCCCTTCCTTCCTTGGAGAAGGAAGGCCCCAGGCCATGGTCCTCACATTTTAGCTCAGAATAAACTCACCCAAATTTTCATTTATAGATTGGTTATGGATTATTTTTGTCGACAAGAGTATCTTACAGATTCAAAAGTAAGTAGACTCAGGAAGAAACCAGATCCAAGTCCCCAAATACCAATAGGATCTATACAAATCTGTATTTTACTATCCCACTGCAGACTGGCTTTCCTAGTTCACTAGACTATATATGGGATTATTGATGTAAACAGTCCGATGACTGGAGTCTCTTAATCCTGATTTGGAATTACTGTGAGAAGGACTTCTGTTCACCCAGGTTGGGTAATAGCCTTTCCCTGCCCCCAAGTTATATGGCCAAAAGTGGAGTTCCTGAAGTCTGGGTAAGATAAGGTTCTTCTCCCAGCTCAGGGCAGCCTGCCATCTGTTAGTGGGAGAGCTCTGTGAAGGCTTCCTCCGACAGCAAGACGTCCTCACCCTCTCAGCAGGAATGCAACAGAAACCCCCCTTGTCTTGCTTCCTATGGCGGTTACAAGGCCCTGCTGAACCAGACAGTAAGAAAAAGGCTTTATATTGTGCGTTAAATTCTGAGTGCTGACTAGTTTTGAGAGAGAAATCCTGCAGCTTTTGCAAAGTAAAGCTATCTCCCATTTTGATAACCACTTCAAAGTGAATCAGCTGCCGCTTAATTTACATTGAATGTCTTTCTTCCCTTCTATAGGTCCCCTGTGGTCTGAGCATGAAGCACTTCTACTCACTATAAAAAGCAACGAAATTTCTTAAAGCAACGTAGTTCCTGAGATACCAGACAGGAAGTAGGAAAGCTGCGGCTGTGGCTGAGCAGGATAAAATTAGAAGAAAATTCTGAAGCCTTTAAAATGAAACAAACAAGCAAAAAACATGCTGCTGCAGCCATCAGCCCAAGGATTCTGGTGTCTGGGGACCCAATTTGAGAGGAAATCTTACCTTCCAGTGATGGGAGATAAGATGCTGGGCCTCTTCCATCCTGTTCTGATCCCCGTCATATCTGATTGGGAACATATCATGCAGAGCCCAGGCCATAGCATACTGGGCATCGAAGGTGATGTCACTCTGGGCAGACATGCTCACTTGAACATAGTTCAGGGGGAGTGTGTCTGAGGAAGCATTTGGCGAGCCTTTTTGTTGCTCTAGTGTTGCAGGCACATCTGGGCACTGAAAGGCTGAATGCCAGAAACTCGTAAGAAAAATATTCTCTTGGCATTTAGAAGGATTGACTCTCCTGAGGAATGTCCCAAATCCAGGAATATCACCTATCTGGTGAGAGAATACCAGAGACCCATCAAAACAGTGACTTTCCAATGGTTGGGCTTCATGGTAACATCCCACTGAGGCGAGATGACACACACTTTTGTTACTATTGGAGAAGTGGGCTGTGAATATCTCATGATCTTCAGGGATCTGTATCTCCGTGAATGACAGTCACTGTAGTTGATCACTCTATGAACTTAATCTTGAGATTATCAAAGGCCTCCTTCTATCTCTCACTGATAGGGATCTTCTCTAAAAAAGCTGCACACACCCTATTATAGGCCATTTCTTCTCTCAGATCTGAGAGAAGCCTTTCATTCCCCATGTCATCTGAGGCAGCAAGGCCCACCTCAGTCCAGCATGGCCTTAGGCAGAGAGGAGTCCTTGGGGGCCATCTGATAACGGAATGGATACGAAATTTTGTCACTCAGAATGGGATCATAAGGTCCATAGATGATCTGAATTGGGGGGAAGGGGGAAATGGGCCATTGGGGTTTTTTAGTAGCCAATTTTTAGAAATTGGTTATAATAAAGTAAAACTTATTCCTTCCTGGCTCTTATAAAATTTTTTACGTGTTATGGAATTTATTATAAATTAGTTGCTGCAAGATTCAGCAGTGGAGAGGATTCAGGTTATCCTTGAAAGACTCAATGTATTCCACTTCCTCTTGGAATTCAAGAACTGAAATGTGGAACTCCATCCTCTTACATCTAGTCACGTGGAAGTGGTCCAGGTTGGTTTGATATATTATTGGTCTCCTCCCCATCTTATATTTTTCCTTTCCCCTATACCATCTCCAAATAATTCCTCAAAATACAAGACCCCTAGTTATAGCCAGCCTTGCCTGGACAATTTAATGGGGGATGTGTCGATCCCACTTCACCTTTCACACGACAGAGGCTCTAAGAAAAGTACAGGAGACAATGAGCTGCCATCACCTGTGGGAACGTGTAAAGCTCAAGAAGTTGCTCCATCTGGACAGACAGGAAAGAGGTGGCCTCTCTAATGACAGCCTGCCTGTCATTGAAGAGTTGGCCTGCTGCCTCTGGCCCCTGTAATTAGGGATGGCGGGATTTCCACCAGCCAGCCACCTCTGGGAACTCTCCAAGGTCCTGCTATCATTGTCGTAGGTACTGTAGATACGGAATCCCAGAGAGATATTGGGCAAAAGATCAGGGTCGCTGTTAACCTCCTCCACAGCAAATTCTAGAACCAGAGCCTGCTGGTACTGTTTGTGGAGCCACCTGCAGAGAAGGAGCAGAGTTTTCTGTCTGTACAAGACTTCCAAGAATTCGTTACTTTTGGAAAGGTCAGTCTTAGAGACTACAGCTCAGGTGTTCACTGAGTGTGAGCATGGGAAGCAGTTGTCTCCCCAATGTCCTTGTGCACATTTGGATCTCATTAATGTTCTTGAAAATACAGGCTGACTTTCTTCTGTCCCTGGGAACCCAATGAAAAGTCAGACTTCCTAGGACCTAGGTCAGGTAATCGATTACTTCCTTGAACATAGAAGTGATGAGTTAGGATGTAAATTAGGATGATTGAAACAGTGATTTTTAAATTTTTCAGTTCTAATAGATATTTTTCCACTAATAAGCTTAGATAAGAATGACTTTTGTGCAGTCACTATATATTGTGAACTTCTTAAGAGGGATTCTTTGAACCAATGTTGTTGGATATGGAGGGGAGAGAGTGACAAAAGGAATAGAATAATGATGAGGTTAAGATTTGGGAATTGGCCTGCTACAGTATGAATCCCAGCTCCACCACATACTAGCTATATGAGACTAAACTCTGAGTATATCATTTGCTCATCTTTAGCATGAGGATGATAATAATAATCCACCTTATGTGGCTGTTTTGAGGGTTGAATGAGTTCATCCACATATCACATATCACCTCCCAACACGTAGTAAGTGTTCAATAGGTACTAACCACTATTGCTACCCCTGTTACTTATCTCTTAATATTCTCATGCCGTGAGGGCTTTTGGCTTAAAATGGAAAATTCAGTCTATCCTAGGAATGCAATTTGATGTTTTGATATAATGGAGATATGATTATAATCCATGATCTATCTGCCTTTGGATCTTGACTTTCCCAGCCCCTCTCCTCCCTTCCTCCCTGCTCTTCTCTCTCTCTCTCTTTCTCTCTCTCTCTCTCTCTCTCTCTCTCTCTCTCTCACACACACACACACACACACACACACACACAGAGCAAGAGAACAGCCAAGATATCTTGGCATCTTCTTGATTCTTATTTGTGAGCCAAATTCTCAGTCAGGCCTCTGATCCTAGATATTTAATTCCTGAGCACAAAATGATGGTTTTGGATAAATGAA
Organism: Equus quagga; assembly: GCF_021613505.1. NCBI lineage: Eukaryota > Metazoa > Chordata > Mammalia > Perissodactyla > Equidae > Equus > Equus quagga. The sequence goes on from NC_060273.1 coordinate 46,152,212, forward strand.
TTAAGAGATTTCTCAAAGTTTTTACTTTATAAGTGTTACTATGGAAAACAGCCTCACACATGGCTATCATTTTCTACTTCAACAAATAGGATATGAGGGAAAAGTATGTGTGCAGTAAAGATGTTCAGAATTTAGAGTTTGGGGTAAAGTCTGATCCTACAGAGACAACATGACTCTGGTCATTAAGGGAAAAAGGACTGTGGCAAACTAGGATGGGGCGGGCGGCTTGGGCCTCAGAGGGAATCTCTTTATCTCTTTAATTCACAAATATGCCATAGACTTACCATCGTACACAGATGTGGTGAGGGCACCAGAACACTCAAAGAGAGGAGAAAGGGGAAAGGGCCTTTATATGCAGTTCATGTAATTAGACTGTGGGAGTTTAACAGGCTGTTGGTGGGGAAGGAAAAGAAAGGAAGGGAAGAGAAGGAGAGAGAAGGGAAATGGAGGGGAAGAGAGGGGGAGAGGAAGGGAGGGGAAGAGGGGGAAGGGCTGGGAGGAGAGGAGATTTTACATGTTTTCATATGAATATTGGCCATTGAAATTCCCTCTTTTGTGAACTGCCCTGTTTATTTCATTTGATGGTTTATCTTTTTTTCATCATTTTCTTTTTAACTTGAAAGAATGATCCTTATTTTCTAGGTAGTAGTGCTTTTTCAGTTATATGTATTGCAAATATCCTTAAATTTTTGACTTGACTTTTCACTTTAAGTGGAAAGAAATATTTCATGAACAGAAGTTTTTAATTTTAATGTAGATGACTTGTTACCCTTTTCTGTCTAGTACTTTTTGTACTCTACACGTTAGACATTGAAATCTTCAATCCGCCTGGCGTGTGTATATGAGGTGGAGATACACCTTTATTTCTCTCTATCCAGATAGCTAATTTTTCAACTCCATTTATAAAAGAGTCCTTCCTTTACCTACTGATTTCGTGTTACCTCTGTGATAGATCCAAGTGTGATAAATGTGTGAGTCTGTTTCTGAACTCTGTTCTGTTCCCTTGGTCACTCCATCTACACTTTCAGTGAAACCATGAGTCTCAGTTATTCTAGCTTTATAATGTCATGATGTATATCTGGTAGAGAAATCCTCCACCCTCTACTTGTTCATTGGCATGATGTCTATTCTTGTTCTTTCCTCTTCTGTGTGAATTTTAGGACTATCACTGAATCTAGAGAATAATTTGAAATATAAGAATTTGATTGAAATTGAAATCTTTGAATATTGATTCTTCCTATCCATGGGACTGCTCATATTTTAAAGTTTCCTTTAATATTCTCCTATACACTTTATGATTTCTGCACATGAATCTTATATAACTTTTAAAAGTTTACTTTTAAATTTTTTAGTTTGTGTTGCCATTTAATTAATACATTAAAAAAATACATGTTTACTTGTTTGTTGCCAAGGTCTAGAAATGTGATTGAGGACTAGTCATTCTTCTATTTTGCCTAATGACAAACTAGTTCCTTTGATCCCACTGAAGAAAACTAAAAATGCTGGATGAAATAGTTTTAAAAATTTTTTGAAGCAACAAAGGTCTAATAAGACAGTGGTCATTTCCCGGGGATGAGGGAAATCCAGAAGAGATAGAAAACTGAACAATCAGCCTTTCTTGATACTTAACAGGCAACTGAGAGATTGAGATTTCTTTCCAAATCCCCTGGAGCTGTAAAGAGCCTGGTAAACCACACCTTCAATGTGGGCCGGAAACCTGCTCATCTGCACCTGAAGAATAAGGGTGAAAAAGTATGAAAGCAGGCCTCACAATAAAGGCAGCCAAACATGGAAGCAACTTGGTGACCCAGAAAATCTCAAATCCTGAAACTGGATAGAATTGATCCAGTACGGATAGTGCTGTATCTTCTTGGGAAAAACAAGTTAAAATCCACTCTTGAGGAAGATAAGGTTATCTTAGTCTGAAATTATTTCTACAAATAATTTGTTAAATATAATGTCAAACACATGGTCGACTATATCAAGACACTTCAGGAAATAAGATACCATAAGCACAAAACTGCCAAAACAACAGGTAACAGAAACAGTCCCAGATGTTAGAACTACCAGACAGAGACTATGTAACAACCACATCCTCTCCAACACTTTCTACTTCTTGTCTTGTTAATTACAGCCATTCTAATGGGCATAAGGTGATATCTCATGGTAGTTTTGATTTGCATTTCCGTAATAATTAGTGATCTTGAACATCTCTTCATGTGCCTGTTGGCTGTCTGTATCTCTTCTTTGTAAAAATATCTGTTCAGATCTTTTGCCCATTTTTTTTTTATTAATGTTATGATGGATTACAAGCTTGTGAAATTTCAGTTGTACATTTTTGTTAGTCATGTTGTGGGTACACCACTTCCCCCTCCGTACCCTCCCCCCACCCCCCCTTTTCCCTGGTAACCACCGATCAGATCTCCTTCTCAATATACTAATTTCCACCTATGAGTGGAGTCATATAGAGTTCGTCTTTCTCTGACTGACTTATTTCGCTTAACATAATGCCCTCGAGGTCCATCCACATTGTTGTGAATGGGCCAATTTCGTCTTTTTTTATGGCTGAGTAGTATTCCATTGTGTATATATACCACATCTTCTTTATCCAATCATCAGTTTCTGGGCATGTAGGCTGGTTCCACGTCTTGGCTATTGTAAATAATGCTGCGATGAACATAGGGGTGCAACGGACTCTTGAGATATCTGATATCAGGTTCTTAGGATAGATACCCAGTAATGGGATGGCTGGGTCATAGGGTATTTCTATTTTTAACTTTTTGAGAAATCTCCATACTGTTTTCCATAGTGGCTGTACCAGTTTGCATTCCCACCAACAGTGTATGAGGGTTCCTCTTTCTCCACAACCTCTCCAACATTTGTCGTTCTTGGTTTTGGAAGTTTTTGCCAATCTAACGGGGGTAAGGTGATATCTTAGTGTAGTTTTGATTTGCATTTCCCTGATGATTAGCGATGATGAACATCTTTTCATGTGTCTATTGGCCATATTCATATCTTCTTTTGAGAAATGTCTGTTCATGTCCTCTGCCCATTTTTTGATCGGGTTGTTTGTTTTTTTGTTGTTAAGCAGTGTGAGTTCTTTGTATATTATGGAGATTAACCCTTTGTCGGATAAGTGGCTTGTAAATATTTTTTCCCAATTAGTGAGCTGTTTTTCTGTTTCAATTCTGTTTTCCCTTGCCTTGAAGAAGCTCTTTAGTCTGATGAAGTCCCATTTGTTTATTCTTTCTATTGTTTCCCTCAACTGAGGAGTTACAGTGTCCGAAAAGATTCTTTTGAAACTGATGTCAAAGAGTGTACTGCCTATATTCTCTTCCAAAAGACTTATTGTCTCAGGCCTAATCTTTAGGTCTTTGATCCATTTTGAGTTTATTTTGGTGTGTGGTGAAAAAGAATGGTCGATTTTCAATCTTTTGCATGTGGCTGTCCAGTTATCCCAGCACCATTTGTTGAAGAGACTTTCTTTTCTCCATTGTAGGCCCTCTGCTCCTTTGTCGAAGATTAGCTGTCCATAGATGTGTGGTTTTATCTCTGGGCTTTCAATTCTGTTCCATTGATCTGTGGACCTGTTTTTGTACCAGTACCATGCTGTTTTGATCACTGTAGCTTTGTAGTATGTTTTGAAATCAGGGATTGTGATTCCGCCGGCTTTGTTTTTCTTGCTCAAGATTGCTTTAGCAATTCGTGGTCTTTTGTTCCCCCATATGAATTTTAGGATTGTTTGTTCAATTTCTGTGAAGAATGTTCTTGGGATTCTGATTGGGATAGCATTGAATCTGTATATTGCTTTAGGTAGTATGGACATTTTAACTATGTTTATTCTTCCAATCCATGTGCAAGGAATGTCTTTCCATCTCTTTATGTCATCGTCAATTTCTTTCAAGAAAGTCTTGTAGTTTTCATTGTATAGATCCTTCACTTCCTTGGTTAAGTTTATCCCAAGGTATTTTATTCTTTTTGTTGCGATTGTGAATGGGATAGAGTTCTTGAGTTCTTTTTCTGTTAGTTTATTGTTAGTGTATAGAAATGCTACTGATTTATGCACGTTAATTTTATACCCTGCTACTTTGCTGTAGTTGTTGATTATTTCTAATAGTTTTTCTGTGGATTCTTTGGGGTTTTCTATGTATAAGATCATGTCGTCTGCAAACAGCGCGAGTTTTACTTCTTCGTTACCTATTTGGATTCCTTTTATTTTTTTTTCCTGCCGAATTGCTCTGGCCAGCACCTCCAGTACTATGTTGAATAGGAGTGGTGAAAGTGGGCACCCTTGTCTTGTTCCTGTCCTCAGAGGGATGGCTTTCAGCTTTTGTCCATTGAGTATGATGTTGGCTGTGGGTCTATCATATATGGCCTTTATTATGTTGAGGTACTTTCCTTCTATACCCATTTTACTGAGGGTTTTTATCATAAATGGGTGTTGGATCTTGTCGAATGCTTTCTCTGCGTCTATTGAGATGATCATGTGGTTTTTGTTTTTCATTTTGTTGATGTAGTGTATCACGTTGATTGACTTGCGGATGTTGAACCATCCCTGTGTCCCTGGTATAAATCCCACTTGATCATGGTGTATAATCTTTTTGATGTATTGCTGTAATCGGTTTGCCAAAATTTTGTTGAGGATTTTTGCATCTATGTTTATCAGTGATATCGGCCTGTAGTTCTCCTTCTTTGTGTTGTCCTTGTCAGGTTTGGGGATCAGAGTGATGTTGGCTTCATAGAATGTGTTAGGGAGTTCTCCATCTTTCTCAATTTTCTGGAACAGTTTGAGGAGAATAGGTATTAAGTCTTCTTTGAATGTTTGGTAGAATTCTCCAGAGAAGCCGTCTGGTCCTGGACTCTTGTTTTTGGGGAGGTTTTTGATTACCGTTTCTATTTCCTTACTTGTGATTGGTCTATTCAGATTCTCCATTTCTTCCTGATTCAGTTTGGGGAGATTGTAGGAGTCTAGGAATTTGTCCATTTCTTCCAAGTTGTTCAATTTGTTGGCATATAGTTTTTCATAGTATTCTCTTATGATCTCTTGTATTTCATTGGTATCTGTTGTGATTTCTCCTCTGTCATTCCTGATTTTATTAATTTGCGCTTTCTCTCTTCTTTTCTTGGTGAGTCTGGCTAGGGGTTTGTCAATTTTGTTAATTCTTTCGAAGAACCAACTCTTTGTTTCATTGATCCTTTCTATTGTCTTTTTTGTTTCAATATCGTTTATTTCTGCTCTTATTTTTATTATTTCCCTCCTTCTACTGACTCTGGGCTTTGTTTGTTCTTCTTTTTCTAGTTCCGTTAGGTGTCGTTTGAGGTTGCTTACGTGAGCTTTTTCTTGTTTAGTGAGGTGAGCCTGTATTGCGATGAGTTTCCCTCTTAGTACTGCTTTTGCTGCATCCCAAATGATTTGGTATGTTGTGTTCTCATTTTCATTTGTCTCCAGATAATATTTGATTTCTTCTTTAATTTCTTCAATGATCCATTGTTTGTTGAGAAGCGTGTTGTTTAGTCTCCACATTTTTGCACCTTTCTCTGCTTTTTTCTTGTAGTTGATTTCTAGTTTAATAGCGTTATGATCAGAAAAGATGCTTGATATTATTTCAACTCTCTTGTATTTATTGATGTTTGCTTTGGTTCCCAAAATATGGTCAATCCTTGAGAATGTTCCATGTGCACTTGAGAAGAATGTGTAACCTGCTGTTTTTGGATGAAGTGTTCTATATATATCTATTAAATCCATCTGGTCTAATTTTTCATTTAATTCTATTATTTCCTTGTTGATTTTCTGTCTGGATGTTCTGTCCATTGGTGTTAATGGTGTGTTGAGGTCCCCTACTATTATTGTATTGTTGTTGATGTCTTCTTTTAGTTCTATTAAGAGTTGCTTTACAAATTTTGGTGCTCCTGTGTTGGGTGCATATATATTTATAAGTGTTATGTCTTCTTGGTGAAGAGTCCCTTTTATCATTATATACTGTCCCTCTTTATCTTTCTTTATCTGTTTTGCTTTGAAATCTACCTTGTCTGATATTAGTATAGCGACACCTGCTTTCTTTTGTTCATTATTAGCTTGGAGTATTGTTCTCCATCCCTTCACTCTGAGTCTGTGTTTGTCTTTGGGGCTGAGGTGTGTTTCCTGGAGGCAGCATATTGTTGGATCTTGTTCTTTGATCCATCCTGCTACTCTGTGTCTTTTGATTGGGGAGTTCAATCCATTTACATTTAGAGTGATTATTGAGACGTGGGGGCCTACCACTCCCATTTTGTGTCTTGTTTTCCGGTTTTCTTCAGTTTCCTTCGTTTCTCGTCCCATGGTTTAATCTGTTCTGATGTAGAGCTGCTACTCTCTGTTGTTGTCCTTCTACTTATCTCCTCTGCTCTTGGTTTTGTAGCCCCTTTCCTTTTTTGGATTTTTCAGGAATGAGGGTTTTCCTGAGGATTTCCTGAAGAGGAGGTTTTGTGGCAATGAACTCCCTTAATTTTTGTTTATCTGGGAAAGTTTTTATTTCTCCATCGTATTTGAAGGATATTTTCGCTGGGTAGAGAATTCTCGGCTGTAGATTTTTGTCCTTCAGATTTTTGAATATATCATTCCACTCTCTTCTAGCCTGTAAAGTTTCTGCTGAGAAATCTGCTGATAGCCTGATGGGGGTTCCTTTGTAGGTTAGTTTCTTTTGCCTGGCTGTCCTTAATATTTTCTCCTTGTCGTTGACTTTTGCTAGCTTCACTACTATATGCCGTGGAGTTGGTCTTCTTGCATTGATAAAGTTTGGAGATCTATTGGCTTCTGTCACCTGAAGATCCATCTCCCTCACCAGATTTGGGAAGTTCTCAGCCATTATTTCTTTGAATAGGTTTTCTGCCCCTTTCTCCTTCTCTTCTCCCTCTGGTATACCTATAATCCTCACGTTGCATCTCCTAATTGTGTCGGATAATTCTCGGAGAGTTTCTTCATTTCTTTTAAGTCTTGCTTCTCTCTCCTCCTCTGCCTGCAACAATTCTATATTGCCATCTTCCAAATTGCTAATTCTTTCCTCCATATTATCGGCCCTACTGTTCAGAGCATCTAGATTTTTCTTAATCTCCTCTATTGTGTTCTTCATTTCCAATATTTCTGTTTGGTTCTTCTTTATCGTATCAAACTCTTTTGTGACATAGCTCCTGAACTCGTTGAGTTGTCGGTCAGAATTCTCTCTTAACTCATTGAGAATCTTAATGATGGCTGTTTTGAAGTCATCGTCATTTAGGTTATATATCTCATTTTCTTTGGGATTGTTTTCTGTGTATTTGATGCTTTCTTTCTGTTCTGGAGATTTAATGTATTTTTTCATATTGCTTGATGTTGTTGATTTGTGCCTCCGCATGGAGATAGAGTTTAGTTGCTCCTTTCACTTGTTTCAGCTGCTGCGGTGGGAGGAGCAGCTGTTTATATTTCACCAACCAGGGACCCTGTCCGTAGTTGCTAACTGGGCCTGGGCCCCTCTTCGTAGCCACAGTGGCCCTTTGGATTCCCTCCTCTGCCGTGGGGGCCGTCACAGGGGGGCTTCAGGCTGCAGGTGCCTACTGTTGCAGCCCACCTAGATGTGCTCTCTCCTTGGGGTCTGCAACGGTGTTATGGGCTTTTCCAGCGGCCAGGGGTGGGATCACTTATATTTGTCGCTCCGTTGCTGTCGGCACCCACCAAATCTCACTTGTCCTCTATAGGTCGCAGGAGAGCTATTGGCATCTTCTACAGTCTGTGGTTAGTACACCTAGCTATGCTGCTTTTGCCCTGGGGTCTTCCAGCCTTGTGGCTGGCGGCTGGGAGCCTTCTACTGGTGCTGTGCAGAGGCTTTCCCTAAGGCTGCTGTGAGCCTGTAGGGTTTCCCCCTAGGCTACTAAGCTGGGTCTCTGGAACTCTCTCCAGCCCCAGTCCTCTCCGAGATCTCCGGCAATCCCTAGACCCACGGGGCGGGCAACGGCAGCTTGGGGTCGCCCCGCCCTCAGGGCTTCTCTCCTGGCCTCTGCCGGAGCCGTGAATGCTGGGCGTGGCCCCTCTGCCAATGGCAGACAGAGAGTTTTGTCTGCTGCCCGGCGGAGCTCCGGCGCTTCCCCTCCGGGTCGCAGAACCGGCCTTTTGAAAGTTCCCCCCGCCCCGGTCTTCTCCGCGATCTCCGGCAATCCCTAGACCCACGGGGCGGGCAA
>NC_060273.1:46160501-46249101 GCF_021613505.1 Equus quagga
GTCCTCTCCGAGATCTCCGGCAATCCCTAGACCCACGGGGCGGGCAATGGCAGCTGGGGGTCGCCCCGCCCTCAGGGCTTCTCTCCGGGCCTCTCCCGGAGCCGTGAATGCTCAGCGTGGCCCCTCTGCTAATGGCAGACAGAGAGTTTTGTCTGCTGCCCGGGCGGAGCTCTGGCGCTTCCCCTCCGGGTCGCAGAACCGGCCTTTGAAAGTTCCCCCTGCCCCGGTCCTCTCCGAGATCTCCGGCAATCCCTAGACCCACGGGGCGGGCAACGGCAGCTGGGGGTCGCCCCGCCCTCTGGGCTTCTCTCCGGGCCTCTCCCGGAGCCGTGAATGCTCAGCGCGGCCCCTCTGCTAACAGCAGATAGAGAGTTTTGTCTGCTGCCCGGGCGGAGCTCCGGCGCTTCCCCTCCGGGTCGCAGGACCGGCCTTTGAAAATTCCCCCCGCCCCGGTCCTCTCCGAGATCTCCGGCAATCCCTAGTCCCACGGGGCGGGCAACGGCAGCTGGGAGATCTCCATGCCCTCCGTGTCTCTCTCTGGGACCCTCTGGGCGCCCCGAGCACCAGGCTGGATCCCCCCGCCAATGGCGGGGAGAGACTCTCCCCGCGGGCTCAGGTGTGCAACTCCAAAGTTTCCCTCTGCGTTTAGGAGTAATTGCAGGGGGTTTAGGTAGGGTTCTGGTTACCTGTTTCCACCGTCGCTCCTCTGTTGTGTTCTCGCTCCTGCCCTAGACGTGCGTGGATCCTCTGGGGGCGTCCGTTGGAAGAAAGCCGCTTGCGGGTACCAGGCTGCCCGTCGGGGTCGGAGAACCCTCACCTATTTCCACATCCTCCCGGAGGAAAGTCCATCCGCCTTCCGATGTATAGTCGCGTGGGTGTCTCAGACGTCCTGAGATGCTGTCTGGATATCCTTTGTCAAGCGATGTGTCCAAATAATTGTAGACTCGAAGGGCGAGAGACAAAGAGGACTACTCACGGCGCCATCTTGGCTCTTCTCCTCTTTTGCCCATTTTTTAATTGGGTTGTTAGTTTTTTGTTGCTGAGATGTATGAATTCTTTATATATTTTGGATATTAACCCATTAACAGATATATGGTTTACAGATATCTTCTCTAAATTTCCAGGGTGTCTTTTCGTTTTGTTGATGGTTTCCTTTGCTGTGCAGAAGTTTTTTAGTTTTATGTAGTCCCATTTGTTTATTTTTCTATTGTTTCACTTGCCTGGTCAGACATGTTATTTGAAAATATGCTGCTAAGACCAATGTTGAAGAGCATACTGCCTATGATTTCTTCTATAAGTTTTATGGTTTCGGGTCTTACATTCAAGTCTTTAATCCATTTTGAGTTAATTTTTGTGTATGGCATAAGATAATGGTCTACTTTCATTCTTTTGCATGTGGCTGTCCAGTTTCCCCAAGACCTTTTATTGAAGAGACTTTCCTTTCTCCACTGTATCTTCGTGGCACCGTTGTCGAAAATTAGCTGTCCATAGATGTGTGCACTGGGCTCTTGATTCTGTTCCATTGATCTGTGTGTCTGTTTTTGTGCCAGTAACATACTGTTTGGTTACTGTGGCTTGGTAGTATATTCTGAAATCAGGAAGTGTGATACCTCCAGCTTTGTTCTTTTTTCTCAGGATTCCTTTGGCTATTTGGGGTCTTTTGTTGTTCCATATAAATTTTGTGATTCTTCGTTCTATTTCTGTGAAAAACTGTCATTGGAACTTTGATAGGGATTGCATTAAATATGTAGATTGCTTTGGGAAGTATAGGCATTTTAACTATGTTAATTCTTCCAGTCCAAGAACATGGAATATCTTTCCATTTCTTTGTGTCTTCTTCAATTTCTTTCAACAGTGTTTTATAGTTTTCAGTGTACAGGTCTTTCACCTCTTTGGTTAAATTTATTCCTAGCTATTTTACTCTTTTTGTTACAATTGTAAGTGGGATTGTATTCTTAATTTCTCTTTCTGCTACTTCATTGTTAGTGTATAGAAACACAACTGCTTTTGTATGTTGATTTTTTATGCTGTAATTTTCTTGTATTCATTTATTATTTTCAAAAGTTTTTTGGGGGATTCTTTAGGGTTTTCTATATATAAAATCATGTCATCTGCAAATAATGAAAGTTTCACTTCTTCCTTTCCAACCTGGATACCTCTTATTTCTTTTTCTTGCCTGATTGCTCTGGCTAGGACTTCCAATACTACATTAAATAAAATGGTGACAGTGGGCATCTTTCTCTGGTTCCTGTTCTTAGAGGGACAGATTTCAGTTCTTCTCCATTGAGTATGGTGTTAGCTGTGGGTTTGTCATATATGGGCTTTATCTTGTTGAGGTACTTTCATTCTATACTCATTTTATTCAGAGTTTTTATCACAAATCAATGCTATATCTTGTCAAATGCTTTCTCTGTATCTATTGAGATGATCGTGTGATTTTTATTCTTCATTTTGTTAATGTGGTATATCACATTGATTGATTTGCTGGTGTTGAACCATCCCTGTATGCCTGGAATAAGTCCGACTGATCATGGTGTATGATCTTTTTAATGTATTGCTGTATTCAATTTGCTAGTATTTTGTTACGGATTTTTGCATCAATGTTCATTAGTCATACTGGCCTGTAATTGTCTTTTTATGTGTTGTCATTGTCTGGTTTTGGTATCAGGGTAATGTTGGCTTCATAGAATGAGTTAGGAAGCTTCCCCTACTCTTCAATTTTTTGGAAGAGTCTGAGAAGAATAGGTATTAAGTCTTCTTTGAATTCCTTGTAGAATTCACCAGGGAAGCCGACTGGTCCTGGTCTTTTATTTTGGGGGAGGTTTGTGATTACTGTTTCAATCTTCTTACTGGTGATTGGTCTATTCAAATTCTCTATTTCTTCTTGATTCAGTTTTGGAAGGTTGTATGAGTCTAAGAATTTATCCATTTCTTCTAGATTATCCACTTTGTTGGCATATAGCTTTTTGTAGTATTCTCTTATAATCTTTTGTATTTCTGAGGTGTCCATTGTAATTTCTCCTCTTTCATTTCTGATTTTATTTATTTGAGACTTCTCTCTTTTTTTCTTGGTGAGTCTAGCTAACAGTATGTCAATTTTGTTTATCTTTTCAAAGAACCAGCTCTTCATTTCATTGATTTTTTCTTTTTTCTTTTTTCTTTTTTTTTAGTCTCTATTTCATTTATTTCTGCTCTGATTATTTTTTCCTTCCTCCTACTGATTTTGGGCTTTGTTTTTTCTTCTTTTTCCAGTTGCTTTAGGTGCACTGTTAGATTGTTTATTTGAGATTTTTCTTCTTAGTTGAGGTAGGCCTGTATTGCTATAAATTTCCCTCTTAGAACTACTTTTGTGATAGCCCATTAATTTTGGCATGTCATAGTTTCATTCTCATTTGTCTCCAGGTCACTTTTTATTTCTCCTCTGATTTCTTCATTGACCCAATTGTTGTTCAGGAGCATTTTGTTTTATCTCCACGTATTTGTGGCTTCTCAATTTTCTTCCTATAGTTGACTTCTAGTTTCACACCGTTGTACTCAGAAAAGATGCTTGATATTATTCCAGTCTTCTTAAATTTATTGAGACTTGTTTTGTGGCCTAATATGTGATCTATCCTGGAGAATCTTCCATGTGCGTTCAAAAAGAATGTGTATTCTGCAGTTTTTGGATGGAATGTTCTGTATATATCTACTAAGTCCACCTGGTCTAATGTGTTATTTAAGGCCAACGTTTCCGTATTGATCTTCTGTTTGGATGATCTATCCATTGGTGTAAGTGGAATGTTAAAGTCCCCTACTGTTATTCTGTTGCTGTCTATTTCTCCTTTTACGTCCATTAATAATTGCTTTATATATTTAAGTGCTCCTATGTTGGGTGCATAGATACTTACAAGTGTTATATTCTCTTTTTGGATTGTTCCCTTTATCATTATGCAGTGCCTTTCTTTGTCTCTTGTTACAGTTTTTAAGTCTATTTTTGTCTGATAGAAGTATTGCTACCTCAGTTTTCTTTTCATTGCCATTTGTGTGGAGTATCTTTTTCCATCCCTTCACTTTCAGTTTGTGAATGTCTTTAGGCCTGAAGTGTGTCTCTTGTATGCAGCATATATATACGAGTCTTGCTTTTTTTGTTTGAGTGTTGTTTTTTTGTTTTGGTTTGGTTTGGGTTTTCGGTTTTTGTTTTTGTTTTTTTGCTGAGGAAGATTCTCCCTGAGCTAACATCTGTAGCCAATCTTCTTCTTTTTTTTTTTTTTTTTTTTAAAGATTTTATTTTTCCTTTTTCTCCCCAAAGCCCCCCAGTACATAGTTGTATATTCTTCGTTGTGGGTCCTAGTTGTGGCATGTGGGACGCTGCCTCAGCGTGGTTTGATGAGCAGTGCCATGTCCGCGCCCAGGATTCGAACCAACGAAACACTGGGCCGCCTGCAGCGGAGCGCGCGAACTTAACCACTCGGCCACGGGGCCAGCCCCAATCTTCTTCTTTTTTGCTTGAGAAAGATTCACTCTGAGCTAACATCTGTGCCAATCTTCCTCTATTTTGTATGTGGATCACTGTCACAGCATGGCCACTGACGAGTGGTGTAGGTCCACGCCTGGGAACCTAACCCAGGCCACCAAAGTGGAGTGTGCCAAGCTTTACCACTAGGCCATGAGGCTGGCCCCTAGGGTCTTGGCTTTGTTTGTTTGTTTGTTTGTTTTTGCTTGTTTGTTTGTTTGTTTGTGAAGGAGATTGGCTCTGAGCTGACATCTGTAGCAATGAAGCAGAACATGCGATTTTAACCACTATGCCGATGGATCAACCCTGGTCTTGTATTTCTTGTCCAATCGGCCACCCTGTGCCTTTTGAGTGGAGCATTTAGCCCATTGACATTTAAAGTAGCTATTGATAAGAAGGTATTTATTGCCATTTTGTTACTTTTTTTCTGGTACTTTAGTACTTCTACTCTATTCCTTTCTTCTTCTCTTGCTTTCTTCCCTTGTAGTTTGGTGGCTTTCTTTAGCATTATTTTTGGGCTCCTTTCTCATATTGTTTTGTGTATTTATTTTAGGTTTCTGGTTTGTGATTACCATGAGATTCACATATAATAACCTATGAATATAGCAATCTACATTGAGTTGATGGTCTCTTGAGTTTTATGTCTTGCTAAAAGCTCTCCTCTTTTACTTTTACTCCCTTCCTCAAACATTTTATGTTTTGATATTATATCTAACTTCTTTTTTATGCATGTGTATCCTTTACCCTCCTATCATGGAAATAGATAATTTCAGTACTTTTGTCTTTTGACCTTCATATTAGCTTAATAGGTGGTTGATCTGCTACCTTTACTGTATATTTGCCTTTACTAGTGATTTTATTGGGTTTTTAAAAATAATTTTCTTATTCCTATTTGTGGTCTTTTCTTTTCCATTTAAATAAGTCCCTTTAGCACTTCTTGTGAGGCTGGTTTCTTGGTAATAAATTTCTTTAGTTTTTGCTTGTCTGGGAAATTCTTTATCTCTGCTTCCATTCTGAATGATAACCTTGCCAGATAAGATATTCTTGGCTGTAGATTTTTTTCTTTCAGCACTTTAACTATATCATGCCACTCCCTTCAAACCTGTAAGGTTTCTGAAGAGAAGTCAGCTGATAGCTTTATGGAGTTTCCTTTGTATGTAACTTGTTGTCTTTCTCTTGCAGCTTTTGGGATTTTCTATTTTTAATTCTTGACATTTTAATTATAATGTGTCTTGGTGTCGGCCTCTCTGGGTTCATCTTGTTTGGTGCTCTCTGTGTTTCCTGTGCCTGTATGTCTGTTTCCTTCCTCAGGTTAGGAAAGTTTTCAGCTATTATTTCTTCAAATAGATTCTCTGCCCCTTTGTCTCTCTCTTCTCCTTCTTGAACACCTATAGTATGGATGTTAGCGCACTTGATATTGTCCCAGAGTTCTCTTAGACTGTTCTCATTCTTTTCAATTCTTTTTTCTTTTATTTGTTCAGCTTGGGTGATTTCCTCCAGCCTTTCCTCCAGCTCACTGATCCATTCTTCTGTATCATCTACTCTGCTATTGAGTCCCTCTAGTGAATTTTTCATTTCCGTTATTGTATTCTTCATTTCTGATTGGTTCTTTTTTATATTTTCCGATTCTTTGTTGAAGTTCTCATTGAGTTCATCCATTCTTCTCCCAAGCTCAGTGAGCATCCCTCTGACTTTTTGTTTGAACTCTTTGTCAGGTAGATTTTTTATTTCTGTTTCGTTTAGTCCTTTTTCTGAGAATTTGTCCTGTTCCCTTACTCCTTTGTCTCCTCATTTTTCCCTGTTCTCTGTGCTTATATCTATGTATTAAGTAGATTAGCTACACCTCCCAATCTTAGAGAAGTGGCCTTATGTAAGAAATGCCTTATGAGTAGTGCGCCTCCCTATTGTCACCAGTTCCAAATGTTCCAAGAGTGTCCCCTGTGTGGGCTACTTGTTTCCTTCTGTTGTGGCAGGGTTGCTCTTGATGGTACTGCTCAGGAAGGCTAAGTTGCCCCCCTGGCTGGCTGATTGTAATGCACAGCTGCATGTGGCTGCTACAGTCCCTTCAGTTACTTTATCAGGTGTGGGGAGCCCCAGCACAGTTGGCTGCAAGGTCTAACAGCACAATCCTGTTGCAGCTTGTCTGTTAAGTGAGTAGGCCCATGGCATGGCTGGTTGCTAGGCTCAGGGGCTTACAATTGCTGTAGGCCTTTGGTCTGCAAGACTGTTATCAGCTTTCAGTAGTGTAGCTGGGGGGGGGCCAGCCCCAGGCTTGGGAGTGCCCAATTATTTCAGGCATTGGAAGGCGGGGCTGATCACCTATCTGGCTATCTGAGAAGCACAAGCCTGTTGAAACTGACAAGCCCCGCTGCCTGCAGGCCCACATGCCCCTTCAACAAAGTCCTGCCACAGGCACACACCCTGGCCCACTGAAGCTGACCCACCCACCCTGCTGCAGAGGCCCTACACAATCCACCAATGGAGGCCCACCCATCATGCACACTCTGCCCCACAGAGGTGGACCCACTTGCCCAGCTGCAGAGGCCCCACACACCCTGCCTATGCAGGCCCACAAGTGGCCCAAGAGCTTGCTGTTGGGTGAAGCCAGTCCCTAGGGTGAACTGCCTGCCATGGTTGAGCTGGATTAAATTGGTGCTCTAATGGATGGGGCAGACCCCTGCACTAACAGACCAGGGGAAGTACTCCAATGGTGTCTGCCAGCATCTGGGTCAACATGTCTGTATTAGGTCACAATAATGGCTGCTGTCAATGTGTCAGTCCCTGGGGAGGTCTCACCCCTCACTGAGATGCACCCAGAGCCTATCAAGTGAGTTACTTTTCACCAAAGGACTGCGTGCCTTTCTTTCTGGTGAATCTAGGTTGCTTTCCCAAACAGGTGGATTTGTGCTTGGGCCCTTTGAGACCAGGCTTTTCTTTCTCGTGTCTTGGATACCTTTTCTGGGGGTATTCTCCATCGTGTTAGTAGCCAGCAAAGCCAGATATTATGACACTTGTCTCCTTTGTGCTGAGTCTAAAAGTTGCTTATAGTGGTAAAGCTCTCCCGCTCAGGTCCCCCACTCCTCCAGGGAAGGCTTCATACCGTAGGAATGCTGCCAGCTGGCAGTGAAGCACAGTGGCCAGAAGGTGGCTTTTTCCTCTCCAGAAAGGAATTTCTGCCTCTTCCACTTCAGTCAGAACTGTCCCTTGTTGTGGGGGTTCTTTTTATTCTGTTTTCAATTTTCTCCCAGGGGTAATTGGTCAAACAGTAGTTGTAAATTGGTTATGTCCACGGTGGGAGGTGAGTTAGAGTCCTCTTACGCCACCATCCATCAAGGGAGGTTCTGATGCACAGACTTCAGTAATTCCCAGTAAGATTTTAGTAATTTCAATAATAGGTTTCATAGGTTTGGTATTTCAGAAAAGCAATTCAGGATATTCAGTAAAGATTTTGGTAAAATTGGGAAGAATTGAACAGCATGATTTAACAAATTGACCTAATGAACACACTTTGAGCATTGCACCTCAAACTGCAAAACACATAATCTTTTCAAGCACACATGGAACTTTTATAAACAACTAACCATATTTGGCACCAGTAAATTTCAAAAGACAAACCACAGAGGATGATCTCAATCCTCAGTGGAAATGAACTAGGAATCAATGAAATAAAAGTGAATCAGTATATATCGATACAAATTAAGTATGTATCTATGTAAATTAAGAAATATATTACTAAATAACCCAAAGTCAAAGAAGAAAGCCCAAAGGAAGTGAGAAAATACATTCTGAGTGGTGCGATACCACAAACAAAAAATAGCAAATTTGTGGATGAAACTAATAAGATACCTATAGAACAATAATTTTGACAATTAAATACATATATTAGAAAATAAGACTAAAATTTAGAGCAATGCCTACCTATCAAGTTAGAAAATAAGAGAAAATTAAGCCCAAAGAAAGAATGATAAAAGAAATAATAAGTGTAAGGACATAAAATAACAAAATAGAACACAAACCTATAATAATAAGAATTAATAAAGTCAAAAGTTAGTTCTTTGAACAGACCAATAAGCATAAGAATAGGAATTTTTAGTTATAGATGATACGCTGTTATGAGAAGAAAAACAAAATGGAGTTCTCAAATAAATTATTAGATTTAATAAGAGAGTTTAGCAAGTTTTCTGGATACAAAATCAACATAAACATAGAATTATATTTCTGTATGCCTTTTAAAAATTATAAATTTTAAAAGCTTCAATTCACAATAACATCAAAAATATCTAGCAAAAGATGAGGAAGACGCCTCCTCAAAATCTATGAAATATTATTGAGAAATATTATAGGAAACAAGAACAAAGGAGGAGATATCCCTTTAATGGAGAAGTAGATTGGAAAACACAATAATGTGAGATGTCATTTTTGCCCGATAAGATTTACAGATTCAACAAAATCACAACAGGACTTATCTTTGTTTCTTTTTTTTTCTTTTATGAGAACCCTAATATGGTTGTTATTAAATTTATATGGAAATTCTAAAGGCCAACAGCAGACAGTACATGCTTGAAGAACGTGAGAACTACCTCCACAGCATGTCAAAGCCATATGAGTCTATATTAAGCTGCAAAGATATAGAAAGCTATAGTAAGTAAATACTGCAGTGTTGGTGCAAAGATGGGCCAATAGAGCAGAATAGAAAAAGCCCAACCAGCCATGCATATATGGACTCCAGATTTCTGACTAAAAACAGCCACTACACAACAGTAGTGAAAGGACAGTATTTCAATAAATGCTGCCAGAGCAAGTGAGTACCTTTAAAAAAAAAAAAGGACCCATAACCTGAGTTACAGACCTAAATGTGAAAGACAAAACAAGACTTGAAAAGCAAATAGGAGAACATCTTCATAATCTCTGTGTAAGGAAGGGGAAAGATCCACTAAATAATATTTTTAAATGTTAAAAAATTGTTAAAAATTAAGGAGAAGACCAATAAATTTTACTACATTAAAATTAAAGTGCTTCTATTTATCAAAAGACACCTCTAAAGAGATTGAAAACATAAGCAAGGGGGTGAGAGAATGCATGGGCAACACATATAACATGCAAAGGGCTGCCACGTCGAGTATGAAAAGCAAAAAGAAGAAACAGAAAAACTCAATAGAAAAATGGGCAAATGACTTAAACAGGCAGTTCACAGAGGAGGAAATGCAAACGTGCAATAAAAACATGAAAAAGTCCTTATTGGGGGAAGCAAAAGTAGCATCACAAACATCCCAGTAAGTTTGGTTGACATTGGAAGCAATAGGAAAAGTCATTTCCTGCCACAGGGAGGGTTGAGGTAAATTAGTATAATCACTTTGTAAAACATTGAGGCCATATTCGTTAAAGCTGAAGATGTGAATCCCCCACAACCTGGAAATTCCTAGTGAGAAGTGTGCACGTGTGCTGGTCCATGGGCCGGGAGACACGTACAAGAACACTTAGAATAGTAGAATTAATAAGTTAGACAAAAGGTTGGGTTCCATTTATATGAAATTCAAAAACAGGCAAAACTAGTTTAGTTTATGGCACTTAGGGCTGCAAACTTAGGGAGTGAAAACCTAAAGAAAATTGAGACAGGGATTACTATAAAGATCAGATGGGGGTCATCTGATTGGAAATGGACAGGGTTGCCACTGGGAAGTGGCAGGGACCCCAGGGATGCTGCAGTGTTCTATTTCTTGACCCAAAGGCGGGGATACAAAAATATCTGCTGACATAACATGGTTTCTCCCTTCCCTTTGCACCATGTCCACTGCCTCCATGATGGCCACCCACATTCCAAGGCCAGTCTCTGAACCCTGTCAGTTTTACAGAGTTATTCACTCACATCAAAACTACTTTGGAAAGGAGTAACTTGCTCCACCCCACCTCCCTCTGCATGTGTGGCCACTGGCAGCTCAGCCATGATTTCCCAAAGTGCAATGAGAGTTGAGTTGTCCTGCCCTTTAAGAACCAAATCTGCAGCTCCCAGCCCCAAACTCACATGAGTAATTGGAAAACCCACACTATTATAATAGTGAAAATACAGCATCTTAGCACTGATATTCTCTGTTGTATTCTTAGCCACAGTAATTGATTAGATAGATGGTTGATAGATAGAGAGACAGACCGATAGATAGATAGATAGATAGATAGATAGATAGATAGATAGATAGATATCATATGTATATACAACATAATATATAATCACAAGCCTACATACAAGTAGAAAAGGAGACAGAACTGGTTGAATTAAACCTATGATTCCTAAACGGTCAGCATTTCTGCTGACTCAGGAGGGCTCAAGGACACTGCCACAGAATTCAGAACCAAGGAGAGCAACCAGATGGGGAACTCTAAAAGGGATTCCTCTTCCAAGTAAAAGTCCTATAGGGCTGTTCAGGTTGGCTCTAATCCCAGAGCCAGCGTCCCTGACCTTCCATTGAGAGCATCACTCAGACTCTGGAGAGAGAAGATCCAGGCCTGCGGGTTGTGCTTATGCGCTCGGGGCAACCCAGGCTCCCCCCAGCAGTGCCCTGAGCCTGACTGGGAGGCCACAGCCAGGGAAAGGCCTGAAGGGAGAAGTTAGGGGGCCCCCCGGCCCATGGCTTTGCTGACCGTCACTGAGATCACTCAGCTTCTGCTGCTGAACTCATGGGCAGGACTGATTTTCAGCGCCCTGCAGTGCTGAGCTCATCGACTCCCAGCTGCCTCCCAGCATCCCTCCCTGGGTCTCCCTGGGACGGAAGAGCTGCTGGCTTAAGGCCCCAGAAGGCACCAGGAGGGCCTGGGCTGTTTGTGCCTTCAGCTTTGCATTTCAGAGTCATGCACAGAAAGTTTAAGGACTGACTGTCACAGAATACAGGGTACAGAGCAACCTAGTGTCCTCCTGGCTGCTCCTCCTACAAGCCCTGGGAGGAAACGAGTCCATTAAAAAAATACCAGAGACACACACTCACTTACACACAGTACACGCCTGGCTGGGGTGTTGTCTGAACAATTTCCAGTGAGTGAAGCTGCTCACTTCAACTGCAGGGGGGAGGAGGTGGGCAATCCCCTGGTCACCAGGCCCCCATCCCTGGAGAATCCGGAGCTGAGCTACTGGAAGCAGGGGGCTTCTCCACCCACACTCAGTGAGAGGAACCCACAGGCACAGGGAGAGGAGAAACAGAGCACGAGGGCAGCTCCTTCCCTCCCCAGACCCTGGGTTCCGCAGCCAGGAAAGCAGGAGGGACTGGAAGAAGCTCCAGCTGCTTCCAAGGGAGGAGCCTTCTCAGGAGATGATCTCGCTGGCTGGTGGCCACTACCCAAATGCTGGGCGCAGCTGAGGAAACATAAGTGGCATGTGTCAGGTCCTGTCAGGGGACTAGGGCAGTGTCAGGGACAGAGGCTCTTATAAGGCTTTGTAGAGAACACGTCCAGATGCCACCCACCCTTAGTGTTTCTGTCTGGCCTGGGCAGTCACTCTTGGCTCTGGGGATCAGTCCTGCCAGGGGCACTGTACCTGTGTACCCAGCTCTGAGCAAAAGACACATGCTCAACAGTTGCCTGGGAATCTCCTTTCTCTAGCATTTCTGCCCTCACTGGTGACCTTGGGGCCCCAGGCAGGATGGATGCTCTGTCCTCCGTAGGTCCCCCACCCCACCCAAAGCTTTGGCAGCCTCTCTGACCCTTGTCTGTTTCAGCATGTTCTCCGCAGTGACTCCAGAGGTTACACTGCACAAACACCTGTGTGCAGGTGACAAAGTCAAAGAGACATCACGGTGGCTGAGCTTCCCCATATGGTGACTTCAAGGACTTGCATGTGGGGACAGGCCTCACATAAGGAGCTCAAACTCTTGCCCTTGGAGGATGAGCTAGGCCCTTTCTCCCACAAGGCCAGAAGCCACACAGAAACCTCTGCCTTATGACTATCCTGTCAGGGCCCTTCTTGGGTATTTTCCCCCTAAAGAATTTTCCCCATTAATTAGTAGTCCACTCAAAGCAATTTTTTATCCTTATGGCAAAATAAAGTAGGAACGTGTTGTAATTTCAGAAGCCCAACTGTGGCCTGGGAAGAGCTCGTTTGCAAGAAAATGTTCCTTTTTAGTTCCTAGTGTGAAGGTTATGGCCTTGGGTGTCCCCAGAGTGGATGATGGCAGAGACGTACTGACAGGAGATTTTTTTTTTTCTTTTTTTTTATTAAGGTTATGAAAGTTAACATCCTTGTGAAATTACAGTTGTACATCATTATTAGTCATGTTGTAGGTACACCACTTCACCCCTAGTGCCCTCCCCCCACCCCCCTTTCCCCTGGCAACCACCGATCAGTTCTCTTTGTCCATATGTTAACTACCACCTATGAGTGGAGTCATACAGAGTTCAGAGTCATACGGAGTCCTGACAGGGATTTTTTGGAAGGGGGTAAATACCAAGAAACTGTAAAGTCTACCAAGATTATGAGAAGAAGCCAACATTATTAAGATAGAAACAAAACTAACAAAGAGGACAGACAGAACCATGAAATGCTTTTTGTTTTATTGAGAAGAGTGAGGGGAGCCAGAAGAAGTAAAGGATCTGCCCTAAAGAGTAATTTATGGTACGGATCAAGTCTGCACTGTGCATGCCCCGCACACGTGCATGCACACACACAAACACACACACACCTGTGCACACGTGCACACACAGAGTTGTCCTAGCACTGTGGCTGTGCTGGATATTCTCCATCTGCCTCTTCAGAAACGCTCTCCATTCTGCCCTACCCTGCTGTGTGCCCCACAGCGCTGACTTCTATAAACTGTATCACCAGGCCTTCTGATCCAGTGGAAGATGAAAGGGCGACAGGAGAGGGGGTCCCAGGCTATTTGTTCACCTGTCTTCCTCCCTTCTGATCCAGGGCAGGGGCCCTTCCTGGGGCCACACAGAAACACACATGCAGGCATGAAGGTTGGCGGGGCTGTGGCCCTCAGAGAAAACTCCACAGCTCCTGTCAGGCAGTCCATCTGTCCTACAGCTGCAGCTACAGCTCTCTCCTTGATTTAGCAACTTCTCCCTCCACTTGCCCCTTCTTCAGGCTCACCTTTGGACCTCACTTACAGAGTAATCACGTAGTCTGTGGTGGCTGCTGTTGAGTTCCAGCCATGACGCCCAATTTTTCACTTAAAATGGAGGAGGTGGCTAAAGAGGGAAAAAAGGAGCTAATGCTCGGTAAATCATCTCCCTTTAAGGTTCTGTGCCCCAAAAACCTTGGGCACCTCCAGAGGCCCTCAACAGCTTTCTTCTTCCAAAGGTCCACTTCTCCCCTGGGCCAGGCAACCTCTTTTGCTGACCCTGAACTGGCAGGGACACAAGTTGCAGCCTGAGTCCTGTGTGGACTGCCCTCCCCCACCCACCAGCACCCAGGCTCTCTGTGCCACAGATTGTCCCTCCACATCCAGACTCGAAGGACATGTACACCAAAGGGTGTGGGAGTGCTTCCTGAAGATCTGTCTTCGAAGTACCAAGGAGTTCCCAGTAAGGCAAACCATGAGCACCGGATAATGGGAGCTGTGAGAAAGCTGGGCAGATAAATTTACCCTGCTTTATCTCTTCTGTGATTTTTTTGGTAGTGCAGTTTCTCCCTGCAGTCCTTCAAAAGGAAGTGAACTACGTGGACATGCCTGCGGAGTGAGCAGCTGTGTCTCATCGGGACTCACTGACAAGCACAATTCCCCTTTTCATTGCACCTCAAAACTTCTTGCACTTTGGACCTTCTGTCTGGGACCATTTCCTTTATTTTGGGTCTGCTGGTGACAGATTCTCTTAGTATTTGTTTGGGTGAAAATTTCCTTAATTCGTATTCTTTGAAGGATCTTTCCTTTGGATATAGTATTCTAGGTTGGAAGCAATTTTCTCTCAACACTTAGAATATATCATCCCATCGTCTTCCAGCTTTCTTCTCTCTTTTGAAAAGTCATCTGTTAGTTTTATTGAGGCGCCTTTGAAAATTGTCTGTATTTGTTCTCTTGTTCCATTTGAGATTTTCTTGATTTTGACTTTGGTTTTCATAATTTTGCTATAAGGTGGTTGTCTTTTTGTCTATTCTGCTTTGGGTTCTTTCTGCTTCTTGAATCTGTGGCTTGAAATCTTTCATCCACTTTGGAAAATTCTCAGCCATTTCCTCTTCCAATACTGATTTCTCTGAATTCTCTTGCCTCTCCTTATACTCCAACTACACACCATGTGCCCTTTTCACCATTTTTCATGTCTCTTATACATTTATACGCTTTTTAATTGTGTAAGAGCAGTTAACATAAGATTACTCTTTGACAAGTTTTTAAATATACAACACAGTATTGTTAAATATAGACACAGTGTTCTAAACCAGAGCTCTAGAATGTATTCACCTTGCATAACTTAAACTTTATACCCATTGAACAGCAACTTTCCATTTCCCCTCCCCTCAGTCCCTGGCGTCCACCATTGTGTGAGTTTGACTATTTTAGATACTTCACGTAAGTGGAATCATAACGTATTTGTCCTTCTGTTACTTATTTCACTTAACATAATTTTCTCCAGGTTTATCCATGTTTTCACATATTGCAGGATTTCCTTCTTTTTTTAATGCTGAATAGTATACCATTGTATAGCTAAGCCACATTATCTTTATCTATCTATCCATCAGTGGACATTTGGGGGTTTTCCATAACTTGGATATTGTGAATAATGCTGCAGTGAACATGGGGGTGCACATAGCTTTCGAGACCCTGATTTCAATTCTTTTGGATAAATACCCAGAAGTGGAATTCCTGGATCATATAGTAGTTCTATTTTTATTAGTTTTTTTTTTTTTGAGGAAACTCCACTCTGTTTTCCAAAGTGGCTGCACCATTTTAGATTCCCACCAACAATGTACAAGAGTTCAAATTTCTCCACATCCTCCCCAACACTTGTTATTTTTCATTTATTAGACAATTATCATCCTAACAGGTTTAAGGTGATATCTCATTGGGGTCTTGATTTACATTTCCCTGATAATTAGTAATGTTAAATATCTTTGAGATACTTGTTGGCTGCATGTATGTCTTCTTTGGAGAATGTCTATTCAAGTCCTTTGCCCATTTTTTAATCAGGTAATTTATTTATTTATTTATTTATTTATTTATTTATTTTGCTATTGAGTTGTAGGAGTTTTTATATTTTTGCTTATTAACCCCTTATCAGACATAGGGTTTGCAAATATTTTCTCCCAGTCTATAGCTTGCCTGTTAATTGTTTCCTTTGCTCTAAGAGGCTTTTTAGTTTAATGTAGCCCCATTTGTTTATTTTTGCTTTTGTTACCTTTGCTTTTGGTGTCAAATCCAAAAAAATCATCACCAAGACTGATGTCAAGGAACTCACCACCCGTGTTTCCTTCTTGGAGTTTTGTGTTTTCAGGTCTTAGGGTTAAGTCTTTAATCCATTTTGAGTTAATTTTTGTGTATGATATAAGATAGTGGTCTGGTTTAATTCTTTTGTACATGGCTGTCCAGTTTTCCCAACAGCATTTATTGAAGAGACTGTCCTTTCTCCATTGTATATTGTTGGTTCCTTTGTCATAAATTAATTGATCATATATGCATGGGTTTATTTCTGGGCTCTCTATTCTGTTCCATTTATCAATGTTTCTATTTTTATGCCAATACCATACTGTTTTGATTGCTATAGCTTTGTAATATTGTTTGAAATCACGGAGTGTGATGCCTCCAACTTTGTTCTTTTTTCTCAAGCTT
Source organism: Equus quagga (assembly GCF_021613505.1). Classification (NCBI taxonomy): domain Eukaryota; kingdom Metazoa; phylum Chordata; class Mammalia; order Perissodactyla; family Equidae; genus Equus; species Equus quagga. The sequence goes on from NC_060273.1 coordinate 46,176,741, forward strand.
ACTTTGGCTATTCAGGGTCTTTTGTGGTTCCATACAAATTTTAGGATTGTTTGTTCTTTTTCTGTGAAAAATACCATTGGAATTTTGACAGGGATTGCATCGAATCTCTAGATTGCTTTGGGTATTTTGGACATTCAACAATATTAATTTTTCTAATCCATGAGCATGGAAAATCTTTACATTTCTTTGTGTCTTCTTCAATTTCTTCCATCTGTGTCTTACAGTGTTCAGTGTACAGGTCTTCCACTTCTATAGTTAAATTTATTCCAGGTATTTTATTCTTTTTGATGTGATTTTAAATGGGATTGTTTTCTTGATTTCTCTTTCTGAGAGCTTGTTATTAGTTTATAGGAACACTGTAGCTTTCTGTATATTGACTTTGTATCCTGAAATCTTACTGAATTCACTTATTAGTTCTAGCAGTTTTTTGGTGGAGCTTTTAGGGGTTTCCTATATATAATATCATGTCATCTGCAAATAGTGACAGTTTTACTTATTCCTTTCCAATTTGGATGCCTTTTATTTCCTTTTCTTGCCTAATTGCTGTGGCTAGGACTTCTAATACTATGTGGAATAAAAGTGGTGAGAGTGGGCATTGATGCTATTTTCAGTGGGATTGCTTTCTTAATTTTCTTTTCATATGGCTCAGTGTTGGTATATAGAAACCCAACTGATTTTTGTATGTTGATGTTGTTTTCTGCAACTTTTCTGAATGCATTTATTAGGTCTAAGAGCTTTTTTGTGGAGGGTTTAGGGTTCTCTTTATAAGATCCTGTCATCTACAAACAGAGATTATTTTACTTCTTAGTGATTGGACGTCTTTTTTTTCTTTTTCTTGCCTATTGCTCCGGCTAGGACTTCCAGTACTATGTTGAATAGCAGTGATGAGACTAGGCATCCTTGCCTTGTTCCTGATCATAGAGAAGAAGCTTTCAGTTTTTCACTATTAAGTGTGATGATACCTGTGGGCTTTTCATATATGGTCATTGTTAAGTTGAGGTTATTTCCTTCTATTCCTAGTCTGTTAAGTATCTTTTTCTATCATGAAAGGATGTTGAATTCTGTCAAATGCTTTTTCTGCATCTATTGAGATGATTGTGTGATTTTTATCCTTTGTTCTGTTAGTGTGGTGTATCACAATGATTGGTTTTAATATGTTGAACAATCCTTGAATCCCAGGAATAAACCCTAATTGGTCATGATGTATGATCCTTTTAACACGCTGTTGAATTCCGTTTAGTAGTATTTTGTTGAGGATTTTTGCATCTAGGTTCATAAGGGATATCAGCAGTTTTCTTTTCTTGTGTTGTCCTTGCTTGGCTTTGGTATCAAGATAATGTTGGACTCACAAAATGAGTTTGTAAGTGTTTCTTCCTTTTCAGTTTTTTGGAAGAGTTTGAGAAGGATTGGCATTAATTCTTCTTTAAATGTTTGGTAGAATTCACCAGTGAAGCCACTTGGTCCTGGGCTTCTCTTTGTTGGGAGGTTTTTGATTACTGCTTTAATCTCCTTACTAGTCTGTTCAGATATTCAATATCTTTGGAACTGAGTAATGTGCAGAGTCTGAAAGAGTTTTGAGGCACATGCTAGAAAAAGCCTATATTCCAATGAACAGACCATTATGGGTGATTCTGGTGAGAGCTCAGAAAGAAAAGAAGAGAGCTATAAAGAGAGTCTCAACCTTCTTAGAGAAAACCTAAGTAACCATGAGCAGAATGCTGGTAGAAATGTATATGGTAAGGACCGTTCTGGTCAGGTCTCGGACAGAAATTAGGAACGTGTTATTGGAAACTGAAGGAAAGGAGATCCCTGTTATAAAATGGGAAAGAATTTGGCTGAATTATGTTCTAGTGTTTTGTGGAAGGTAGAATTTGTGGGAGATGAAATGCATATCGAGCTGAAGAGATTTCTAAGCAAAGTGTTGACAGTACAGCTCAGCTCCTCCTGACTGTTGTCACCCAGTCTGCGCTATTCTGTTAAGCATCACAAACAGACTAAGACAAACCAACAGGCATTTTGGGTTTGTTCCAGCATCTACCATGACTTAAAAATACATGGGTCTCTTCCTTTCTCAGTATATTTGCACAGAGGCAGGGATATTAGAAAATGTGATTGTGTTGGTGGAACTTACAAGGAGGTACTGGCAACCTTCTTGCTCTCCACTAAGTATTCTGTATCTAATCAGACAATTTAAAATATTTCTCTAATATAGGCTCAAAATTAATACCACCAGGGTCCAGAGTCCAGTGAAATTAGCACTAAATTCTCGGGCTCCTCATCTGCATGCTAATTCTCCCACGAGGTGCAAACATGTGATACACGATAATTTTTTGAAGTCTTAGATAGATATTAACAAGCAGCAGTGCTAAATCTCTGCCAAAACACGCAAGAATGTAAAGAATTAGCTTTCTTTACTTTTTATGAAAAATCAGTCATCATATCAGACACTAATATTCTCTGAATAATGGAAATACAGCATGCATTCAGAAATGTGCACAAATAATAAATCTACAGCTTGAAGAATTTTCTCCAAGTGAACACATTGTGAAACTAGGACCCAGATCAAGAAATAAAATACAATCAGTCCCCAGAAGACCCCTTGTGCCGTGTCCTCATTACTAATCCCCCAAGAGTAATGACAAAGACTCTCTCTCTGACCAAACTTCAGTCAGGCTTTGAGCCCACTTGTCAACAAGGTCTCAACCTTGGCCCCTCTCCTATCTCTGTCCTGCCTGCCCCAATCTTGGTAAAGAATCCTACTGTCATCCCCCCACCCTTGATATCTGATCAAGTTACTCATTACCTTTGATGTATAGGTCTTTCCTGCCTTTAGCAAGAATCCTGTCAGGCCAGTTTAGCAAGGATCACCCTACCATTGATGTCTCCCCTTAATAATTTCTCATCCATTAACCACCCTCTCACTCTGCTCCTTAGCTATAACTCCCCAGCTGTTGTATTCAGAGCGTGGCCCGTTCTCACTCCCCTATTGCAGTACCCTTGTGCTTCCCCTTGCCATTTTAACAAGTGCCAGGAGAATTGTTTTATTTAACAGTAATCACTACCCTGGCTTCTGACACCAAAGGTTAATTTTGCTTCTTTTTAAATTTCACATAAATGGAATCACCTTGTATACTACAGTTTTTATCTGGTTTCTTTCATTCAACATTCTTTTCATGAAGTTCATTCGTGGTTTTCTATGTAGCAATAGTTAATCTAATTGCATCTTAATGTACACATTCCACTAATACTGTGCCATTTGATGTATATTTGGTAGTTTCCAGGTTGGAGCTATTACAGATAGAAATGCTACAAACATTCTTGTCCACGTCTTTTGGTAAACACATGAAAAAGCTTCTATTAGACACATATCCAGAAGTGCTGTGGCTGGATCACGGGGTAGTATGCATGTATTCAGGGTTTTAGTAGATGCTGCCATACAGTTTCCCAAAGTGGATGTAGCAGTTGATACTTCCACCAGCAGTGTATGAGTGTTCTTGTCACTCAAAGTGCTCACCAACACTTAGTAACATCTGCTTATTAATTTTAACCATTCTGATAGGTTTTAATGTGCATATCTCAGATAACAGTATCACAGTGAGATTTCAATATGCATTTCCCTGATAACTAATAAAGGTAAGCTCATTTTCAAATTTTTAATGGACATTTGTACTTCCTTTTTTGAAAAATATCTGTTCAAATCTTTTGGCCATTTTTCTAGCCTTATTTCTTTTTATTATTAATTGGTTGGGTAACTATATATTGTAGACATAAGTCCTTTATTGGATGTTTGCACTGCAAACTTTTTATTTCATTTTGTAGCTTGCCCTTTAACTCTTTTTTTTTTTTTTTTTGAGGAAGATTAGCCCTGAGCTAACATCTGCAGCCAATCCTCCTCTTTTTGCTGAGGAAGACTGGCCCTGAGCTAACATCCATGCCCATCTTCCTCCACTTTATATGTGGGGCACCTACCACAGCATGGCTTACCAAGCAGTGCCATGTCCGCACCCAGGATTGGAACTCGCAAACCCCGGGCTGCCGAAGTGGAATGTGTGCACTTAACTGCTGCACCACCAGACTGGCCCCCGCTTTCACTCTTTTAATGATGCCTTTTGATGTATTGAAGTTTTAAATTTCAATGTATTCCAAATTATCAATCTTATCCTTCTATGTTTCACTTTTCATGTTCTGTTCAAGGTAACTTTGCCCAAGGTCAGGAAGATATTCTAAACTTTATTGTTTTATCTTACACTCTTAGATCTACATACATCTGAATTGATTTCTGTGTATGGTGTGAGACAGGGATCAAGATTCACTTTCCTCTCACATCCAATTTACCCAACATCATTTATTGAAAAAGTCTCATCCCATGAACATAGCCCTTGCTGTACCTCAGGTACACGTGTAGGGCCGTCTGGTGGTCCAAGTCCTCCAGCATTGCTCCTCATCAGGGTAATTCTGGCTTTCCTCACTTGGCTGTTTGCTTCTGAGCAGGCAGGAACATGGCATGCTGCAGGAATTCTTGCAGCCATCCATGGTGTGTTCACACAGCTGTCTTGGGGCTGTGTGCTTCAGGATCCTAGAAGACAGACCAGGTGCCACAAACTGAAATCCACATAAGCAATGTCAGATAATAACATTGTGGACAAATAGCCTCTTTTTCTGTTTCCAGAGAAACAGAGCTGGGTAGTTAACCAAAGGTCAAATTCTTACACAAAAGGGGGAAAGCTTTTGATAATTTTTTATCTACAATTATCATTTTTATATATTTGTAGAAAGCCCATATGCCTTCACTCAAACCATTTTTGTCACCTCAAAACACCAATTCTTTTATATTCGCTGGACACAGCATCCTTGACAGGACAAGGCGGCTCTGCACAAACCACCTCCAGCTCTCAGCAGCTGTTGCAGAGGAACAGGAGGCTGGAACAACTCAGTCATTAGTCCCATCCTCGTGGGGAGACTACGGAAGACAAGGGAGATGAAGGCTAGAATAGGGCAGACAGGAACCTAAGGAACTTGCTGAGCCAAATTAGGACTAGCGTTCTGCTGTTTAGTCCTGCACGAGGTCACAGAGTCCTGCTGTTTTCTCTGGTCATGAGACCACAGAGTCCTCAGTTAATGGCCTTCACAAGAGTCCAGAAGGAAACCAGGGGCTGTGACCGAGGTGGGGGATGAGGCAGGAAAGGTTGGAACGGGGATGAGGTGAGACTTTTCACCTTTCATTATTGTTTGAAATTTTTAACTAAGGTCATATATTATATTTGCAATGAAAATACATACAGTCCATGTTTTACCAACCCAAAAGGAGACTGCTAGCAATTGATTTATAATTTGTGCTATTGCTTTTTGTATAATTTGTGGTAAGGAATTATTGAAAATATAAATGGACAGATGGTCAGACATACGGATGTTCCAACAGACAGATGTTTGGACAGATGACAACTGTTCAAATAGATAGACATATGTTCAGACAGATGGTGTTCAGATTGATGGACAGAGGTTCATACAGATGGTAGTTCAGACAAATAAACAGATGTTCAGACAGACATTCACACAGACAGACATTTAGCCAGATGGACAGACATTCAGAGAAAGACATCTAGACGAATGGATGACGTTCCAACAAACAGACATGTGACAGACAGACTTTCTAACACATGCACTTTTACACTTGGGGACATTCAGACACATGGACAGATGTTCAGACAAATGGACAGATGTTCAGACAGATGGACTTTTCAACAGACAGCTATCTAGACAGACAGATGTTCAGACAGGCAGGCATTCAGATAGATAAACATTCAAAAAGATGTACAGGTGTTCAGACAGACAGATGTTCCAACAGACAGACTTTCTGAAAGACAGGTGTTCAGAAAGATGGATGTTGAGATAGGAACATTCAGAGAGATGGACATCTGGACAGATGGGCATTCCAAAAAATGGACATTCTGACACGTGTATATAAAGACACATGGACAATCGGATAGCAGAACAAATGTAAAGACTAAGAGACATTCAAGAAGATAGTCATCGGGCAGCCTGGTGGCACAGCGGTTAAGTGCTCACGTTCCGCTTCAGTGGCCCAGGGTTCACCGGTTTGGATCCCAGGTGTGGACATGGCACCACTTGGCAAGCCATGCTGTGGTAGGTGTCCCACATAGAAAGTAGAGGAAGATGGGCATGGATGTTAGCTCAGGGCCAACCTTCCTCAGCAAAAAAGAGGAGGATTGGCTGCAGATGTTAGCTCAGGGCTAATCTTCCTTAAAAAAAAAAAAAAGAAGATAGTCATTTGGACTCACAAACAGACAAACAGACATTCACACACACGGACATTTGGAAAGACAAAGACTCACACAGATAAACAGTCGTTCATACACACAGACCTATGGACAGACATTCAAACGGATGGACGTTTGGACAGACATAGCTTCCAACACATGAGCATAATGCCAGATGGACATTCCAACAGATGGATGTTAACACAGGTGGATGATCCAACAGATGGATGTTTAGACAGATGGACAGATGCTCAGACAGACAAACATTCAAACAGATGGACAAAGTTTAACACAGACATTTGGACAGACAGACCTTCGGACAGATGAGTGTGCAGACATTCAGACCATCAGTAAACAGATGTTCAAATAGACAGATGTTGAGGCAGACTGGCGTTCAGACGGATGGACAGAGTTACAGGCAGACAGATATTCAGAGAGATAGACATTGGAGCACACAGACAGATACCTTGTCAGACGGACATATGGATAGACATATGTTCTGACAGGCAGACATTCCAAAAGTTGAGCATTCCAACATTTAAGCATTCCCACACAGACGTCCAGCCACGCAGAAAATCAGAAAGTAGGATATATGTTTAGATTGACAGATGTTCAGACAGATGGACAGGTGTTCAGACAGAGGGACATTCCAGCAGATGGGCATTCTGATATATGGGCATTTTGACACACAGATATTTAGCTACATGAACTGTCAGACAGAAGGACAGATGTTTAGACTATTGTAACACATGGACATTTGAACAGATGGACATTCCAACAGATGGACATACATTCAGACAGACAGACGTTCATCCAGATAGACTTTCTGACAGACAGATGTTCAGGCAGATGTACAGGCCTACAGAGAGATGGGTGTTCAGAGAGATGGATGGATGCTTAGACAGATGCACATGTGGATAGATGAACAGATATTCTAAGAGAAGAATGTTCCACAGATGGACAGACCAACAGACACACACTCAGACAGATGGAATTTAGAGAGGTGAACAGATGTTCAGACAGACGCACATATAGGTAAACAGATGTACAGACAGAAAGACGTTCAGATAGCTGGATGTTCTGACAGACAAATGATCAGATACACAAACATTCAAACAAATGGAAAGACATTTCAACAGACTTTTAGACAGACAGATGTTGGGATAGATGAATAGACGAACAGACAGTCAGACAAATGTACTTTCCAACATTTGAGCATTCCAATACACGGGCAATTTGACAGAATATCCCAAAAGCATATTTTGAAAAACCGATGTTCAGACAGACGGAAATTCAGATAGACATTTATATGGACAGATGAGTGTCCACGTGCCTGAATGTCCATCTGTTAGAATGCCTTTCTGGCAGAACATCTGTTCGGTCCAAATGTCCAATGGTCTGAGGTTTGTCCTTTTGTCTGATCATCGGTGTGTCAGAACAACCATCCTTTAGAATGTTTGTCTGTCTCAACATAGGTCTTTGTGTCTGAATATCTGTCCATCTGTGTGAACATCTGTGTGTCCATGTGTCTCTTTTCCAAACATTTGTCAGTCTGAACATCTGTCCTCCTGTCCAATTGTCCATGTGATTGAATGTCTGTGTATTAGAATACCCATCTATTGGAACACTCATCTGTTAGAATGCACGACTGTCATGTCTGTCCATCTGCCCATCAACCCCAGTGACTGTCTGTCTGGATGTGCATCTCTCTGAACATCTGACTTTTGGAATACTCATCTGGGCAAATGCATGTCTGTTTGAAGTTCTGTCCATGTGTCAGGAGACTCATCAATCATAACACTCACCTGTCAGAACACCCATTTGTCCAAACACCTGTCTCTATGAATGTCCATTAAAACATTGTGTGTCTGCCGGAATGTCTGTGTGAGTAAATGTCCATCTGTCAGCACACTTGTCCGCAGGAAGGTACATCTGTTGAAATGTCTGCCCATCTGCCTGAACATCCATCTGTTGAATATCTATTAGTCTGTCCAAATGTCCATCTGAAGGTCTGTCCATTTGTGCAAACATCCATCTGTCTCAAGGTCAGTTCACCTGCTTAACCATCTGTTGATCTGAACATCTGCCCATCTCTCTGAACATCTGTCCTGTCCAATCGTCCATGTGTCTGAACCAGAACATCCATCTATCTGAACATCTGTTCATGTGTCCAAACATCTGTCTGTCTGAAAGTCTCTTCATCTGTCTGAACCTGAATCTGTTGCAATATTCATTTGTCAGAAAGTACACCTCCGGACATACATGTGTCAGAACACCCGTCTGTCCAAATATCCTTCTGAATGTCTGTCTGGACGTCTGTCATTTGTCTGCTGTGCTAACGTCCACCTGTCAGAACACCTGCCTGTCAGAATCCATCCGTCTGAACATTGATCTGTCTGTCTGAACATCTGCATGAACCTTCTTCTGGTACGTCCATCTGCTGGAACAGCCATCTGTCTTAATATCTGTCTGTCTGTCCAAACATCTGTTTTTCTGAATGTCCTTCTGTCTTAACATCTGTTCATCTTTCCCAACATCTGTTTGTCAGAACATCTGTCATCTTCCTGAACATCAGTCTGTAGGAACAACCGTTTGTCTGAACATCTGTCTATCAGAAGTTCCATATGTTGGCACACTCTTCTGCTGAAATAGCTGTCTGTCTGAACATCTGTCCATCTGTGGAAACGTCCAAAAGTACAGTCACATGGATTCAGTCCATTAGATGTTCAGTCTGTAAGTCTGAACATCCATCTGTCTGAAAGTCTTTTCATCTGCCTGATGTGAAGCTGTCAGAATATCCATTTGTCAGAAAGTTTGTCTCTGAATATCTGTGAGTCAGAATGCCCATCTGTCTGAATGTCTGTCAGTCTGTCCCACTGTCCATCTGTTGGAATGTCTGTTCATCTCTTTGAACTTCTATCCATCCGTCTGAACACTCATCTGTCTGAACATCAGTCTGTCTCAATCAACGTTTGTCTGGCAGCATGCCCATCTGCTAGAATGGCTCTCTGTCTGAATGTCTGTCCATCTGCCTGAAAGCCAGTCTGTCCAAACATCTGTCTGAACACCTGTCCGTGTGTCTGATCATTGTGTCTGAATATGCATGTGTTCGAACACTTGTCTGTCAGAACACCTGTCCATCTGTTGGAATGTCTATCTGTCTGTCTGTCTGGATGTCTGTGTGTCCGAATATCCATCTGTTGGCACAGCCGTCTGCCAGAAAGTCTGTCTGTCAGGCGGGCGTGCCTCATTGGAGGGCCGTCTTTGCAGAAGAGCTTCCACATGCTGTTACCAAGCACTCTGGAGGCAGAATCCGGTGGTTCTGCGGTTTGTTTATGATGGGGGGCCTTGGGCTCCTCCCCTGTTCTCGCACATCTGGTACTCCAGGATTTCAGATTTTGCCTTAGTTTAGGGGTATGTGGCCTCGTGGCTACAAGGTAGTGCTCAAGTATCTTTCAGATTTAAGATTTGTTTTAATTTTTGCCATGAATCATTAGGATTCTGATTCAGGGTTCTGTTTTACTGGATTCCTTACACCACTTAAACAGGCTGACCACTGACAAACAGTTCTGGCTGACAGTCAGCTTGGCATATGTCATCATCAGAATGCAAAGCCTTGCCTAACACTGGTTTAAAACGGAGCTAAAGCACCTAGATTAGGGCATGGGGGAGTTGACTGCTCAGAATCGAGGGAGCACATAACAGCGCTCCACTGCTGTGCTCCTCACGCTTGTGCTGAATACATAAAAGATTAGGGAAGAAAGCAGAAAAATACTAGCCTTCACCAGCAGGGCGAGGCTTATAGTTCCCACACTCTTCATGCAAAAAGGGCGTGATGGGCTTGTGGCCATTGTTCTTTTCTCCTGCTCACCTTTCTCACTGAAGGCATTTAAAAATAAATCACTAGGTGTCTGTATGTGCACATCTTTTGGAAGAATGGAAGCATAGGGAATGTAGAAACTGAAATATTTTAAAAACTAAATAGTGAAAAGAAACATAAGGGGCCAACCCCGTGGCCAAGTGGTTAAGTTCGCGCTCTCTGCTTCGGCGGCCCAGGGTTTCGCTGGTTTGGATCCTGGGCGCAGACACGGCACCGCTCATCAGCCCATGCTGTGGCGGCATCCCACATGCCACAAATAGAAGGACCCACAACTAAAAAATATACAACTATGTACTGGGGGAATTTGGGGAGAAAAAGCAGAAAAACAAAGAAGATTGGCAACAGTTGTTAGCTCAGGTGCCAATCTTTAAAAAACAAAAAAAGAAACATAAACTAGATTGCAGCAGAAGAAACAGTGCTGCAGTGAGGAGATTCCCCACCTAACACTTTCTTAAGCAGAAAAGAGAAATAACCTGCTCATGGTCCTGGCAGACTCAGGGTTTCTGTTAGCGGATAACCCGTCAGTTTATACCTTCCTGTGATGTCACTTTTGAATGTGTCTATCCTGGTAAATTAAACTTTTCTGGCCTGATTTATTGATAATGCTGTTAAGCTTCCTTTCAGTCAAGAATAAGTTAATATACTATTTTATTAAATCAAATACTTCTTTATATTTTTTCTTTAAAATGATAAGAGGGAAAATATGCTCTGTATCGTAGTTCTGCAGCTCTTAGGCAAGGCACAGGTGGGCAGGAGGACCCCCCGCAGCCGGGAAGCGGGGTGGCTTCTTGATCTGGGCGTGTGGTTTCATCCTGCTGTTCCGTAACGCAGTCACTCATGCCTTGCCCTCACTTTTGCAAAGTAAGTTTAGTAAAAATTGTTCCAAGGCTTAGTACCAGCTTCTGTATAACTCATTTCCTTCACTTTGAAAAAGTGTAGATGGGAATTGTGAGACATTTGTGACTCTAACTTAGACGATGTTCCAGGATTTAATGTATTCCTTAATGGCGCATCTTTGAAGAAAGATTGTTTTATTTACTAGTAAACATTACTCCTGCGATAACACAAAGTTGGTGTGTATGAAAAGCTTCCCATGAAAACACTAAAATGCTGCTGTTGTGGTACAGAGGCCCTTACAGTCAATGCTTCCTGGCATAGTATTAATGTAGATGATTAATGCAATATCAGCAAGCTCTCTGTGTGAAACTCGTATTTTGCGTCAGTTGTTCCCAGAGACCATCACTCTCAGCAAACATGTTGATGTATTGTCATGCAAACAACAATCGTGCGGAAGATACTCATACATAAGTTCAGGGGGCCTGCCAGATAGAGCAGAGGATTTAGGAGACTGGAAGGTGATGAGACTTAGCACCATGTCAACAGGTACAGAGAAGATGAACTTGATTAAAGACATGAAAACCAAAGGAGACAGTTACAGACAGCAGAATGACATGTTCTGATGTTCCCAAAGTGCTTTCCTGAGTACACAGAGCTTGGATGAAGCCAAGCAAGTGGAGAGAGAATTCTGCCAGGCACAAGAAGCTCTCTTCATCTCTCATGGGGTTTTGATTTCTTTCCCCCAGCTTCTCCCCTCCACACATACACCCCCATGACTGTTCTCAGGAACGGCTATGTGTGTTCACCCACTCAACAGATGCAGTGAAACGGCACATGACCCAAACACCAGTTAATAAACAAGTTTGGATATATCCTAAATTTAAACCAGGAGGTACCATTGAGGGTGCCTGGGGAGGACAGTATATGGCCATGCAACTGTGAGCACACATGCGTGGTGGACGCATATACATGAGTATACATATATGCATATCTGTGTATACATATGCAAATCTGTTTCATGTGCATGTGTGCGTTATTCCAGTGAAATACATTTTTGTCAGAAATTTCATTGTCAGGGCACTGGAGTACCCTGTAGGACCTTGCTATTCAAAGTGTGTTCCTCAAACCATCAGCATTACCATCTGGGAGCTTTTTAGAAACTCTCAGGCCCCAACTGAGACCTGCTGAGTCAGAATCTGCATTAACAAGATCCCTTATGATTCATGTGCAGATTAAATGTTGAAAATGCTGATTTAGAACATTTTTTCAGACAGCCTATTAATGACTCATGAAATCAGTTTAACCTGTTGGGACCAGCACTTGAAAGAAAGACCAAGACAGCGAGATGGAAGGAGATGGAAGGAGATGGAGAGAGAAATGGAGAGAAGGAGAATCAAAATGCTTAGGAGATATTAGAGCACATTGCACCTAGGATGGATCAGTTTTGTTTAATGAGCATGTGGTTTCCAAGGTCACCATAGCAGAGAAGGAGAAATGGTGGCTGCACACTGACACTTTATTGCCTAAATCTGAACGTGATGCAGGCCCACAGCCTGTTGGCCAGAATTAGTCACATGGTTCCAACCTCACTACAAGGAAAGATGGGAAACAGAGAGGAGCACATGAATTGGTGAGCACTGTCTCTGCCACAGCTGTGTATCGTTCTACCCCTCAAACTGAACTGGGAGCTCCGTGGGGGCCCGGGATTTGTCTGTTAGGCCCCACACTTGATCCCCAGCCATGAGCTCTGTACCCGGCACAGTGTGTGCCCTCATTAAATGTTTAGAGAATGAACAAATGTGCCTTTACCATTAATTGAGCTAGATACTGAGATTACAAAAATAAATCTGGGAGGCCGGCCTGGTGGCGTAGTGGTTAAATTCATGCATTCCTCTTCAGCACCCCAGGGTTCACAGGTTTGGATCCCAGGCAGACCTACACACTGCTCATCAAGCCATGCTGTGGCGGTGTCCCACATACAAAATAGAGGAAGATGGGCACAGATGTTAGCTCGGAGATAATCTCCCTCAAGCAAAAGGAGAGAGAATGGAAACAGACGTTAGCTTAGGGCCGATTTTTCTCACCAAAAAGTAAATAAATAAATCTGATGCAGTTCCTGTTTTCAATGATCTCCCAGGATTCTCCTCTCCCTCCCTCATGTTTTGGAAGAAAACAGGTCTCAACCTTCTTCAAAAGCTCACCTTGGCATCTCTGTGTCCCCTGAGAACTTCCTTTGGCCATCATCACTAACCTCCTGTGGTCACTTCTCTTCCTCTCCACTTACAGGCTGCTCCTCCTCCTCTCCAAGCAGCCTCACATCTTCCCAAACCTGAAACAACCTCCTCTCAACGCTGCTTCCCGTGCATCGCTCCACACCTCCCTTTCACCCTCAACATACTGCAGTCAGTGTCCGTGCTATGCTCTGCTTTAAATGCTCCCTTGAAAGCTGTTGGTGACTTCCTAACTTTTTAAACAGCTTTATTGAGATATAGGTCACATACCATACAATTGACCTACTTAAAGCTCACGATTCAATCATTTTTAGCATGTTCACAGATATATGCAACCATCGTCACTGTCAGTTTTAGAACATTTTCATCACCTCAAAAAGAAACCTCATATCTTTTGGCCATCACCCCCCTGTCTTCCCACCACTGCTCATCACCTACTGTAAGCAATCACTAATCTGCTCTCTGTCACTCTAGATTTTTCTACCTGGACATTCATATGAATGGAATCAGACAATATGTGGTCTTTGTGACCAGCTACTTTCATTTAGCACAGTGTTTTCAGGGTTTATCCATATTGTAGCATGTGTCTGCACTTCATTCCTTTTTATTGCCAAATAACATTCCATTGTGTGCTGTGGGTATACCACCTTTTGTTTCTCCATTCATCAGTTGACAGACATTCGGGCTGTTTGCACTTTTTGGCTATAATGAATACTGCTGCTAAGAACATTCGTGTACAAGTTTTTGTGTGAATGTGTGTTTCTTTCTCTTGGGTATGTACCTAGGAGTGAAATTACTAGGTCGTATGGTAACTATATTTAACATTTTACACACTGCTAAACTGTCTTCCACAGCGGCTGCACCATTTTACAGCCCCATCAGCAGTGTATGAGGGCTCCAGTTTCTTCATATCTCAGCAACACTTATTATCTAACTTTTTGATTCTAGCCATCCTATTGGGGGTGATGTCATAGCTCATTGTGTCATTTGCATTTCCTTGATGACTAAAGACTTCCTAATTTTTTTAATTCAATATCTTCTTATTCTTTACCCAACATGTCCTTTCTTCAGCTTTTATCAGAACTCTTGACACAACTAAGTTCTCTCCCCTTATACAGCTTCTGAGATCGGCTCCTCTCCCTAGGTTCCCTTCCTGACTCTCCAGCCTCTATTTCTCAGTCTCTTTCACTGGATCTCACCCCTACCCTGTAAACTCTTGTGCTCCGCAGGGCTCCTTCCTCACCCCTATTCCTGCTCCATTGTCCTTCCATTAACCTAGTCACACCTGTGCCTTCGACCATCACCTAAATGGAAGACTCTTCGATGTTTATATTTCGCAGGTTTTAATACAAGTTTCACTTTTAAATTATCTTTGATAAGAAACCCAAAAGTTCAATCAGATATTAACAAAATGTTTATGACTAAGATGCACAGAAAATATTGTAAAGTATAATTAGTACTAATGATCCCTTTCTTCAGCTATCAATTAAAAATAGGTAGATAGATAATATTAAATATTCAAAGAAATCCCTAAGTAAAAGAGCAGTAAGTTATAACGTACCATTTTCTCAGTGCCAGATATTTAATATTTTAGGCTTTGCTATTGTTTGTAAGCCGCCCTGCTTATGGTGTGTTGTTATAGCAACCCAAACTAAGACAATTATATATTCTTAAGTTTAAGAATATTAGATAAAGGGAAAATGAATCACTACCATGAGAACATTCTACTATAGCTCCTGAAAAATTAGTAATACTCTTCCTAGATTCATTTCACACTGGAATAAAATGGAATTGAAATAAAATTGGAATAAAAGGAGAACATGTACCTTTAATAAATAGTCAAACCTGCTTATGTTGGTTTAGTGGGGTTTTTATTAAGTCTCTCTGGTAAGCTTTCCCCAGCTTGGGATTGGCTGAGCAAAACAAAAGTTATGGAAACAATATGGTCACTGAAGAGACGAATCCCAAGCTATGTGGCATATGAGGGTTTTTGGGAAGAACTATTCCTCTATCCTCTGTGTTTTTCTGACTGATCTAAGAATTAAATTGACATGAGACAGAATAACAGGAGAAAACCCAAGTTTAATAACGTATATACATGGGAGAAATCTGGGAAAACTGAGTGACTTGCCAAATGGCTGAAGCCACCACCTTAAATACCATCTTTGGGTAAAGACAAAGGAGGATGTTGGGGGTAGTGGTTTGGGACTTCAAACGGGAGGAGTTCATATGGAGATGGAAAAACAAATGTTTGCTAAACAACTGTTTGCTGAGCCATCTATGGAAATGGGACTCAAGAGAGAACTTTGATAAAAAATGGGCCTTATAGGTGCCTTCTTGTCTACCACACCTAGAGCTACCTATGGTGATAGATCCTTCCTGGGACAGGCCTTCTATCTTAAATTCTTTTAGAGGGAGAATGTTGAAGTGTCTTTCTGAGTCTTTTGTTCTTAAAAATAATCAAACCAAAGAGACACATTTTGGGGTGGCAAATTCTGATTTCCCACACGGACATGGAAAAGAGAATCAATAGTAACAGAGTTCTTGGCCAAAAGGCAGCCACATTTCTTAAATAATAAACATTTCTTATTTAAGAAAAATAAGATGAAAGTGATATAATGGCACTTCCTATTAAGGATGTTAATGGAGCACGGGACCAATCCCTGAACTAGATCCAGCTATTCCTCCAAATATTCTTCCTCTACCCTGCAGGAAAGAGAACATAAATAGTGAAAAATGAGCTGCTGGCTGTCAGAACACAAAGGGACCTACAATCTGACTGAGGAAACCAAAAATCCCTAAAGCTATGACCATCTGACCCAAAAATGTTCCTCAGGAGGAGCTCTGCTGAGCTTCATTCACTGAATTCCCTTCACTCTCCCTCTGAAATGTCTTATCTCTAAATCTCTCTAAATGCCACCCTTTCCATATGTGCTTGACAGCCTGAGTTCCCTGTGACTCAGCTCACAATATGACACTACTCCCACCCTCTGTCTCAGTTACTTAAAAAGGCAATGTTTTTTTAAAAGCAGGGGAGGGGGGAGGAGGTGCAGAGAGAAAAAGGAAAAATATGGATCTACCACAGTTGTAACGATGCAAAAAAAAAAAAAAAAGAAAGCAAATTTTCCCATCACCCTCACAAAATCTCTTCATGCATTACCATGAGCTATCCCTCTCCCTTCTTTAACCACACACACTGGGCAGGGGTATGCCGTTACCACCTCTTTATCATTCCCCAAAGGACCCACCGACTACCCCTATACTAGGCACATGACCAAAGTTTTGTTTTAGTGAATATGTTCATGCACATACACATCCAATCTTCTCACGTCTAGAGGAGTAAAGATCTCTAGTGACCTTTTTGCTCTTTTGCATGCCTTATAACTAACTCCCATGGCAGCTGTTACAAATTTATTTATGCTCCCAAATAGTAAACACATTCCCTTCACTGGTATCACCTTTCCCTCTAAACAGTTGCCTCTGGTAACTCTCCCTGATGTGGCCCTGTTCCAAGGTCACGTCTATAAAGTACATATACAGAAGAGGACTTTTCAGTCCACCTTTGATGACCCCAGACAGCCACCTGGTAGTGCTCCTTGGACCCATGAACTGGGCTGCAGCAATGTGAAGGGGATAACGCAGGGAGGCTAGATTGGTGGGCTCCAGGTTTTTCTAGTGTGACTCAACTAAGTTTCAAGCCCAAATTATAGGCTAGTGTGTGAAGTCTCCATCATGAAGGCTATTTGTAAGTATTTAGGTTGGTTTTATACAAATGAAGAATTGTTCATATGAAGGCATATATGCAATTATTATATGTGTTCTCAGGCTATGTAGACATCTGCAAGGTGTTTTCTTTTTAACTAGTGCCTATAATGCACACACAGAAAAAAAATAGTAAAATGTGTGGTATAAAGCAGGGTTGACAAACTTTTCCTGCATAGGGCTGGATTGTAAGTATTCTCATCTTTGTGGATCATGTGGTCTGTCACAACTATTTGACTCTTCAGTTGCAGCACAGAAACAACTGTAGACAGTATGTAAGTAAAGAAGCATGTCAGTGTTTCGATAAGACTTTATTTACAAAAACAGTCTGTAGGCTAGATTTGGCCTGTCTGGCTATAGTTTAACCATTCCTAGGATAAAGAAAACTCATAAATCAAATACATAAACAATCACTAAGTCAAGAAAGAGAGTATGGCCAACATTCACAACACTTAATTATAAGAGTAGTAGAAATTCAGAGAAGGTTGAATTCTCAACCCCAGTGGTTCCTCTATGCCGTGGTCAGGACCCTAACTGGGAAGGAATAAGACCTTCACACTTGGAATGAATATATCTGGGTTGGTGCACTGACATGTCTTGAATTCTTAGATTGCTCTGAGGCCTCTGGACCTGCGGAAGTGGCCTACTCTTCCCTGTTAAAGGCCAGTGCTGTCCCCATGTTCGAAGATGTTAAAGATAATGCAGAGGCTTCTGCTTCACAAGACAGGATGCACCCTTCTCAGGGTTGACCCACACCTCTCCTCCTGGCCCCCAGACCAACAACTAACCAGGCCAGGGAAATGGTGGACCTGTTAAGGGAACAAAAGAACTATAGGCCAAAGGAGCTCCAGGACCTTGCCAACAAATACTGACAAGAGCTGAAAGAGTATACATGGACCTGGATCCTCAAGGTGCTAGATTAGGGGGGAGTCGGGTGAAAGATAAACTTGCAAGAGGGAATGTTTATCGATATGGGAGCACTTATCTGTGATACAGGATTTAACTCCCTGGCAAGGACCCTGAGAGGCAAAGCTAGTATGCTTCTGGAATTACTCTTAGGAGCCTAGAAAAAGTACCATTCACACTACATAAAGTGCAAATGCTGGAAATGCTGTGAAAAAATGGTACAGAAGGGAATCAAAAGACCCAGAAGAGGGCATGCTAGAAGGGACATCTTCTATAAGGCCAGAAGATTCGTCAGCTGACTAGGTGTTGTAGGAGGGCCTAGAGGATGCTCCATGTACCAAAGTAACAAAGAAGGTGCTGCTGAGAGGGTCACTAGCTTCACTGAGAAGCTCAATGGTGGCTGCCCTCCAATGACAGCACAGCCCTAGGAGAAGCTATTCAGAATTGGAGCCCAGAGCAGGAAATGGCTATGCAGCAGGTCGAGGCTTTGGTGCGCACAGCCCTGCCACTTGGGCTATACAGCCTGGCTGGTATTAGAGGTATCCGTGTTGAGAAAAAGATGCTATGAGGGGAATTTGTGCTGTTTCTCCACAACTCTATGCTCCGTAGGTCTAGAGGTCTTAGTTCTCAGGGGAAGAGTGCTTCCATGTGGACACAGAAGGAGTCCCACAAAACTTTAAGCTACAACTGCTGCCCAGTCACTTTATGCTACCTTGTGCGGAAAGATCAGAAGGCAAGGGATGAGTCAGAATCTTGACTCTGATCATCAGGAGGAAGTAGGACTGCCGTCACATGATGGACACAGGAAGAACATGTTAGACACTGAGATGATCCAGTTGGGTGCTCTTGATACTCTGTTCTTCAGTCTTGACAACACATGAACAAGTAGGGCAGAGATGGCCTGAGAAGGACAGAGTGACTAGGGGCTCAGACCACATAGGGTTGAGGGTCTGACTTCATTCATCAGATGAGCCACCAAGTTCAGCAAAGGAGCTAGCCAAAGATGTGGAGACTCTTTTTTTTCCCTTTGTGCCATCTCTATTTTTCTACCTGGTATGTGAATAATGTGAACAACGGTCAGAAAAATCAGCCACGCTGAACCACTTCAGTTAAATGTAGAAGAAGGAGACAATGGGTACCCGCTATGACCTGGAGACCGTCTGTACGCAGCAGAAGGTGCTATACTTCATCCCACTAACCTACCTCTTTTCTCAGGAGAAGAGCCCAACTAGAATCTTGGAAGAATGGATCTTATGTGAAGGAATGAACTTAGATGAAGGAAGTGGATCTGAGTGGCAGAAAAGGTGAACTGTAGTGGATGCTGTGGTATGCTACCCAGATCCCACATCAGGACCAAGGAACTCATTCCTCCAGCTGCCAGGAGTCTGGGCTTTGTTGGCTGATAGCTCAGTCACTCTCTGGGAAGTCCCCTCAATCACAGCAAGCTTCTTATGCAAAGTACATGCTCACCCTGGTGTCAGTCTACCTCTAATGGCTGGTCAGTGTGTGAATATAAAGATCCAGACTCAACTGGGAAAACTCTGAACGGTGACTTCAGACCCAGATTTCCTAAGAGGATCAGCTGAAGATCACCTCTGCCCAGCTCTGCTTCCCTTCCTCCTTAAAGGTGTCATTCCCATGAACACTTCTTTTTTTGTTTTTTGAGGAAGATTAGCCCTGAGCTAACATCTGCTGCCAATCCTCCTCTTTTTGCTGAGGAAGACTGGCCCTGAACTAATATCTGCGCACATCTTCCTCCACTTTATATGTGGGATGCCTACCACAGCATGGCTTGCCAAGCAGAGCCATGTCCACACCCGGGATCAAAACTGGCGAACCCCGGGCTGCCGAAGTGGAATGTGCAAACTTAACTGCTGTGCCACCTGGCCAGTGCTCCCATGAACACTTCTTAATAAACTTATTGCCACAAATTTCAGAGTCTCAGAGTCGGTTTCCCGGGGAACCTAATATCTGGAGGTTCTGTTTCTGGGCTCTCTATTATGTTTCATTGGTTTAGATTTCCATCCCTGTGCCAATATTATATTGTCTTAACCACCATAGATTTACTATAATATCTATTAGAACGTGTCTTCCCGCCTTATTCTTCTTCAAGTCACTTGGCTATTCTTGGACCTCTATAGTTTCAGATAACTTTTAGAATCAGCTTGTCAGAGTCCACAAAAAGTCCCACTGGAGTTTTTCTTGTGATTGCTTTGAATCTAATGAATCAATTTGGAAAGAATTGATAGTTTAAAAAATATATATTGAGTCCTTCACCCAATGAATTTGGTATATGTTTATTTAGGTCTTTTAAAATATATCTTAGTAAAGTTTTTATCATTTTTGCCATAGGGGTTTTGTACATCTTGTGTTAGGTTTACTCTGAGCTCCCTGATTTTTGGTGTTAATGAAAATGGCATCCTTTAAATTTAACTTGCCAATAATTTGTTTTTGGTATGTAGAAACATTTGATTTTTGTACATTTGATTTTAGATTCATCAACCTTGCTCATAATTCATACGTTATTTTGCATTTCCTACCTGTACACTAACATTCACAAATGTGACAGTTTTGTTTCTTCCTCTGAAATTCATTTACAGTCATGCATTGCATATCAATATTTTGGTCAACAATGAACCGCATATACCACAGTGGTCCCATAAGATTATATTGAAGCAGAAAAATTCTTACTTCCTAGTGCTGTAGTAGCTGTTGTAATGTCGCAGCACAATGCATTACTCACGTGTCTGTGGTGATGCTGGTGTAAACACACCTACTGCACTGTCAGTCGTATCAAAGTGTAGCACATATAATTATGTACAGTATATAATACTTGATAATGATAATGAATGACTATGTTACTGGTTTATGTATTTACTGTACTAAACTTTTACCATTATTTTAGAGTGTGCTATTTCTACTTATCAAAAAAAATTTACTGAAAAACAGTATGCTGTGTTACACCAGCAGCAGCCTCATGTATCCCGTGTCTACCGCATCTCTTTTTTTTTTTTTTTTTTTAAAGATTTTATTTTTTCCTTTTTCTCCCCAAAGCCCCCCGGTACATAGTTGTGTATTCTTCATTGTGGGTTCTTCTAGTTGTGGCATATGGGACGCTGCCTCAGCGTGGTTTGATGAGCAGTGCCATGTCCGCGCCCAGGATTCAAACCAACGAAACACTGGGCCGCCTGCAGGGGAGCGCGCGAACTTAACCACTCAGCCACGGGGCCAGCCCCGTCTACCGCATCTCTTGATTGCAGCATTTTCTCTTGTGCTTGATTTAATCTTGTGTTGTTTTGTTCATCATGGCCCCTGAGCATACAAAATCCACTGCTAATGTTGCCAGTAAGAGGCCATGTCAAGTGATTGAGCTGGAAACAAAATTAAAAGCGATTAAGGTGGAAAATCAGTGATGGTTATCGCTCCCCAGCCAGGCATGTCCCGTTCCACCACAGCTACATTCTTGAATAACAAGAACAAAGCAACAGAAGCTGTTGAAGGATCTGCTTCACTGAAGGTGACGAGACCAACAAAAATTCAAGAAGGGCTTGTAACAGACATGGAGAAACTTCTAGTGACCTGCATTGAAGACCAGACACAGAAGCATATCCCTCTCATCACCATGACGATCACGCCAAAGCAAAAAGTGTGTTGTCCATGTTGAAAGAGAAGACTGGACCTGACTATGATGTTGAATCTACTGCTGGCTCTGGGTGGTTTAAATGATTCAAGAGTCCTTGTTCACTACATAATGTGGAAGTGAGTGGTGGGTCTGCGAGTGCTGATGTGAAGGCGGCTGAAGAATTTTTGGAAACACTAGATATGCTGATTATGGAGGAAAATTACTGGTCAGAGCAAATATTCAATATGGATGAAACTGGAAACAGGTGCCTGAAAGGACTTTCATCCATAAGGAGGCCAAGTCAACACCAGGTTTCAAGGCTTTTAAAGACAGGATAACAGTCTTGCTTGGGGGCAATGTCTCAGGCTACAAATTGGAACCTTTTGTGATCTGGCAAAGTGACAATCCCAGGGCCTTCAAGCATATCAATAAGCACACACTGCCAGCAGACTACAGAAGTAAGAAGTCATCGATGACCCAGCTCCTCTTCCAAGATGTCCTCCTGAATTTCTATGCCAGCAAAATGAAGTACTATTTGGAAAATAGCATGCCTTTCAAGATTTTCCTTATTGTTAATAATGCTTCTGGACATCCTCCTTTTATTGGTGATCTTCATCCAAATATAGAATTGGTATTTGTCCCTCCAGACACCATCTTTTTGATCCAACCACTGGATCAAAGAGTTATAGCTGCTTTTAAGGCCTACTACCTGCAGAGGACCTTGGCCCAGGCTGTTGCTGCAACTGAGGAAGACACTGAGAAGACACTGATGCAATTCTGGAAGGGTTACATCTATGACTGCATCAAGAACCTTGCTTGGGCTTGGGGCGATGTCACCAATGAATGTAAGAATGGCATCTGGAAGAAGACACTTAAGAGGTTCGTCCATGACTTCAAAGGATTTCCCAAGGAAAAGGAGGTTGAAAAAATCAGCAAAGCTGTGGTTGGGACTGCAAACAACTTTACCCTGGGTGTGGGTGAGGATGACATTGAGGAGCTCCCAGAGGTGGTTCCTGGGGAACTGACTAATGAGGAGTTGTTGGAACTAGAACAGGAAAGCGTAGCTCAAGAAGAGGCAAGAGAAAAGGAAACTGCAGGAGAAGAAAAAGAGCCTCCAAGAAAATTCACAGTGAAGGGTTAGCAGAAGCTTTTGCAGACCTCAAGAAGCTCCTTAAAAGGTTTGAAAACATGGACCACAAAGCTGAAAGGTTTTCATTAATAAAGAGGAATGTTTATGGTGCCTTTTCTGCTTAAAAGCAAATCTATGATGAAAAAAAGAAAGAAACCAAGCAAATCATCCTGGACATATTTCTGAAAAGAGTGAAACCTCCCCAAGAAGAGCCTCGGGCAGGTCCTTGAGGAGGTGTTCCAGAAGAGGCCTTGTTATCACGGGAGATGATGGCTCCACGTGTGTTATTGAAGACCTTCCAGTGGGACAAGATGTGGAGGTGGAAGATAGTGAAATTGATGGTCCTGACCCTGTGTAGGCCTGGGCTAAAGTGTGTGCTTGTGTCTTAGTTTTTAATGAAAAAGTTTAAAAAGCAAAAGAAAAATAAAACATTTTAAAAATAGAACAAAGCTTATAGAATAAGGACATAAAGAAAATCTTTTTGTACAGCTGTACAATGTGTTTGTGTTTTAAACTAAGTTATTACAAAAGAGTCAAAAAGTTTTAAAAAATTTAAAATTTTATAAAGTAAAAAAGTTACAGTAAGCTAAGGCTAATTTATTATTGAAGAAAGAAAAAATATTGTTTTATAAATTTAGTGTAGCCTAAGTGTACAATGTTTATAAAGTCATCAGTCGTGTACAGTAGTGTCCTAGGGCTTCACACTCACTCCCCACTCACTCACTGACTCACCCAGAGCAACTTCCGGTCCTGCAGCCTCCATTCATGGTCAGTGCCCTATACAGGTGTACTATTTTTTATCTTTCATATCATATTTTTACTGTTTCTTTTCTTTTCTTCTTCTTTTTTTTTTTTTTTTGAGGAAGATTGGCCCTGAGCTAACATCTGTGCCAATCTTCCTCTATTTTATATAGGACACTGCCACAACATGGATTGATGAGCAGTGCTAGATCCATGCCTGGGATCCAAACTTGCAAATCCTCAGCTGCCAAAGCAGAGCATGTGACCTTAACCAGTATGCCACCAGGTGGGCCCCATACTGAACCTTTTCTATGTTTAGATATGTTTAGATACACAAATATTTACCATTGCATTACAGTTACCTACAATATTCAGTACATTAACATGTGGTACAGATTTGCAGCCTAAGAGCAATAAGCTATACCATATAGCCTAGGTGTGTGGTAGGCTGTACCATAGGTTTGCTAAGTATACTCTATGATGTCCACACAAAGAGGAAATCACCCAACCACACATTTCTCAGAACGTGTCCCCGTTGTTAAGCAATGCATGATTATATTTCTTTTTCTTGCCTTAACACACTGCTAAGATCTCCAGAAAAATATTGAGTAGTATTCAAAAAGCCTTAAGGCAAGCGGAGAATAGCACAAGATGCAGCCAGATTTTATAAGGCCTTGTCACGGCAATGAATTTGGATGTGCTTTTAATTGAAATTAAAAATTATTGATAACCTTATATAGAGGAGTAAAGTAATCAGTTTAATATTTTTCAAAGACTATTCAAGATTCTGTGTGGATAATGAATTAAGGAGAGTAAGAGAGAGACCCAATCTTTTTCATGGGCACATATACAAAATCCTTTTTTTAAACATTTGCAAACAACAACAATGACCAAAAAAGTATATTTATGAAGGTTTTCCCTGGAATGCACATATGATCAACTAATATTTGACAAGACAGTCAAGAATACTCATGGAGAAAATGTAGTCTCTTGAATAAATGGTGTTGTGGAAATTGGATATTCATATGCAAAATAATTAAATTGGATCCCTCTCTTACACCACTCACAAAAGTTAACACAAAATGGATTAAAGACTTAAGTGGAAAACCTGAAACCATAATATGCCTAGAGGAAAATGTAAGGGAAAGCTCCTTGACGCTGGTCTTGGCAACAATATTTTGGATATGACAACAGAAGCACAAGCAACAGAAGCAAAAATAAACACGTAGGACTATATCAAACTAAAAAATTTCTGCACAGCAAAAGAAACAATTAACCAAACAAAAAGGCAATCTACTGAATAGAAGAAAACATTTAAAGCTATATATCCAATAAGAGGTTAATGCTCAAAATATATAAAGGACCCATATAACTCAAGAGGAAAAAAACCAAATAACCAATTAACAACTGAGCAAAGGACCTGAATAGACATTTTTCCAGAGAAGATGCACAAATGGTCAATGGGTACATGAAAAGGTGCTCAACACCACTAATCATCAAGGAAATGCAAATCAAAATCATAATAAGATATTGCCTCACCCCTGTTAGAATAGTTGTTATCAAAAAGACAAGACACAACAAGTGTTGGCAAGGATGTGGAGAAAAGGGAATGCTTGCACTGTTGATGGGAATATAAACTGGTGCAGCCACGATGGAAAACAGTATTGACATTCCTCAAAAAATTAAAAATAGAACTACCATATGACCCAGCTATCCCACTTCTGTGTATATATCCAAAGGAAATGAAATCACTATCTTGAAGAGATATCTGCACGCCCATATTCATTTCAGCATTATTCACAATAGCGAAGACATAGAAACAATATAAGTGTCCACTGACAGATGAAAGGATAAAGAAAATGTGATCTATACACAATGGAATATTATTCAGCCATAAAATAGAAGGAAATCATGCCATTTATGACAATATGGATGAACCTTGAAGGCATTATGCTAAGTGAAATAAGTCAGACAGCAAAAGACAAATACTATATGATCTCACTTACGTGGAATCTAAAAAAGCCAAATTTATAGAAGCAAACAGTAGATTGGTTGCCAGGGACTTCGGGATGGTGAAAATGGGGAGATGTTGGTCAAAGGGTACAAGCTTCCAGTTAGAAAATGAGAAATTTCTGGGGATCTGATGTGCAGGATGGTGACTACAGTCAACAATCCTGCACTGGATACTTGAAATTTGCTAAGAGAGTAGATCTTAAACATTCTCACCACACACACAAAAAATGGTAACTTTATGAGGTGATGGATGTGTTAACCAACCCTACTGTGGTAATCATTTCACAATATATACTTACATCAATCATTACATTGTACACCTTAAACTTGCAAAATGTTTGTGACAATAATATCTCAATAAAGCTGGAAAAACTCTTTTTTTTTTCTTGGTGGAGAAAGTTGCCCTGAGGTGACATCTGTTGCCAATCTTCCTCTTTTTGCTTGAGGAAGATTCACCTTGAGCTACCATCTGTGCCAGTCTTGCTCTATTTTGTATGTGGGATGCTGCCACAGCATGGCGTGATGAGCAATGTGTAGGTCTGCACCTGGGATCCGAATCTGTGAACCCTGAGCCACCAAAGCGGAGTGCACAAAGTTAACCACTACGCCACCGGGTTGGCCCCTGCAAAAACTATTTACATAAATCACATGTTTAAATGATATTTTTGATATATGGATTAAATAACAGTTTAATGTTAAATATTAATTTCCACTTATTCTTTTTACTTTTTAAATGTAAATATCAGAAAAATTTAATTATACATGTGAAGAGTTTCCAGAAGAGCGGAGCGAAGATCTTGACGACTCCTCTCTCCAAAAGAAGAAACTAAAAAACAGGCAAATTACCAAAAACAACCATTTCAGAACTCAGGAAATTAACTAAAGGCATATAACAAGTTGAAAAACATTTATTCAAGAAAAACTACTGAACCTTGGTAGGAATAACAGGGTCCAGGACATTTCAACTTGGAACTTGTTCCATTCTGACTTTGCCCACTCAGCAACATGGGGCAGTATTGCTAGGACTGGTAGGCTTGCTTATGCCAGAAGGAGTTGATATGATCTGGAGCTCCACGGAAAAGTCCCACATTCATAGTGAAAGTGAGCAAGAAGGGGCTCATTCTGCTCGCTGCAATCTGGTGCCAACCAATTGCAAACAAGCTGGTGGTTGAGAAAGAAAAATTTATATGATTAAGTAGCATAATCAGAAGATGGCAGACTACTGTCCTGAGGAAACATCTTAAAATCATACAGAATCTTGAGGCAGTGACAAAGGGGAAAGAGGCAGGGAAGGAGGGGTTAGGGATGTCAACCGTCTGGTGTGACGAACTTCAAGGCACCACATTATCTCTTCTGTCATTTGTGATGGGTACCAAAGCAGAATTTTTCTTCCTGGAGGTTGTCATGTTCCTGGGGATCTCAGAGAACAAAGTTGTCTTATTACAGCTGGGAGATATATGTAAGCAAGAGTCAGAACTAGCAGATCAGGTGTTTTGTGAAAGGAAGAGGTGTGTAATCATCTAGGCTAGGAGGCTACATGCAGGCTAGAATGTATTCTCAGAGACTAGTGAGTCAGGGTCATGGTTACAATATTGCTTCTTTTCCTTAGAAGGCTTCCCTCGTGGTAACTTAAGATCTAGATGTTACAATAGCTCTGTTGAAAACAATAGTCCTTGGTAGCAAACAGTCAAAGGCCAGCATGGAAGCTGCCTAAGGCTGTAATAACAGTTGGGACAAGCAAGAGACCAGCCAAAAATTAAAAAGGGAGGTCTAGGGAATAAGACAGTCCAAATGAGGATTTGAAAACTGACATTTTCCTGCTGATCTGGAAGGCTGTGCTCATGGGCAAAGCTACATGCATACACGGAAACACCAGAGAAGGTCCCAGTGTCCTATTGATAACTAACTGACATTGAGACCCTGTGCAAGCAGGAAGTGAAAGCCTATGCAGACTTGTTAGCTCCTTGAACTTTGAAAGCATTCCTTAACCCACACACAGATCCCTTTTGCAATGGATCAAAGCCTAACCAACTCAAAGCATTTAATCATTGGCTGACCACTAGGCTATCCTGATCCCAGGTGCTACCTAGGAAACCAGAAATGACAACAACCTCAAGAGGTGGTATCAAAATCCAAAGTAGCTACAATTTATTATCTAAAATGTCCAGTTCTTAACAACAAAAAAATACAAGACATGCAAATAAACTGGAAAGTGTGACTACTACACAAGAAAGAAAGGCAGTCAACAGAAACTATCCCTGAGGGAGGCCAGATGTTGGGTACAGTTGATAAAGACATCAAATAGCTATTAAACATAGTTTAAAGAACTAAGTGAAACCACATTTAAAGAATTAAATGAAAGTATGACAACAATGCCTACATGCACACACTAAAAAAACAAATAGAATTCTGGAGTTGAGAAGTAAAATAACTGAAATGAAAATTTTACTAGAGGAGCTCAACAGCATATTTGAGCCTGCAGAAGAAAGAATTAGCTGACTTTGGTTTATATCAATATAGATTACCCAGTCTGAAGAACAGAAAGTAACAGAATGAAAAAAACTGAACAGAATTTCAGAGACTTGTATGATACCATTAAGCATACCAACCTATGTGTAATGAGAATCCCAGAGGAGAAAAGTGAGAGAGAACAGGGCAGAAAAAAATAATGGTTGAAAACTTCTCAATATGATGAAAAACATTAATCTACACACCCAAGAAGTCAATTAAATTCAAATAGGAGAAAATCAAAGAGATCTACACCTAGGCACACCATAGTCAAACTGCCAAAAGACAGAGAGAACCTGAAAGCAGGTTGAGTATCTTTGGATGTGCTTATTGGACATTTATATAGCTTCCTTGGAAGAAATGTCCATTCAGATCCTTCCATTTTTAATTGGGTTATTTGTCTTTTATTATTGAATTGCAAGAGTTCTTTATATAGTCCAGATACAAGCCCCTTATCAGATATACGATCTACCAATATTTTCTCCCACTCTGAGATTGTCTTTTCACTTTCTTGATAGTGTCCTTTGAAGCACAAATGCTTTTAATTTTGATGAAGTCCAATTTCTTTTCTTTTATTGCTTATGCTTTTGACGCCATATCTAAGAATATATTGCCAAATAGAGATCATAAAGATATTACCCCCTATGTTTTCTTTTAAGAGTTTTACAGATTTAGCTCTTACATTTAGGTCTGTCATCCATTTTGTGTTATTTTTTGTGTATGGTGTGACATAAGGGTCCAACTTCATTCCTTTGCATGTGGCTATATCTAGTTATTCCAGCACCACTTGTTGAAAAGATCATTCTTTCCTTATTGAATGGTCTTGCAACTCTTGTCAAAAATCAGTTGAGCACAGACCTCCCGTTTTCGAATTCTCAGTTCTAGTCTACTGTTCTATATATCTCTTCTTCTGCCTTTACCACCTGTCTTCATCACCGTTGCTTTGCAGTGAGTTTTGAAATCAGGAAATATGAGTCCTCCAACTTTGTTCTTTCTCAAGATTGTTTTGGCTCTTCAGGGTCCCTTGAAATTCTCTATGAATTTTAGAATCAGCTTGTCAATTTCTACAAAGAAGCCAGCTGGGATTCTGATGCACATTGCATTGAATCTTTAGATCAATTTGGGGAATATTGCCATCTTAGCAAAGTTCAGTCTTCTGATCCATGAACATAGAATGTTTTCCTATTTATTTAGATCCTCTTTAATTTCTTTCAATGATATTTTGTAGTTTTCAATGTATAAATCTTTCACTTCTTTTATTAAATTTATCCCTAAGTATTTTATTCCTTTTGATGTTATCATAAATTGAATTTTCTTAACTTAATTTTTAGACTATTAATTTAAAGTGTATAGAAATACAACTGATTTTTATATATTGAGTTTTTGTCCTACAACCTTGCTGAACTCATTTATTAGTTCTAATAATGTTTTAGCAGATTCCTTGGGATTTTCTATATATAACTCGGGTAATTTGTGACTAGATAGTTTTACTTCTTCCTTTTCAATATAGACTCCTTTTATATCTGTTTCTTGCCTAAATTGCCCTGGCTAGAACATTCAGTAAAATGTTGAAAAGAAATGATGAGAGTAAACATCCTTGTCTTGTTCCTGATCTTAGCGGAAAAGCATCAAGTTGTTCACCATTAAGTACGATGTTAACTACGGGTTTTAATAGATGATCTTTATCAGGTTGAGGATGTTCCCTTCTATTTATAGTTTGTTGAGTGTTTTTATCATGTTTAACTTTGCAAATGCCTGTGTCTATTGAAATGATCCTGTGATTTTTGTTCTTTATTCTATTGATATGATGTTCACCCTTTTCTTCTCTTAAATAATTTAAAAGACAATTTCATAAAACAATAATTATAAAACTGTATTGTTGGGCTCACAAGCATAAAGATGTAATTTGCATGACAAAAGCACAAAGGAGGGGGTAGGAAGAGAACTATATTTGAGCAGTTTCTGTATATAATTGGAATTAAGTTAATATTAATCTGATAAAGTTTAAGTTAAAATGCATATTATCTTCCCCAGGGCAACCACTAAAAATAATTCCAAATATATAGTTTTTTTAAATCAACAAAGGATGTAAAACGGCACACTTGAAAACATCTAGTTAACACAAGAGAAGGCAGTAAAAGAGGACAGAGGCACAAAAAAGACATGACATACATAGAAAATAAACAGTGAAATGGCAGATGTATATCAAACCATATCAATGTGTAAGTGGATTAAACACTCCAATAAAAAAGCAGAGATTGTCAGACTGGATTTCAAAAAAACAGAATCTAGTTGTATGCTGTCTACAAGAGACACAATGAATTGAAAGACAGGTTGAAATTAAAAGGATGGAAAAAAATATACAATGTAAACATTAACCAAAAGAGAGCTATAGTGGCTATACTAACATCAGACAAAATAGATATTAAGGGGGAAAAGGTTACTACAGACAGAGAGGAACACTTTATAATATTAAAAGGGATAATACATAAGGAAGATAAAACAATTATAAATATATACACATCTAACAACTGAGCCCTAAGATATATGAAAAAGACTGAATGAGTTGAAAGGAGACTTTAATACTCCACTCTCAATAATTGATAAGGCAACTAGGTAGAAAATCAGCAAAAATATAGAAGACTTGAACAACAGTATCAATCTACTTGGCTTAATTGGCATTTATAGAAAATTTCACCCAACAACCATGGAATATACATTTTCTTCAAGTGCACATGAAACATTATCTATGATAGATCATAATTATCTAATTATATGTCTAATTTATACTAAGCCATAAAACTAGTCTCAAAAAATTAAAAAGAATTGAAATCATAAAGTATATTCTCTGACTATAAGGGAATTAAGTTAGAAATCAACAAAAAAGAAAATCTGGAAAATCCACAAGCTTTAGCAAATTAAAAACATATTTCTATATAACCCATGGGTCAAAGAAGAAATCACAAGTTAAATTAGAAAGTGTTTAGAATGGAATGAAAATGAAATCACAATGTATCAAAATGTGGTATGCAGCTAAAGCAGTGCTTAGAAGGAAATTTGTAGCTTTAAACACATATATTAGCAAAGAAGAAAGATCTCAAATCAATAATCTAAGCTTTTATCTTAAGAATCTAAATAAGAGAAAACTAAACCCAAAATAAGCCGAAGATAGGACATGATAGACAAGTGGGAATCAATGAAATGGAAAATGGAAAAACAATAGAGAAAGTAAATTAAATCAAAAGTGACAAACCTTTAGCTAGACAGAGAGATGGAAGACAGATCACGAAAATCAGAAATTAAAGGTGAGTATCACCATTAGCCCTAAAAAATTAAAAGAATTATAAAGGAAAACAGTGAACAGTTTTATGCCAACAAATCAAACAACTTAGATGAAATGGGAAAATTCCTAGGAAAACACAAATTACCAAAACTTATTCAAGAAGAACTAGATAATTAAAATAGACCTACAACAACTAAGGAAATGAAATTAATAATTAAAAATCTTTCCACAAAGAAAAGCCAAGGTCCAGATGGCTTCACTGTTATCTTTTATCAAACATGTGAAGAAGAAATAATTCCAATAGTTCACAAACTTTTCCAGAAAATAGAGAAGGAAGGAATGCTTCTGAACTCATTATAGGAGGCCAGAATTACCCTAATAGCAAAGCCAGACAAAGATACTACAAAACGATTGCCGTCTTACTCCAGGTATCACACTGAAAATTGTCAAGTCCATCAATTCTTAGAGACCCTACTTCTTCTGAAATTTACTACCGCCTAAATGCCAGGCTCCCAAAACCTTACATGAGATCAGCTCTGCCTTTGTTTGGGAATACTGTCCCTTACAAGTACAGCTGCCCCCTGCAAGCAAACAGGAAGCTCACTTTTTTTTTTTTATCAGATATCAAGTTCAATTTGCTGTTAGTTCACAGCCCTTTAGCTGTTTCAACTCCAGTTTACAGTGTTATTAGTTCAGACTCGAGAGTGACAGACGTAGTAATGCAGCTTTGAGAGGATCAAATTCAATCTTTCCAATTTTTGTGGTGATCGCTATTTTCTATTTTTCATTTGTATATATTTGAACTCCAAAATGCCAAAACACAAGTGTGAATTATGTGATGAAGTTTCTGAACAATTCACACTTATTTAACAAGGAAAAAGTCCTTTGAAGCTCTTTGTGCTGTATGCAACTGCTCACAATATAAAAAATAGTGGAAAGTCAGATCCAGACCAGCGTATTCTAATCACTAAGCATAAGAGATGTATGATTTCTTCAACTAGTATCAAAGAAAGTGATAAAATAACACATTTCTTATCAAGAGAAATTTAGATGAAGATAAAGTAACCACAGAAAAGTTGTAATGGATGGCCCTCCAAGCTGTACATCACTAGATTTTCAGTTCAAATGACTATTTGAACATACTGCTTCCGGAGTATTTTCTAATTCTAAAATTGCAAGCACATTTTCACATGTGCAATTTTTTTTTCATGAAAAAGTCTTGCTTATAAGGCTGAGTGAAATCCATTCCAGGTGTTAGTTCAGAAACAAGAGTAAGTTTTTGCAGAGATTATCTTATTGAATTAGGAGTTAATGAAAAAATTTAGGGTGGAGACAATACGAATACAAATTTTAGTGAATATTTACTAAAACTATTTACTAAATATTTACATAAAGGTGCAGACTACATTTATTCAAAGGTGAAGCAGCATAAACAATTCTCTGAAAGGTATTGGCTGTCTTACCCATATTCTGCATAATGCTGGTCAAACAGCATTTAATGTCTTTCTGCTAACATTAAAGCAACTGTCATTGAATTGTTCTCTTATTCAGCATTTGTACTGTTTGAACTGAATGATTGAAAGATTTTTGTGATC
This sequence comes from Equus quagga, assembly GCF_021613505.1. Lineage (NCBI taxonomy): Eukaryota > Metazoa > Chordata > Mammalia > Perissodactyla > Equidae > Equus > Equus quagga. Next base: position 46,209,526 of record NC_060273.1, read on the forward strand.
TTGTTGGCATTCAGTCTTCTTCATCCTCTTGAATTCAAACACCCATTGGCTCTCTAACAAAGACAGTTGGGAGAATCTTTCATTTATTTGAAGCACTGGAATCATACTTTAATTCTGAAGAAGAAGTCTCCAAATTTTTAGCTGATTTTTAAAATAATCCACTGAGGGGCCAGCCCCATGCCCAAGTGGTTAAGATCATTGTCTCCACTTTGGTGGCCCAGAGTTTCACTGGTTCGTATCCTGGGCGCAGACATGGCACTGCTCATCAGGCCATGCTGAGGCGGCGTCCCACATAGCACAACCACAAGGACCTACAACTAGAATGTATAACTATGTACCGGGAGGCTTTAGGGAGAAGAAGAAACAAAAGAAAAAGAAGATTGGTAACAGATGTTAGCTCAGGTGCCAATCTTAAAAAATAAAATAAAATAAATAATAAAATAATACACTGAGTGAAGCTTACTTCTTCTTCTTTTTTTTTTTTTTTTGCTTGAGGAAGATTAGCCCTGAGCTATCATCCATGCCAATCTTCCACTATTTTCTATGTGGGACACCTCCACAGCATGGCCAGTGAATGGAGTAGGTCTGCTCCCAGGATCCGAACTCATGAACCTGGGCCGCCAAAGCAGAGTGTGCGGAACCCTAGCCACTGAGTCACAGGGCTGAGCCCACTTATTTCTTGTTTATAGTTTTTAGTATCTCTTTATCAATAGGATTATGCAAATTGAAAGAAGAACAAACAGTGTCACTGAAGTGCTCTATTGTTTAAAGGAAATTGTTGAATGTGTTAAAGAAAGAATGATGAAAAGTTTATCTCTTTAAGTGTCCAGACAATTCTTAAAGGGACAAATTTACTTATGAAAACCAAACAGAAATTCTACTTTGAAATGGATAATTTTTATGACTCTTGCCATGACTACCTTTTGGAATGGATTTCATTCTTTGAAGAATTTGATGTTTTTACATGGATGTTGATAGAGATGCTAAGTAATACCAAAGAATGGAAAGCTATGCCATGAAAGGTGGTATTATGAGCTTCAACAAATCAAATTGGAAGATCAGTTCTCAGAGTCATTATTTCTTTTTGCTAACATATGTTCAGTATACTCGCTGATAATGCTAATGTCAGAGTGTTTTTTCATTAATGAATGTTAGTGGACAAAAGATTGAAATAAGTTGATGTGACCACTATAGAAGCTATGTAACAATGTACATGGAACAAAGATTATAACTGCAAGGAATTTTACAAGCGAATTCTGCAAAACAAGGAACTGCTAAGAAGATCCAAATCATCCTGGAAATTAAAGAGATGTAACTGAGATATTTTAGAATTTATTTCAGATAAACAGTGAATACTTTTTTAGTAGAAGTCTGCCCTACGCGATGTGTCTTTTATCTTAATATAAGTAGTTTATTCTTATTATTCGCAATGGGTAGTTCTATAAAGTTGCTGAGAGCACTAAATTAGTGAATACTTAGTCATTGCTCCTATGGGAAATAAGGTTAGATTCCTGCAAGCCTCTGGTCACATTTTTATCAACTGATCAGTCCACAATCTTTGAAATGTGTTTCTGTTTAAAGACATCTTATTTAATATGTAGTTTTGATTCATTAACATTCCACTCATGACCAAAAGCACCATAACTCACACCTGAATGAAGCTTATCTAACACTCATATTTTCTCCATAAGGCACATGACGGCCTTCTTGCTTTTAGGAACACTACACAGCACGTCAGCACTACACCCAGGGGTCATTTTAAACAGTGAAATCAACAGCAAAAAGCACAGAAATGTGGAAAACATGGTACTAAACAGACAGTGAAAAGGGCTTGTTTACCGTAGGAGAGGTGACACAAGAAGGCAAAGCATTGCCTTGCTTAACCTCAGCTGAGAATGCACGCATTGGGCGACAAATTTTTTTGCTGCTCTGCTCCTGTCCATGAATGAGCATGAAAGCACCAGGATTATTGATTTGGGGATTGCAAATAAATTTTAATGAGTAAGTGAATTTGTAAATACAGAATCTACCAATAATGAGCATTGGCTGTATATAAATATTTATTGGTATGGACATATTGCCATAATATATTGAGAAGAAAGGTTACAACATGAAATTTAACTAAAACTTTGGAAGCATTCCCTTTACAAACAGGAATAAGGAGGGATGTCCCTAATCACTGCCTCTAAGGGGGACAGGCGGTGAAACAGAAAAAAAGAATACAGCCCTTGGATCTAGAAGGAATTCTCACTGATGGAACTGAGATGAGGTTCAGGTGAAGGTGAAACATTAGCTTCGGCACTAGCTGGAGGCGCGTGAATAGAATGGGAGCAATAGCAATTAAGAATGACTGCATTGTCTGCCTTTGGCTAACTGTTTTAAAAGCCTAGAAGAAGGAAAATGACAAGCTCAGGGCAGCCAACTGTTAACTTAAAACACACTGTAAAGTCAGAGGCTGCTGTAGGCAGAGGGAAGAGCGTGCCGAAAATCAGACCTCGGGTCTAAGCTGAAGGGCAGCAAAGCCACAAAGGAAACTGAGTGCGTGGCCTCAGTGGTCTCCTGTGCTAAAGTTCAGAACCCTGAGAAGCACATCTCTAGTGTATTTACTATATTGCCCTTACAATCTACCGTCAAGTCACTTATTTAAACATACGTGTATCCTTGAAAATAGGTAGTGTAGTTGTGATTTTAAAATATGATATTGTGTTATAAATTACATTTTCTTTTTCACTCAACATTAAGTTTTTAGGTCTATTTATATTGCTGTACGTAAATTTAGTTCATTGCTTTTAGCTGATGTGTAGTATATATTCATATTACTTATCCGTTCCCCCAGGGATGGATATCTACATTGTTTCCAATTTTTTTCTTCCTATCATACCCAAATGTCACAGAGTAGCTGCATGCATGTTTCCTTATGGGGTTAAAGACTTCCAGGGGGGTTTCATCCCATTCTTCTCATGGCCAGCTTCTCCTCTTCCTTTAGCTTTCAAGTAAAACGTCACATTTGCCCAGAACCCTTCTGTTACCGTCCTACCTAAAGCAGGTCCTCCTCAGTTATTCCTTCAGTCTCTAGTTTGTTTCCTTCATAGCATGTATAAAAAGTTGAAGTATTTTATTTATTTCCATTTTTTCCTCTCTCTCCCACTGGAACCTAAGCTCCATGGGGCCAGGTACTTTGTTTGCCTTGTATACTTTTGTATCCCCAGCACCTAGGATAGTGTGTGGCATAAGGAGGTGCCAAATATGAATGAATGAAGAGAGAAAGGATGAATAGAAGAAGGGAGAATTCTCCTGAGAGAAAATTTGAGGCTGATCCCAACTTGGCTGACTGAGTCCTCAGGAGAGAAAGGCCAGTAAGAAATTATCTGTAATGGGAAATGATTTGAAACCTTGGATTCTGATACTCAAGTTTAAGTTGTTTTTGTTTCTGTGTTATACCCACCCTCCAGTATCCTCAAAATTTTAAGCCTATTCCTCAAAAAAGCTATGTGTTAGTAGGCTTTGGAGAATAAAGGAAAAGAGGTCTATGTCAATAGTTAACACAAAATGGTCACGACATAAAGACAGCAACTGAAGATAATATAGTGGAAGGGAGTTGAAGAATAGAGGCAGGAATGGGAATTTGGAGCATGAGGTGACAGGAAGCCACCAGAAAAGTTAACGCTCTCTCCAAAAATCATCGGAATACTCTGAAGGATACTGCACTTCCTACAATTGTATGAAATAGAAACTTGATATTTGTACGTTAAAAGAAAGGGTAACCCAGAAATAAAACCACACATCTATGGACAGCTTATCTTCGACAAAGGAGCTGAGAGCATACAATGGAGAAAAGAAAGTCTTTTCAACAAATGGTGCTGGGAAAACTGGAAAGCCACATGTAAAAGAATGAAAATTGACCATTCTTTTTCACCATTCACCAAAATAAACTAAAAATGGATCAAAGACCTAAAGGTGAGACCTGAAACCATAAGGCTTCTAGAAGAAAACGTAGGCAGTACACTCTTTGACATCAGTATTAAAAGGACCTTTTCGGACACCATGTCTTCTCAGAGAAGGGAAACAATAGAAAGAATAAACAAATGGGACTTCATCAGACTAAAGAGCTTCTTCAAGGCAAATGAAAACAGGATTGAAACAAAAAAACAACCCACTAACTGGGAAAAAATATTTGCAAGTCATATATCTGACAAAGGCTTAATATCCATAATATATAAAGAACTCTCACAACTCAACAACAAAAAAATCAAACAACCCAATCAAAAAATGGGCTGGAGACATGAACAGACATTTCTCCAAAGAAGATATATGGATGGCCAATAGGCACATGAAAAGATGCTCATCATCGCTGATCATCAGGGAAATGTAAATCAAAACTACACTAAGATGTCACCTTACACCCATTAGAATGACAAAAATATCTAAATCTAATAGTAACAAATGTTGGAGAGGTTGCGGAGAGAATGGAACCCTCATACACTGCTGGTGGGAATGCAAACTGGTGCAGCCACTATGGAAAACAGTATGGAGATTCCTCAAAAAATTAGAAATAGAACTACCATACGATCCAGCCATTCCACTACTGGGTATCTATCCAAAGAGCTTGAAGTCAGCAATTCCAAAAGTCCTATGCACCCCAATGTTCATTGCAGCATTATTTACAATAGCCAAGACATGGAAGCAACCTAAGTGCCCATCAACAGATGAATGGATAAAGAAGATGTGATATATATATATATATATATATATATACAATGGAATACTACTCAGCTGCAAAACAGAACAAAATCATTCCATTTGCAATAACATGGATGGACCTTGAGGGAATTATGTTAAGTGAAATAAGCCAGTTAGAGAAGGATAATCTCTGTACGACTCCACTCATATGAGGAATTTAAACATGTGGACAAAGAGAACAGATTAGTGGCTACCAGGGGAAAGGTGGGGTGGGGGGTGGGCACAAAGGGTGAAGTGGTGCACCTACAACACGAATGACAAACATTAATGTACAACTGAAATTTCATAAGATTGCAACCTATCATTAACTCAATAAAAAAAAAAAGGGTAACCCCAGGTGATTTGGAGACAGAAAAATATATGTTACATATTTTCATGCTTTTATGTAGGGTTCTACAATGCTCATTAGAAATTTAGGATTTAGGTAAATATGTTTTCCCTTCAATGGTTTCATTGGATGGTTGATCACTGAGACTACGGCAGTGTGGGTTAAGAAAGTCTAATTTACTAACCTGGCTCCAAAGCCCCTTATTTGGAAGTAGTGGAAATTGATCTGGAGATTGGAATGACTAGCCTATCCTATACCCTACAGAACCTCTGAATTAAATCACTCCCCCAACCCTCCCCTCCCCACTTCACACACACACTGTCAAGTGCATTGTGTATTGGGGAATGCTTCTAGCCCTTTGGTGGGACTGAATGGTGCCGAGCAATGTGCTGTGTGAATCTCCTCACAACCAGTGTCAGGAAACACTGGAGAAACCCCAGATGTTATCCATCTTAGGCAGTGTGGGATGCATGGGAGACCCTTTATGACTTGCTGCTGACAGTGAATAAGGCACACTGGGACCTCTGATGACCTCGATGTGCCGCAGATAAACTGACCCATTGTTTCATCATGAGCCTTCAATGATATATCACCTTGGACATTGGCTTTTTTAAGGCAAACTCCTTTGGTCTTGCTGAAAGATGGACTCAGTATGTTTTTCCCCCATGACTAAGTAAAGTAAGTTGCTCTGAACTTTGTTGTATGAGTTGAAGCAATAGAACGAGTTAAACACAAGAGGTTTGGAGTAAGCGAGGCCTCAGATCGAGACTTGGTTCTGGTGCTTGATAACTGTGACCTAGAGCAAGTAAGCAATGACCACTTCACAGGGTTGTTTAGACTATTAAACAAGATCAGGAATAGAAAGTAGTTAGCACATAATGAGTATTTAGTTGATAGCTAAAAATAACAAAAAAAAAATCTAACTGAATGCAGATTGGTAATTATAAGCAACTTTTAACAGGTTATAACTCTTAAAGGTTTGTTTACATCTTTGTGAAGGTTTAAACAGATGGCAAGCTTTTATTAAGCTTAATTTATGTAACAGTTTAGACTTTGACTCTGGAATTCTGCTTTCACAGATGACTATATTCTACATCCAAAGTTAAGCATACAGAATTTCTGTGCTAGAATATGGGATAAGAATATTCCTCTGGTTGCTCTTCAAAGCTAAGATTTTTTGAAACATGGTTTAACTTAAGGGTTTTTGGACATATTTGTTCTTGTGTAGAGATGAAGCTGCTGGATTAGGCAGTTTTTCTAATGTTGGTAGTGGATTCTCAGAAATTTAGAGCTTTTCATTGTCTTCTAAGCAAAAGTGTTCATTTTCCAGGTAAATGACTTAACAGAAATGGTTGAGGTTGCCAACCATTGTAAGATTGTTAGGCTAACTGGCGCAAGGATTCATTCTACCTTTGATTTAATCACTTAAGAACTTTGAGCAAATGGTCAAAAGCAATTTACATAAACAACCTACAAACACGAACTGGGGTGTGGACACTGAGATACCAAAGACAACATAAATCAGGTCCCTGTCTCCAGTCAAAACACAGAAGCCACACATTACAACAGGGAGCACCATAGTGCTATACCACATGCCACAGACACACAAGCCATACGTTCTCAACCTCCTTCTGATCACTACACACTTTGAAATATTAGTCCTTTTGGTAGCACACAAATTACTCAAAATGACACTAGAACAGGATAGTGGTAACTAAAAAGCAGTCTCCACTATTGGGTAAGGCTGTTTTGTGATGTCTATAAATGCCCCTGTAGGTGGCCTTTCTGCTTGGCTGCCTTTGAACTTCGTGTTGCTGTTTGAGAACTGTGCACTGTCCTGACCAGGTTCTCCTATATCCTCACAAGAGTAGGATCTCTCATACAGCACAAAGGGGAACTTTCTTTGGTGCCAGCTTGAATTTATGCCTCTATATGCAGCAAGCTGAGGCTCACTTTACCTTGCAAGATGGCCCAGTCCACTCAGCTTAACTTTCCATCTGATAGATGCTCTTGAAACAGTGTGTGTCATCAGTTGTAGAGCCAATAAATAGTATTCTTTTGGCAAAAGTAGTGGCCACACCCGGGCGGCTCCAGACACACCAGTGTGCCTTGGCCAACTGTTTGAGGACCTGATCTCTAAGTGGAGTCGTCAAGAGAAGGGAGATGGGTGGGAACTGATATAGTCAGGGATAGCATCTTAGAGATGGACCTTGAAGGATGGGTAAGATCTAAATTTGTAGATACAGAAATGGTGGCTATTCCAGGTGAAGAGAATAACATTGTCTGTTTCATTCTACAGCATAAAGAATTTTCATTTCCAATTTTCCAATTGTTTTTGCAACTTCACTTCTTGAAGTGGGGTACAATCTCCATGGGAAATCACTTCTTGAAGTGTGGCAGAATCTCCACAAGAGTTCAATTTATCCAAAGGGCATGGCACAAGTTTCTATGACGTTACATCAATTACAGGGCCCTCCTTTCACCTAACAAGGTGTAAGAGCTCAGGTCTCCCTCAGGCTGTTGGGTTTATGCCATGACAGTCCAACCCTGCCCTCCCAAATTTGATTTCTGGCTTTCCTTTTCATCCAGGGAATCCATGTCAGGATACAGGAGCCCCTTGACACTTTCCAGTACTAGCCAGACCTGACCCCTTCCCAGCATTTGGCACAGTCAACTTTTCCCTCATCTAAGCTCTCTCCCTTGCTTTCTCTGACACCAGACTCTTGGTTCTCCTCTCCTTCTGATCATTCCTTCTCAGGCTCTTTTTCTCTGTCCCTTAAAAGTGTTCCCAAAGGCTCAGACTTTGGCCCTGTTCTCTCTTTTCACTCTACACTCACAATGGGGAACTGTGTGGCGAGACTTAGAACTGCAAAACACTTTGTTTGAGGTAAGTAAGCCCCTTAATGGATGCTCACCAGCTCTCAGGATATTAGTCTTGGTTAAATAAAATCAACCCACAGGGACAAATAACGCGGAGAACTTCGTTAAGGAAACCTCCAGCTACCCTATCCGCCCAGGAGGCAGGGACCATAACGGGAAGAACCTTGTAAATAGTGGCCGCTGAAACGTCCTCCTTTTTGTTGCGTCCTTCCGATAAGGAGCACAGGCCTTGAAAGATAAGCACGCCTGAGCTCGGCTGCTGAGACATCTCTTTTATTTATCCCACTCCCTCGTCCACTGGGAGCTCCACGCGGCTGGACTGGCGCCCCGGTTCACGGCCGCGGGCTCAGCTCCCGCGCGCCCGCTCTGTCTGCGCCTCAGTCCGACAGGGGCGGAGTCAGAGCGCGCTGGTGCGACCCGCTCGAGCTGGAGAGCAGGAAACGGGGCCACCGCAGGGTCTGCCGAGATAACTCCACCTGAAGGGGCAGACACGCGCCACAGGCTTAGGGCAGGGCACAGGCTTTTTTCCCATGGGGACAAAACCCACCTACGAAGCGCCTGGACGCCGCCAGGCCTAAAGCGGGGACGACCCGGACCGCGCAGCCGCAGTGTGGAAGGCGGGCCCGCTCCTGACGTCACACGGAGCCCCGCCCCTCACTGGGAGCGGCGGGAGCGCGCGAGGCTCTGTTACGCAGGCGCGTTCGCGCGGCGTAGGTGACGCTGGAGGCCGTCTGGGGGGTTGAAGGGAGACTGCGCTGCCGCCATTTTGTAGGGTGTTTGTCGCAGCGGCTGGAGAGAGAAGACGGCGGTCTGGCGACGTTTCTCGGCCAAAAGGCCTTTTGCCTTTGCGGAGGTAAGGTTTCGGATCGGGGGCGTTGGGCCGGGCGGCTTCCCAGTCTCTTGTCTCGAAGCCAGGAGTCGGAGAAACGACCGGGCACCGGGTCGCCGCAGCTGGGCTTCCTTCGGGGCGCAGCTCTGCCGGTGGCCTTCCACGCCCAAGCTGCCCGGGCGCCGTGGCAGACTTAGAGTCCGGGGCCGACCCGAGAGCCCTTCCCTGAGCGCCCGGCCGCGCGCTCGCGCTCCGCGGGGCGGGCTTGTTCACCGGCGAGAGCGGGCCTGTCGGGAAGCCCCCGGGGCCGCCCCGCGCCTGTTAGGGTCGGGCCCCCCTGGCGGCCTGGTCCGCGCCGTGTGCAGCGTCCGGCGTCTCCGAGTCGGGCAGGTCCCCTGTCTGCGCGCGCCGGAGGCCCCGAGCGTCCGCGGAACTGCGAGTCCGGGGGCATTTCAGCCCGCGCTGAGGAGGGGGACGCGGAGAGGTGCGTCCTGGCCGCGACGCTGCTTTCCCAAGTCGGGGCGTACCGTGGTTGCCGCGGGTCTGCGTTCCTGGCACTGGAGCGTCGCGATGTCCTTGATTCTTTAGGTGGCCGTGATGCGCTGGTTCGATCCTTAGGAAACGGCCCTCCGCACTGACCGCGCCGGGCCCCTGGTCTTAGAATTGTCCTTGCGTGGCTGTGCTCCGCGCACCCCGCAGGCTCCCTGCTCCCAGAAAGTGCGCTCCTCCTGGAGCCGGCTCATCGTAACTTTAAGCTATTTCGGTATTTTTAGGCCAAAAGTGTCAGGTATTAAAGGGCAGGAGAGAATCCGATTACTGATACGGATATGTATACCTTCGGATCTATTGCATCTGATGTTTTTCTTGAAAGATTATCGGGAAATTCTAGCACGTAGGATTCTTTATTAGCTCGAGGTAAGGTAATAATTTTAGGTAGTTTTTCTTTATTAATAAGAGGTAGCGCATGTGAAGGAAACTTAACCCGTAGACCATGGGTCGAGGATTCTCTTTACCTCCTGAGAAAATATTTCTGAAATGGGGGACAGGGGTTCCCAACAGCTGAATTAAATTCAACGTAGTAAAAAATTTGACTAGAGGAATAAAAATCTTTGGCTCTCTCAGGATGCTTAATCTTATTTTACTGTTTGCATATTGATAACTGGTTATTTGAGAGTTTTGCCTTGTTAGAGGTGAGCTGGTTGTGGCACTGACAGAAGGAGGAAAAAAACTAAAACACACTTGTTTTGCAAGAACTGCGTAATAACGGATGGTCGTCATCATAACTCTCAGTCATCAGATGTTGTAATTTTGCTTGCAGATGCTTAACCAAGCTATTTTAAAGAGTTCCTAATGTGGTTTTTTGGGACAGTATTGGTAATTGAAGGAAGGGTCAGAAGAATTCTACTAGAAATATAAATTTTTTTTGGTGGCTTTTCTGATGGCCTTTTGCGTCAAGTTGATTTGTAGTGTCATTCATTTCAGTTTCCTATGTTGAAGTGACTCTGTATCAAACCAAAATTCTCAGTTAATTTCCAGTGAAAACTCTAACAAGAGTTTTAGGATTTTTGTTTGACTTGACCAATACCTTCTCTTCCTTTTTTTAAGCAAGCTAAAAGAGGAGCTACATTACCAGAAGGGTGCTTGATGGGCGTAGAATTAGAATCAGCAAGAGAAGTGAGTCACAAAGATCTGAATATTTGGTGTCATCAGGCTCTGATAGACATACATACATACATTTTCTTAGGGAATACATACTTTTTCTTAGGAAATACTTCCCAGGAGAATTGAAGCTGCCTCATTTCAAAGTCTTTTTTTAATCCCTTTGAAATCATTTAAATATTTGCTTGAATTTATTTCTTAGTAAGTCATTTGGGCAAGCTGAAGGAGGTTAACTAAGTTGGTTTTGCTCCGTTTTACCCTTCGTCAGCTCTTTGCTGAGTTGTGAAACCCACTCTGTTTTAGCAGAGTTTGGATGTCACTGTTAAAAACTTAAGTGCTTTGGAAAGAATTAACATGGGGAGAGGCAGGAATTACATTGTTGGAACACAGATACTGAGCCTGGAAGGAAACTGTGTTAGAGGTTGTAGACAGAATCCGGGAATTGTCACCATTATCATCTGATTTCACTGTGACCAGATGCATCCTCGTAGGTTGAATTCTTCTCCAGAGTCACCCTAGATCTACAACAAATATGTTTTAATTTTAAGAATAATTGTAGGGTAGAGAAAATGAGTTCATAAAATAGTCTTTTTATTGACTTTGTTTCTCTGTTGAATACTGTGCTATTTTTTTAAATCTTTTTTTTTTCAAAGCTTGGAATTATTTTGACCTTTAGAGAAAGGAATTCTCCAGTATTTGAAAAAAAGAAGCTTTATTAATGGTTCTTTACTTTTAAAACAAAGTCGCTTCCTATGTTTAGTATCCCCAAGTGTTTGTCTCACTTATTTGTATTACAGTATTTTGCCAAAGCTGCATGACGCTTGTGATATTCTCCTTAAATTAGCTTACATTTTAAAGTTAACATTTTAAAAAAGAAATTGTATCAATAACTTAATTAGGAGATCAGTAATAATTTACCATAAAAAGAAGGTAATGATCAAATAAAATTTTAAAAGTTACTAATTTCTAGCCAGATAGTGTTGTTTGTTGAAGGCTCTAACCCTGAACCCTGTCTCTTTATTTTTAAAATGGCAGTTAGCAAATGTTAGTTGAAAACAAGCACCAAGCTGAGAATTTTTCCAGAAGAGTTGGAAGAAACTGTAATAAAGTCTCATAGTGTTATCCATCATTTAGTGCTAGATCTGTATGCCACTTAGAGTCATCTGACGTACCAGTGGAACAGGGCCCCATGCCTTGGGAATTGTTACCTACAAAGATTTTAGAACCTGTATGACCTTATGTGCTGGGTATTTATATTTAAATAGCATTAATGTATGATATGTTGTTCACTAAATATTACCATCTGTAACCTCCACAACTCATTTTTCATTTCCATTAACAGATGCGGCATTCCAAAAGAACTCACTGCCCTGATTGGGATAGTAGAGAAAGCTGGGGACATGAAAGCTACGGTGGAAGTCACAAACGGAAGAGGAGGTCCCATAGTAGTACGCAGGAGAACCGACATTGTAAACCACATCACCAGTTTAAAGACTCTGATTGGTAAATTACTCTTGAATTAGTAGCATTTTAACACTGATAGTTTCGATGATTTGTCGTTAGCTTATATAGCTTTCATCTGTCAAATTGTTTTTATAATTCAGCCAACAAATACTCATTCAGGAATTGTTTATTGAGTGCCTCTTATACACTTATATACTCATATAGGCTAGACACCATATAGGTGGTGAAGCTACAGCTATGAATAAGACAGTTTCTACCCTCATATATCTTTGTCTCTAGGAATGATGAGAGACAGTTGATTGAGTACCAGCTGCCATCAATATAAAGGTTAAGTAATAGTGATGATAGGGATGCCCAGTCAGTGCCTTTAACTTGTATGTAGGAGGGAGATATCTATGTTGGGGTGCTCATTTAGTGTTCTACAAGTGAGAGATAACAGGGGGCGGGGAGAGTTACTCCAGATGAGAAAAACAGCATGTGCTGTTTGGGAACGTTAAAGTGTGTTGGGGATTAGTCACTTATACTATGTTCTACTGGTTATTTTTGTAGATAAGGCCAAAGGATATGTTTGGGGTTTTGGAAGCTTGGTTATTGTGAGAAACCATTCCTTTGCACAGGCACTAGCCGATAATTTAGGAAAGGGCCTCAATAAAAATTTCCAATAGCATGTGTCCTGTTTTTTTGCATTCTTACCAGTGTAACATTTGGAGGGGAATACATTTATATAGAATTAAAGGAAATTTTAAAGTTCCTAAATGATTAAAGGAAAGCTAGGTGAGTAGAGTTTCTTTCACTCTGCCTTCCGTTAATTTCCCTTTCTCATTTGTTTTGTTGGTTCTGTTTTCTCCTTGTTTTGTGCAGATGTTCCATTGGGACTGTTTACCAGATTGCTTTCTAAATTAGCCAGCTGGGGTTACTTTAAAAAACAGTATGTAATTTTTTTCCTTCTCCATGCAAAACAGTGAGCTTGTTGGTAGTCAATGCAGATTAGTCATTCTTCATCACACAGTTACATGGGAGGAAGAGGGAAGGTGTATGCCAGGATTTCAATTATCTGAGCTAATTAATGTACTATAGAAAAACGTGTATCCTATTATTAATAAATACAAAATGCTTTGTAAGGCTTAACATCATAGTACTAATCACTCGTGGGTTTATTATACATTGTATATGTAGAAAGGAAGTGATTTGATTCATGAACAGTTCATTCATGTTCATAACTACGTAAACATGCTATTGAGTCAGTCCGGTCAACCACCAGGCAGTAGCTTCTTTGACATTGACACTAGAGATGTCTGGTGGTAATTGCTCTCTATAATCTGGAATATTCTGATAGTCATTTTAAAGATTAAAAACTTTATACAGGTATTTTCTATGAAATTGTTGAAAAACACAGAAAAGTATAAAGAAGGTAACTTTGGTAAGATGCTAGTCCCCCATTATTTGGATGTAAAATTATTTCTAATTATGTATGCTTAAAAATCTTTGTATACAAATCTTTACCTCTGATTATTTCCTGAAAATAGATTCTAAGAAGGGACATTTTCAAGTTAAAGGGTATAAACTCTTGGAAGGCTCTTGCTGCATATTACTGTCTTTTTCTAGAAAGTTTGTACCAAGTTATACTCCTACGTGTTCTCACCAGTCTTGGCTGTTTTGAAATGCCAAGACCAGTGTTTTGTTTTAATTTGAATTTTTAAATTTCTAGTGAATTTTTCCATTGCCATATATTTATTGACCACTTGAACATTATTTTTGTATTCTTAGCCTGTTTTTTCTGTCAAGGTGTATTTTTCTTACTGATTTATAAGAGCTTTTATCGTATGTCAATTATTTTACCTTTTTTCATGTATATTGCAAAGGGTCTTTTCTTTCTGATTTGACTTTTGGCAATAGCCTGTGAATTGGTTTCCCTTCCTACAAGCTTAACTAGTTCTGCACAGTATATTGGCAAGACTGGTGTGCTATAAAACCACCTTGATATATTGTGGTAAAAATTTTTAAATGTCTTCCTATAACATAGGGTGTCGAGTCTTAAACCAGAGATTCTCAAACTTTAGTGTGAATAAAGTCACCTCAGAGGTATGTTTAAAATGCGTATTACCAGATTTAGATTGAATTTGATCTGGGGCCCAGGAATCTTTATTTTTAATAATTCCGTATTTTGATGATGTTGATAAAGAGACCACCCTTTGAGAAACACTGTTTTAAACTCCTTAGCCTGGCACACAGATTTTGGTTGGTCTGTTCCCAGGTTGGTTATTTGCCCATGTTCCCCCGTGTGAGCATTGCTCTTGCTGGAATTGTCTTACTGTTTCCTGGGTAACACATGGACAAACCCATCTAAGCCATTGTGGCTGAAAGCAGTCTATAAGTGTAAGATAGTAATAGGCCATTCTTTTCCCCTGGTATTTCTTCTACTTGCCACTTTGTCCAAATGCTGACTCCCCTGTAAGATGCAGTTCTTTCCTTCTCTTTCATGAAGGCTTCCCTGACCATTTTAAGCAGTGTGAGCTTTTTCCTTTCTATGACCCTAAGCAGTCATATGCAACCTTTCAGCATTTCCTGCACTGTTGAGTTTTTTACTTTTATGTGAGTAATCTCAAACTGTCTGTTATTTGTTGACAGAGATTTTGTCTTATATATCTTTTAATCTTCCACAGGACCTGTGTGGAGTTAAAAATGAATGCCCATGGCCTCATTAGTCTTGGCTATTTTGAAAGACTACAGTGAAATATTCACTGGACATTGAGTGAATATTTTCAGAAATTAAGTCAATCTGTTCATCCTGTCCACTCTGTCCATAGCTTTTATAATTCTCTAGACTCATTTATATAATTTCTAAGCTTTGGTCATTGTATATTGAAGAGGTCCTCATCTTTTTAGTTTATCCTCATGATAGTACTTCACCCCATGTTTGTCATTCTATAGATTGTTTATGGATTATCAGCAGCTCTAATTTCATGCACTATTACAGCTGAAGTTTATTAGCGTTAGTTTTTTCTGAAAGATTTTGGGCTTTTATAGGAAGGATGCCTTATAGAATTAAGCAGGGTGCCCTTGAGAGTATGGTAATTTCTAGCTTTATGTATTGTACATCTCTCCCTGTAGATCTAAGCCAACTGATCAGATCCCTGACCTAGATCCAGTCTTACCCTAATATTCTGAGTTGTTTCTCCAATGGATAGAA
Organism: Equus quagga; assembly: GCF_021613505.1. Lineage (NCBI taxonomy): Eukaryota > Metazoa > Chordata > Mammalia > Perissodactyla > Equidae > Equus > Equus quagga. Next base: position 46,224,616 of record NC_060273.1, read on the forward strand.
CTTAAGAATGACACTGGGGAAAGGGAAAAGGGGCTTCCTGTATCTCCCTAGCCTGGATTTGATACCAGCTCTGTTGAGTAGCACTTTTAGAGATGCTTCTCCTTTATTTCTGCCTAAACCAGCCCACTGGGAAAAAGAATGACAGCATATTCTGGGGAAAAAAAGGGGTTGGTGAGGGCAGTCTAGTCAACATCTGTCACTCCATTGCTTGTCAGGATTATTGTAGCTGATTTGTCTGACTGGGCAGGTGTCCCCTCTCTCCCTCAGTGCTCCATGTGCGTCCCTCTTGAAGCTTCGCACTCTGTTGAAGAGGACACTCATCCCAGGTAGAGAGGGGGATGGGAAATTGGGCCAATTGAATCCATGTCCTTTTCTTTCCATCAGATCAAGGCTGCTTAACTGGGATCCATTGACTTCCTGAGGTCTATGACCTCTGAAATTCCTTGCCAAGTTATGTTTATGTGTTTGTGCATTTCTTGGGGAAGAGGGTCCATATCTTTCATCAGATTTTCAAAGGGATTTGTAGATTCAGAAGCACTGTGGCATGAGATGTTGCTATTTTCTATGTAGAATTCTTGTGTATTTCCTAAGGAGGAATAAGAGGAAATTAAAGATGCACAGGGAAATAGTGTGGTGGGTCTGTTGTAATTCTAGGCAAGCAATTACAAGATCCCTTTCTCATTTGAGGGGAGTATGTTTTAGATGTCTTTGGCACGTGGGGCAACCTTCAAAAGCTATGTTGTCTTGATATTTCTCAAAGGAATAACAGGAAGCTAGAAATACAAAGAGGAGATGAGATGGGATAAGTGATATGTGTAATAAAATTGGCCCATTTAAGAGGGGTTAGAATGTGCTCTACAACCATGGCAAATCATTTTCCTTCTAGAGACCTTAATTTAGTCGTCTGTAAAATGAAAGGGCTGGAGTACATTTAAGACTCCTTCTAGGTCTAATATATCACCTATCATGACAGAATTCTCTATGTTCCAGGGACATCTAAAATTCATTTAGTTAAAAGAGAAAGGAATCCTGTTTTGCCTGCCTCTGATTGTCTGTGGCTCTGAGAAAAGAAAGCAAGCTTAATTACAGATGCATGTATTATAAGACTGATGAATTTCGGAAGAGCAGTTTTGTGGATTTTTGGTTTTAACTTTCTCCAGAGGGTACAGGGACACTTAACCAAGTAAACACTGAACATAATTGAGTGATTTGGCTCAAGTTTTGGTCCTTGATGTGAGGTGTTTGATAGCAGTCTATATAATGGAGAAATATGGACCCATTCTCTTACTGGTTAAAGTAAAATTATTTCTTAAGTTTTGTGAGATAAGTATAAATTGTTATTCAATAATTTGACTTTTTTTCTTTTATTGAATTAGCTGTTTTAAACCAGGAATTCTTGAGAGAATGTTTTGTGTGAACCACATTATTCTAGAATGGAGAGAATAATTTGAAATCCTTTAATGTGTTTCCAGTCATTATTTAGAAGCCAGGTCCTTGAATGAGAGAGATTATCGGGACCGGAGATATGTTGATGAATACAGAAATGACTACTGTGAAGGATATATTCCTAGACATTATCACAGAGACGTGGAAAGCAGTTACCGAATCCACTGCAGTAAATCCTCAGTCCGAAGCAGGAGAAGCAGTCCTAAAAGGAAGCGTAATAGACACTGTTCAAGTCATCAGTCACATTCGGTATGATTGATTTTGGTTTTATTTTGGGTGATTACTTATTTGTGTGTGAATGCTCTTAATGAGCTGATAATTTTGGAAAAATTTATATATAATACTATTTGGCTATATTATAATTGTTTATATTACTTGAATCCTAAAAGGAAGCTTCCAAATTCTCATAGCTAATCTGTATTTATTAGCTAGCCCTTGTTTGCCCACATTTACTTATTTTCTGCAGACCAAATCATGAGTTTCTTGATTTTAATAATAGAAATATTTTATTTTTATGTTTTTTAATATTATGAAAAGATGAAGCACCCATCTTTTATTTCATCTTAAACATTCTTTTACTTTAAAAGAAACCTTTTCCTGATACTTGGAAACAAATATGTAAGTTGCACTGGTGGATACTTAAGTGTTGTAACCCTGTATATAGTGTAGTCCCGTATAGCACAGTGCATCACTGTCTGCAACTAGTTACATTGAAGTTGTGAAAATGGGTGCTGATTGAGAAATGTATTACCCGAAAAGCTTGACCTTTTTTTACACTCAGACATCTTTACCTGTTTGATGAGTAAACTTTGAATTATTATTTTTCTCCCCAAGTTTTCTTAGTAGAACTAGCTTTGATTAGATTGAATGTTAAAATTAAGTAGCTTTTATTTTCCCCTTTTATTTTAATCATGTATGTTTTAAAATATTGCTAAATAAACAATTTCAACTAATCTTGACATTTTAAAACATTTTTCTGACAAACTAGACATCTCAACTCACAGCATATGCTATTTTATAGCAAGAGATTGATAGATCATGACATTGCATTCTTTAAATTTCAGACTTCAATTAAATCAGTATTTTAAAGAGACAATTGTGTTGTTTTTTTCTATTGCCACTTGAAGTATCTTATCTGAAAATCTGTTCCTTGCCATGTTTTTCTTCTGTAACATAAACTGTGCCCTGTGAATTTCTGGGGACTGAATTTGAAATTGCTCCTGCCAACTGTTCGTGGCCTGGTGCTTATCTGAATGCCTGAATATCTCCCCGCTGAATGAATTGCGTATTCTGCCCTGAATTCACTCTGATATATTGATTGGCTGGACGATCTTGGTGCTGCCCACTTGCCGTTCCAGAAGAGCCACCGAAGGAAAAGATCCAGGAGTATAGAGGATGATGAGGAGGGTCACCTGATCTGTCAAAGTGGAGACGTTCTAAGAGCAAGATGTATAGAATATTTTTCAACACTTTTTAAACTTTGCAGACAGAATAATCTTTTTAAGAATAGTTTGTCAGCGGGGGGCTAAAGAACTCTTCATTGCTTTTTTTGTTTTGTTTTTTGTGGGTTTGTTTGTTGTTCTTTTGTATTTCTTCTTTTCTGTAGAATTTAAATATTTCTACTCTAAAGTTCCAAAAATAATCAATGAAATTTGAGTTTAGAGCAAGAAAGATAGCTCTATCTAATTGTTTTTGTAGCAGCTGAAAATAAAATAATTTGAGTGCTGAAACCTTAGTTATGCTTTGATAGAGATCATTTGAAATATTCCACACTTAAGCAATCATTGTTTGAATAACTAGATAATTTGTGCTCAGATACTTACACCTCTTTCTCCCCCCTCACTTTAGATGAAATCGTGGACACTTTGGGTGAAGGGGCCTTTGGCAAAGTTGTAGAGTGCATTGATCATGGCATGTAAGTTTGTTGTGTTTTTTCTTTTTGGAACATTCTTACATTTTTGGTGGCAAAGGATCCATAATTTACATGAAATGGTGTTTTAAATGGTAGCCGTATTTTCCTGGGCGGTATAAATATTCAAAATTTCTTGAATTGTGTATGATTTATTTACCATTAGTGTAGATTTGGGTCAAGAATGCTGGCAAATTCCATCAGATGGAGTTCATTGAAATTAAAGTAAGCATTCAGGTGAAGGAATTTCCCAGAACTTAGGCCCTCACCCTCTACAAGAGATTCAGAGTGCTTTGCTTTACTTTTGAATCGCGGAGACAGTAAAGCCTGTCTAATCTTAGTTCAAAAACCTGCATTCCCAAAGGATAATATTTGCATGTTGGAGTTAGCTTGTTAAACTACAAAGAAATTACATTACTTAAAACCTTCCAGGGGTGGGGGGATGGGGACAAAAAACCCTGCAGAATAAAGTCCAGATTCTTTACTGAGTTACACTAAACCCTTTGTGACTTTATCTTTATACCTCATTTTAAATTTTCCTCCAGGACCTCTTTTCTGTTTTTTTTTTTTGGTAAATGAATTTTCTTGTATGTAATGTAAAAATGTAAATTCATTTTCTGTAAATGAATCTCTTAAAACAATTTAGTGAAACTGCGAATTTCTAAATTGACATCTAAAATTTTTCATCATAAAATAGGAAGAATATAATTTCTAGCTTCTTGTAAAAATTTTTTTTACAAAAAAACCTCTCTTTAAATATGTTTGAGGGAATCTATAAGTGCTCTAGCAGCTTGATACCTACCATCATTCATGAACAGCTCTTCTTGAATTCTTACAAATGTTTTATCCTTGAACTTATTTTCATTCCACTTTCCATAAAGAACAGTATCCTAAATATCTTTTATCATCACTCTTTCCTTCTCTGTAACAAAAATGTGAACATTAAGTGAAATTCTAAAATATTTTCAGACTTAAAAGTTGCTAAAATGATTCAAAGAATTCTCATATATCCTTCACCCAGGTTCCTCACGTTACCATTTTATGATATTTGCTTTATTATTATTTATACACAGATGACAACACAGTCATGCATCATGGGATGCATTCCTATGCATGGGATACATTCTGAGAAACGCCGTTAGGTGACTTCATCATTGTGCGAACATCATGGAGTGTACTTACACAAACCTAGATGATCTAGCCTACCACATACCTAGGCTCTATGGTACTAATATTATGGGACCACCATCATATATTCGATTCACTGTTGACCAAAATGTCATTATGTGGGGCATGACTCTTTTCAAATTTTGTCACCTAATCTGTAGACCTTACTCAGATTTCAACAGATGTCCCGTTAATATCCTTTTAAAATTTGTTGAGATTTCAAGACTCTGAGTATTTAATTGAGATGTTCCAATGAGTATTTGATTGATGGAGTATAAATCTGTTATAAATTTTGATACTTGTTAGATCTGAAACATAAAATTTAGTCAGAAATGTATCTTTTTGGGGATGGTTGCGGCTTTTAAAAAATGAGTACATGTATCCATAAATAAGTATATTTTAGTGTTTTAGCATTAAATATCTCTTCCTTTTTTTTTTAACTGAGACATAATTGACATATAATGTGTAAGTTTAAGGTGTACAGCGTTTTGGTTTAATAAATTCGTATATTGTAGTGTGATTACTACAGTAGTGTTAGCTAACACCTTTATCCATTTTTCATTTTTATAGCTGTAAGCACTGAGGAAACTTGGTCGTATGATTAAATAGATGACACTAGAAGGAATTTTGTCACAGCAGTTTTATAGCACTTCTTTTAAGTCTTGAGCTGTATGCCAAATATCATAGGCAGAATATCATCAAAATAATTTTTTAATAATTTATCAACCCACAACTTCATTCGGGCCTCATTGAAAGCAGTGAGTTGGAAACCACCAGACTTGGGAAAAGGTTTGCTCTGCAGCCACTAGAAAAATTTGTTTGCCTTAGAGATTTTTTTACACCCTTGGGCACGTATCTTAATATACTAATTAGGGATGCATGAGATTTTCTTTTATTTTGTAAAGTAGAAGTGCCATAGTGAAAAAAGAGGCTTGAATGCTGGCTCATCTTCAGAAAGATCAGATTTAGAAAAGAAGACAAAAGGAGGTTGAAGATTTGGGAATCCATCTCCTCAAAATCGTTCATGGCTCTATACTACTTAGGAAGTATTACAGATGCTCCAGTTTGACGCTCACTGCTCTATATCGTAGCTGTTTCTCCCTATATGCATCAGTGAATGTACTAAGCCTTTTCTTGGCTTCATGACTTATTGATGATATCTGCTTTGCCTGAATGTTCGTTTTTTCTCCCAAGTCTGACAAACTGATAGTTGTCTTTCAGGGCTCAGTTGTATGTCACCTCTTCTCTGAAGAAGTCTGAGCTCCCCTAACCATCTGTGGTTAGGCGTGCTCTCACTCCCTGGTACCTCATAGCAAGTGCTTCTTAGGATAAGTTGTTCACGTGTCTGCCTTCCTCTTTAGACTCTAAGGTACATAGGGATAAGCCGTGTCTTTTCATGATTAACACCTATGCACTATCTAGGGCAGAGTGAGTCTAGTCTGGTGAATGAGTGAATGCTTTCAGCTGTAGTATATGTATGTTCTATTTGAGCTTTATATTTTTATCTTTTTTTAACCATTGTATAAAATTTAGGTAAATGTAAAATTCTGGAAACATTAAAATTCATAAGTTTAAGGGAATCATAGCTTTATATAAAGTATATTTTGCCAAAATATTTTGAAAAGATGTTGTATGGAATCTGGTATGGTATGCCCTGAAAGATTATTTTAGAAAAATATCATAGAGTAATTGATAATAAGTTTATGCTTTAGAGGATACATGTCTTCAAACCTTTCCTGTACATTTACCATTTTCATCTTATTTTGTTTTTAAGGGATGGCATACATGTAGCAGTAAAAATCGTAAAAAATGTAGGTCGATATCGAGAAGCAGCTCGTTCAGAAATCCAAGTATTGGAACATTTAAATAGTACTGATCCCAATAGTGTCTTGTGAGTATAAACTTGAATTATGATCTGTCATGTTACATGAGATAATCAGAATTCTGTGAACTGAATTGTTTTTATTTGGATCTCTTTTAGCCGATGTGTCCAGATGCTAGAGTGGTTTGATCATCATGGTCATGTTTGTATTGTGTTTGAATTGCTGGGACTTAGTACCTATGATTTCATTAAAGAAAATAGTTTTCTGCCATTTCAAATTGATCACATCAGGCAGATGGCATATCAGATCTGCCAGTCAATAAATTGTAAGTATACTTGATAAATCTTTAAACAGCAGAAAATTAAAGTTTTCTTATACTCGTAACGTGTCAAAACATTGTCACTAAAAATACACGTTACAGGTAAAGATGAAACCCCTCTTAACCTCTATATCCACTACGAATTCTCCCTTCCCCCAGTACGGATTAAATTTGTAAGTGAAACTAATAGTATCTTTTTGTTCTCTTGTAGTTTTGCATCATAATAAATTAACCCATACAGATCTGAAGCCTGAAAATATTTTATTTGTGAAGTCTGACTATGTAGTCAAATATAATTCTAAAATGGTAAGTTAAAAACTTGTTTTAATTTTGGCCATTGTCTTTAAAATTAATTTAGCTTTGGTGATCCTTGGATGAGGAATTTCACTTCTGAGGCTCATTACTGTGTATCTTATTGTTTAACCTTAAAAGAATCATCCTTTGCCTTTCTCATAGGGTTATATTGAAAATCAAAAAGATAATGTATACATAAGCCTTTTGGGTAGTGCTGTAAAATATTTCATGTCTTTATTGATCTTCACATGTACTCCTGTATCGCTCTAGAAACGTGATGAACGTACGCTGAAAAACACAGATATCAAAGTTGTTGACTTTGGAAGTGCAACCTACGATGATGAACATCATAGTACTTTGGTATCTACACGGCATTACAGAGCTCCAGAGGTCATTTTAGGTCAGTAGACACCAGACTTCTGATAATTGTACTTGAAGGAAGAGTTTTGTTCTCTACAGCTTTTATGAGTGGTTGGGTGGAGGGGGATAAGTGAATTTTTTTTTTAGCAATGTACAGAAAATGTTTTCTGTTTTCATAAAAACTGTCTGGACATTGCTATAAATATTTTTCCTGAGTGGGAAAAATGTGATACCATCTAAAGATATTCCAGGTGGTGGTTATTTTTGAACAAGTTAATCTTAGGAGATCATAAGAGAACAAGCTCTGTTGGCTAAGTACGCCATGTTATTTTGAAGTGATGTGAGTATCTATTTTCGTGTTACCAGAAAAGTATGGTGCTGGTAAAAATGCTAATGCGAGTGACTTGTGAGAGAATAGGGTGATTTAGAATTGTGTGCTGCAGAAGGTTACAGTCACTTGGGGAAAAGCTGGACTGGGAGATGGGAGTGGCTGCAGAAGAGAACTTGGATCTTAGATCCAAGCTCTATCGTTTGCAAGTTTTAAACCATACTCCATTATCCATTTGTTCTTCCAATGATAGGCACTGTGAGGGTTAACAAAAATGACTCAATCATAGTCAAGGCCCTTGGATATATTGTTTCTTCCTTTATCTTTAAATTCAGTGATGTTACTGAAAGTAATCGAAGTGTCTTTTAAAGTAGATTTTGTGTATACCTTTTTGTTTTACTAAATATTTGATCTTTAAAAATTGAAACGTCTGTATGGTTTATTCTTTTCTTCCCTTTCCAATTAAATGTAGGCTTTTAAGAAGGCTAGGTGTTTTATTCTTTCCTGAATAGTATTGCCATTGAGAATTCTGAAGGAAAAAGTATATATATGATCATGTATAGACAGCCTGAAAGTACATATATAGATCTCTCTCTGAACTTTAAATGGCTCTGTAATTCTGCTTATAGGTGAAATTGTGTTTAATGTCCATTATAGTTCTTATATAATTTATGTAAAACTATATTATTTCTTTTAATGGAAGAAGTAAACTCAGGCATCAAGCTGATGGAGTTAGTAATTATATTCTGAGGATAATTGTTGACCTCTGTTTGCACTAATAATGTATAAAATTTTCTGGAACAGCCATGAGCTTGTTCTTCCCATTGCACAAGCAGTTCAGAGACTATGGAATATTTGCACAAATTGGTAGTTATGCTTGGAAAATATTTGCTAGTTCCTCTTTATTTTACATAAAATGCCCCCTTTCCCAGGTTAAAATACTGTAATTTGGTGTAAAGATATGGAGGACTATGAGAGCATACTGAGTAACATTTGATATGAAACGTTACATCAATGTTATATAAATGTTTAAATCATAAAAATGTAAACCTCGAGTTTACTGTTGTATTGTCCCAATGGGCTATGTAAAGAGAGCACCCATATAGGGAAGGATTTAGTATATTGGCAATTAAAAATTGTTGCGTAATGAAATGTTTGTTTTTATTTTTAAATAGCTTTAGGTTGGTCTCAGCCTTGTGATGTTTGGAGCATAGGTTGCATTCTTATTGAATATTACCTTGGCTTCACAGTCTTTCAGGTATGTGTTTAGTAAATATCATTTAATAATTCATAATGAACTTTAAATGTTAAAGGCATGTTGAAGTTTTGGTTTCTGCTTGAAAAGTTGCCATAGAGTCATTGACCTTAAGATTAAAAGTTACATATGCAAAATGATCATCCTTCTCCAAACCCTAGTTGAGTGAAATACTACTCTTAGTAAATGGAGTTTTTAACCCATGGTTCATATTGTCTCATGTTCCCATTTTTTGTTACGGAGCTCGTTCGTAAATTTACTTTAGTGTTACTGTGGCCAGTTTTAGTTCAGTTCTGGTTATGTTGACTATCAGTAAGTAACAAGTCACTCCTTTTTATAGAAGAATTCAGGAACATTAACCTGTATTCTACTCTAAGTATTAAGTGTCTGTGACACCCTAGATACATTTCTAGGCACTAAATGTTTAAAGATGAAAAGACAGCATCTCTTTCTTCAAGGAAGTTGTGCAAAAGATAGGCATGGGAAAACTGTTATACTGTAATGTGGTATTTGCCGTAATGGGTCCATGTAGAAAGTGTAGTGGAAACCCAAGAAGGATGACCAGTTAGATTTCCTTAGAGAAGGCATCACTGAGGAGGTAGGGAGTTTAAGCCATTGTTAGAAGGAAGAGTAGGAATTTGTCAGAAAACTAGAGAGCATGATGGCCATGTCAGGAAGAAGAAATAGGATCTGTAAATTCATAGAGGCATACAGGAACATGCCCTAGTCCGGGAAGAATAAATAGTGCTGTCGGAGGGTCTAGAGAAAATGGAGAAATGATGACTGTAGTCAAGGCCTGATTCATGATGGACTTGTTCACCATAGAAAGGTATTTATCTTATCTTAGAAGTCAGTGGTTTCCAGGTGTAGGTTGGTCCAAAATGAAGATGGTTGTGTAGGGTTTCTGTTCTGGCCTTTGTTTAGAGATTATCCATCTTGTTATTTTGGTGTTAAAGTGTCCCTTTTATGAAAACCTTATTTAGGTCTCTGCTTTTTTCCCTCCTAATTTTACTTACATCTGAAAGCTAAAAGTCTTGAAAGCTTTAGGTGATGCAGCCATTGAAGAACTTGAAGTAGGGTTGTGATGTGATCAAGGTGCTGTGGTGTTCTCTTTTGTGGCTGTGGTGCAGGGGAGTTTCAGAGATCCTGACTCATACTTCGAGGTTGATTCCAAGTTACGGCAGTGGAGGGTGGGGAGGAAGCTCTGATGAGTTTAGTGTCACATGATGCAGAGTGTTTGTGCTCTTTCCTTTGGGGGCACCTCACTGCACGTCTGTTTCTAATTTGTAGAGATCCTGTTAAAAGTACTCTGAGTCTATAGACAAGTTTGTTATTTAGAACCATGGTTATCACTCAGTTCTAGGAGGTAGTGTCTGGTTTTGTGCTAGTAAGCTGTAGGTTCAAGAAAGTCGAGCAGGGTTCATGCTTTCTTCATGATGATTTTGTGATTGTAAATCACTCTGAATTCTTAAGTGAAGAGCAGATTATTAACATTGGTTTGAGATGTGGTTTACATTTGGATTCCCGCCTCTAGAATACTCTTCAACTAAGGGACTTCTGAAGTGCAGATTAAAACAGTAGTTTGAGATGTGATTTACATTTGGAATCCCCCCTCCAGAATACTCTTCAACTAAGAGACTTCTGAAGTGTGTATTATTAACATTGATTTGAGATGTGGTTTATATTTGGATTACCCCCTTTTTGAAAATGTGGTGCCAGTATTATTTATTCCTGTCATGAATTAAGGACTTAACATTTTGAAAGCAATGTGCTAGGCACAGTAGTTGACAGATTTAAAAAAGCATTACATATAGCCTCTGCTCTCCAGAGCGAGGGTTGGCAGACTATATCCTGCCTGGTGCCTGCTTTAACAAACGAAGAATATGGGACAGAGACCATTTGTGACCAGCCAACTCTAAAATATTTACTATCTGGCCCTTCACAGAAACAATTTCCTGACCTCTGCTCTAAGAACATACCATTTAGCTGTAATGGTACCTGTAACAGGTTTCTTTCTTCTAAGTTAGCCAAAGCTCCATCACTGTATAGTTGAATAATATGAGTTTTGATAGCTCAGCCTTCCTCATTTATGAGTCATATGACCTTGAGCTAGTGTCTTAATCTCTTTGAAACTCATATTCCCACATAGCTAGCTCAAAATTCTGGCAAGCATTATTGGGACTGTATATTTATTGGCTAGGATTAGTAAGTGTTCATATGGTGCTATTCATTGGGTAATGGAGGTTAATTTTAGTTAAGTGACTAATTAATGAGGAGATGGTCTTTCTGGTTATCTTCCCCAATCATTCCTCAGTTAAGCAGCGCAAGAAATACAAATAAATAAGGAAACAGTTTAGTTTTATAATAAATTATGCATCATTCGCTATACAGAACCTTACTGATCCATTTCAGAAATACTTTAATTTTATTGGATTTGCACCAAATAATGCAACTCAGTCAGTATTGTTCCTTCTTTGAAGTAGAGTATAATATATATCGTGTAACTGTCTAATCTAGTCCTATATCAACATTGTTGTGTTTTCCTTTATTGTGTATGTAAGGAAATGGAAAGTGTTAAATCTCTTTTTTCCTTGTTTTTTAGACTCATGACAGTAAAGAGCACCTGGCAATGATGGAACGAATATTAGGACCCATACCAACACACATGATTCAGAAAACAAGGTATGCTTTAAGATTAAAGCCCTTTGTGGGGTACATGCAGTTGCCTATATTCAAACTACAGAAAACCCAACTTTGTGGTTATTAACTTGTTTCCTTGACTGTGGATTTTGAATTTTTTTCATAATGTCGAGTTTTTAAAAAACTAATGCACTATTAAGCTTGTGATCTAGTGAAAAAAAGTGATGGTATTTACACTCAAGTTAACCTTCACATAAATGTTTTCCTAAGTTGGAATAAAAATAATACATAGAGTAGTAAAAAGAGCTTGATTTTGGAGTTGTATCAATCTGTATTGTTGTTAACCAGCCATATGTCTGTGGAGAAGGTACTGTAGTGGTTTCCAAACATACCTGCACCTCAGAAGTCACCCAGGGAGTTGTTTAAAGATTTCCAGCTCCATTCCAGATCTGGTGAAATCAGAATTCACAGGAATGGATCCAGGAACCTCTATTTTTGAAGCTGGCACCGTTCCATGTTTGGTATTTGGGAACAACTTAGGTGGGATACTAAAACCTCAGCAGGTGCAAGATTAAGGAAGATATTATATAAGGTATCTAGTGTATAACTGTTGCTGAGATTTTTTAAAGTGTGCATGCATATATGTGTATACATAAAGATGCCTATGCTTCCATTTGTCCTAGTGGGGGCAGGATAAACGTGAATCTTTTGTTATTTTTACTAATCCAGACTTCTTTTTCCTGTAGAAAACGCAAGTATTTTCATCATGACCAGCTAGATTGGGATGAACATAGTTCTGCTGGTAGATATGTTAGGAGACGCTGCAAACCATTAAAGGTAAAAGAAAAAAGCTTAAAGGTTAAAAAAAATGTTTCAGCTGTTTTTAAATTGCCTTTCTTAAACAAAAACATTTTTCCCCCCAGGAATTTATGCTTTGTCATGATGAAGAACATGAGAAACTGTTTGACCTGGTTCGAAGAATGTTAGAATATGATCCAGTGAAAAGAATTACCTTAGATGAAGCATTGCAGCATCCTTTCTTTGACTTATTAAAAAAGAAATGAAATGGAAATCGGTGGTCTTACTATATACTTCTCTAGAAAGAGATTACTTAAGACTGTGTCAGTCAGCTCTATAAACATTCTGATATTTTTGTAAGCATTAAATTATTTTGTACAGTTAAGTGTAAATACTGTATGTTTTGTATCAATAGCATAATTATCTTGTTAAGCAAGTATGGTCTTGATAATGAATGAAATATAAAAGTTAAAATTAATTTTCCTTTTTGAGATTATCATTTTTAAAGACCTTTGGAATATCCTGTGTCCAGTGATAAATGTGATTGATCTTGTCTTTTGTACATGGAGGTCAACTCTTTGAAGTGATTTTTTGAGTAAAAGGAAATCTTGACTACTCTATTTCTAATGAATATTTCTTTCTATACCTCAAATTCAGAACTTTTCTTAACTTTAAAAGTTTTTTCTTAATTGTTGAACAGTATTACAGTTCTTACAGTTATTAATAAGTATTAATAACTCTAGGTAGGCAGGGATTTGAAACCAAAACCCATAGGAAATGTTTACTGTTGAAATTTCTTTAAATTGTACATGTTGTGTTCTGTCTCATTGGGTGATGTCACTGGTGATAAGTAGCATTCAAGGAAAGCCATCCAGTTTGTCCATCGTAACAGATTGCTTGGTAAAAACACCTACATGCTTTATTTAAGATTCAAGTCTAACTGGGAAGTCATTTTGGAAAGTCCTGTTCTATTACCCAGGGGCTGTGTAATGTGTCGCAGACATAGAAATAGGAATTCTGATGACTGAGGTTTTAGTTTTTAATGCCAAGTCTTTTAGGAGTCTTGAAGTTGTTTCCTTATTAAATGGAGTTAATAGATACTTAAGCCTCAGCCTATGAGAAAAAGGTTATTATTAAGCAGTTTATATTTGTGTTAATCTTTACTGGAGAAAAAGAATGATAAGATTGGAAAACACTTTGGTAAGAAACCTCTGCAGAAATTTCCAGACTCTAATTGGTTGGTTAACATGATTAACTTTTTGTTTACTTGTAGGTATTTTTCCCTACTGTTACCTGGTTTCACATTAAAAAAACTACATGGTAAATGTTACTTAATTGAGTTAAAAAAAAAAAAAACTAGCGTTCAGTCTGCCTGGTAGAAATATTTTTTGTTGTAGAATTCGTAATTGATTATTCAGATATAGGTTATTTTTTGTTAAGAGTATCCCTATTTCATAAGTGCTTTACACAGAGATTTGAGTTTTATCTGTATATTTTAAACATAAAATACATGGAATTTTCTTGAATAACGAAACCAGGCTGTGTTCCCTGCATTATTCATAGGCAGCATTTGCCAATATAGTAAGGCTGTGTTCCTAAAGTTGACTAGGAATTTAAGAAAGCTGAAATAAATTTTACCATAGAATCACGACATAAATTATCCTTAGGCCTCTGATCCAGTCCATGTAGAGTGAATGTGCCTTAGAATTGTTGAACTATGTTATATGTGATAAGGTTTTTTAATGAGGGAAAGAAAAGGTTTTTCCTGAGCCTGGCAGTGTTGTTACAGAGGTTCAGGTGTGTGCCATCCTTTCCTCTCACCTGCGTTTCCGTTCTCCCCGTGCTGCTGTACTACCTGAGCCTCTTGTCCTTTCCCTACAAGTGCTTCAAGCTCCCACGTTAACATTTACCTTCCCCGTCAGAAACTCAGTCCCGCAGAGCAGCTCATCTCCGGATAGAGGAGGAAAGAAAAACATCCACATCTTTTCTTACTAAGAAGTCAATGATCACTGACCCCTTTTCCCCTCAGAAAAAAAGTATTTACTTTCTATGCAAAGGGTATTTGCTAATTCCTGGTCCTAATTCCTGGAGTTTTGGGAATTAAAGTGAAACTTCAATAAATTAGGTAGAACAGAACGACTGTTGAGGTTGGTCCCTCTGGGATCCTTATGTGCGTGTCTACTGCGGACCTTCCTCCTGCTTTGAGTTCTCAGGTTCCTACTCTTAACTGCCTTTTTCCTTGGACCTATGAACTCATTTTCTGAAAGCACCAGGTTTTTGCTTGACAGCACTGGGAGTTTCAACACCAACAGGGGAAAGGTTTGGAATGGCCAGTGCATAAATATGGATCATTTGTAATTAGGTATTTTTCTTAATAATTTGATGCCTCGTAGTTGACTATTTCTAGGAATTTCATTGAAGTCAAGCTTGATTTTTATGAGGCATTTTTTTTTAAGTGCAGCTAAATACGTTATTTCCAGTGTTTTCTGCTACTGTATATTTTCTCAAGGTAGTCTCATTTATCCATGGATTCATCAAATTTTTCAGAGTAGGATGAAGTTGACTTCTGTTAATTGACGGAGGCAAACTACCTTGAGAAGTTTTATAGTTCATAAAATTGAAAACTCTTTCTTTGGGTAATCTTGAAGGGCTAGATGCTAGAGAAATTAGAAATGAGTTGGCCAAGTTTTCCAGTAATTGTGGCTGAAATGTGACTTAAACTCAGCTTTCCTACATTCTAGCATTGTGCTTTCCTGTATAACACACCTCATTGAATCAAAAACTTGATTAGTCTGATTCTTATTCACAGCTGTACTGTGAACTTGTAACTTGGGATGAAATGGAAAGTAATGTTTAATAGGAAGTTTTATTACTTGGATTCCATTTGTTCACATTTTTCTTTACAGTAGCTGGTATGTAGCTTCAACCATCAAAATGGTTAAAAGTGCATGGTCATTTGAAAAAACACTGTTTTTGGGGTTTTTTTTATTGCGGTAACATTGGTTTATAACATTATGTAAGTTTCAGGTGTACGTCATTATATATTTCAGTTTCTATGTAGATTACATCGTGTTTACCACCCAAAGACTAATTACAGTCCATCACCACACACATCTGCCTAATCATCCCTTTTGCCCTCCTCCATCCCCCTTCCCCTCTGGTAACCACCAATCCAATCTCTATGTGTGTGTTTGTCATAAACGTACTCTTTTAAGTAGGTAGGCAGATAACAATATTTAAAGCTTAGCTTGATGTTGTGGAATGAAGAAACACTTTTTGTAAGTAGGTGGCCTGGGTTTTTAATGCCTTTTCCAGTTTGAAATTTCTAATTCCCACAAAATTTGGTGAAAGTAAAATATCTTAAATTTAAACATCCAGTACTGATTAACAAGCGACATTTTCAAATATTATGGTCAGAAGAATTTGTTATGAATCAATGATGGTATCAATACTTGCTGGCTTAGTATGTTGTGTGTTTGCAAATAGGTAGAAACAATTCTAATTCTTGAGTGGATCATTTGATCACTATTTTTAAGAGGTTGCTATCTCCAGCTAAATACTTAAGCTAAAGTTTTATTTGGTTGGTTGACTGATTTTGTTTTGTTTTGTTAGAGGGAATATAAAGCTCAAAAGGTTAGTTGTACAGCTCCTTAGTCAATCCAGCCTTTTGGGATATAGTTAAAAGAGGATTATCTCCCTAATGTGAACATACTTAGAGTCATTTGAGGGAGTTGGCTAGTTCTATAGTATTAGTGACTGATTTTTAAAAATAGGCAAAAGTAGAATAGAATAATCAAACTCTGTATACATATAGCCCAGCTTCAAAAATTAAAAACATTTTGCAAGTTTTGTTTCATCTGTTCCCCAACTTGTTTTCCTGTTGTGTTTAAATACAAATGCCAGATACCATATCATTTCACCCATAGTATTTCTGTGTATCTATTTAACAGATTAGTTTTTTTAAAAAATCGTAATACCATTACCATACTTAACAAAAATAATTCTTTATCTGATATAGAGTCCATATTTAAAGTTTCATGATTGTGTAAAAACAAAAAATGTCATTTTATATTTGGTTTGCTTGAATCAGGACCCAGTCAGGGTCTATACATTGTTAATATGTCTTAGATCTCTTAATCATTGTGTGTACCTTTTATTCCCCTTTCTGTTTCTTTGCTAATGAAACTGGGTCATTTGACTTAGAAAATTTCCCATATTCAGTATTTCATCAGAGTCGTGTTCATTCCTCTAGTTCCTATTTATCTTGTAAACTGATAGTTAAGGGAAGTTTTTTATAGAAATTCTTTTAATAAATACAAAAGGGGTGACAGAATTAGAAATATACTGTTGCAACTCTTAATGGAATAATGGATCCAGGCACCAATCATCAGCAGATGCTAAAGCCATTGGGTGAAAAATTGGAGGACTTTATAATGAAGGGATCAGGCTAATAATGTCTGACCTCAGTGATCAGTCTGAACCTCAGATTGACAACCAGATGGTGCAATGGTATGCTTCTGAAGTGATGCAGTGGGAAATAGCACCTGTCAGGTATCACTGCCTAAAAGGAAGAAAAAACTGGATCTAATCAAACCTCTAGGTTAAAATTATGAAGAAACATCCAGCCTTTTTTTCTCTTACCTGTAAGCTAATTCTTTGGGTTAACAGTTCAGTGAATTGAAAGAACTCAGATTTACCAGTATGCTTTCAACCTTAGTCCCAGGTCTTCTCTGTGTTTGGGGGAGTAAGTTACTTTAACTTTCTTACTTGGAATTACTTAGGGCTAGTAGCTATGGTTTAGGGTGATTGAAAACATCTAGCAGATAACCTGGAGTTTAGTAGTCTCGCTAATAAATAGCACTTCGTTTTCTGTAAATGTTTTAACACAGATGACTTATTTCCCAGTAGTCTTAATTGTTCTTTTTTATGGCACCAGGGATTACTAAACTATCAAAAATTCTGTTTTAGACCCCCTAAAGTTGTAGTTTTTATTGTGACATTTCACTGAAACTGGAAGGGGGAATGGAATTTTCAAAGAAGTTTCTTTTTTAACAAGAACATCCACTATTCAGATATATTTTCTTACATTCACTCCTTTCTTGGTTTTAGTTCCGTTTTAAATGTTGCTGTTCTGGGGAGAAATCAACATAATTAAAAGGCTGAGACATAGATTTAATTATGAAGACAAGAAACCACCCTAAATATCCTTTGAGGCAGGCGCCTCATGGGCTGAGTTCTTTCAGATACTATTAACGGCGTTACATATATGAGATGAATTAAAGATTATCTGTAGATTTGGAGGAGTTTCCGTGCTCCCACCCCCCAGTGACTTAACTGTTTCCCATTATAAGTAAAACTGAGTTTTTCAACTTAAAAAAACCCAGTACTTTAAAAAGCTGCTGGATTTACTCAACTAAAGGCAACATGAACAGGTACAGTTTTGAGAATGAATGACAAGAACAAACCTAAAGATAGAGTATGTCATTGGTAGAGGAGTTTCATCTTCAAAGATTTTGCTATTTCTTTTTACTTTATTATTTTTCAAATTACTTTAGAAACATTTGGAATGTCTTGTGTCTTCACAACAGCTGCACACATGAGAAGACTGGTTTGTGTGAAGATGCTTGCCTGCAGAGTCAGGTTGGATTCAGACCCTGGGACTCCCTTATAGGTGGACAAGTTACATATTTCCTGTAGTCTCATCTGTGAGTTAGAATATGCATACCTAACTTCCCAAGGATGGTTGTGAGGATTCAGCAGAATAATTTACAGAAAGTGTTAGTGAATGATTATTATTTTCATTATTTCTTGATTTATACAATATTCGACAGTCTGCAAATTATATTCCTATACTTTTGGTTGCAGTCCTGTAAGAACCATAGGAAGTGAGCACAGTTAGATATTGTCTCCATACATCTTTTTCCATTCTTTTAATTTGTTTATGCCTATGAAGTGTTTTATGTAGGAAGTATATAATTGGGTCTTCCTTAAAATATCTAACCTGTCTTTGCCTTTTAATCGTGTCTTTAGACCATTTGTGTTTAATGCAATTATTGATATGGTTAGGTTTAAATCTGCCATCCTATTTTCTGTTTGTCCCATTTGTTATTTGTTCCTGTTTTCCTCTTTTTCTGCCTTATTTTGGATTGAGTATTTTTTTATGATTCCACAATATATCCTTTGGTGGTTTATTATAATTATTTGTGCGTGTGTTTAGCAGTTGCTTTAGAGTTTGTAGTTTACATCCTTATCGAAGTATGCCTTTAAGTGACATCATACCACTTCACATATAGTAAAAGAATCTTAAAACAGTAAACTACCATTTCTCCCCTTCTGGGTTTTGTACTATTGTTAGACATCTTAGCTATATGTTAAAACCCCACAGTATACTGTTATTTTTGCTTTAAACCATGAATTATCTTTTAAAAAGATTTAAATAACAAGAAAAGAATCCTTATATTTACCCACATAGTTAGCATTTTCAGCATTCTTCAATCCTTTATGTAAATCCATAATTCCATCTGGTATAGTTTTCCTTCTGCCTGAATTACTTCCATTCACATTTCTTTTTGTTATCGATCTGCTGGCAATGAATTCTTTCAGCTTTTGTATGTCTGACAGTATTTATTTAGCCTTTGTTTTTTGAAAGATGTTTTCGCTGGGTATAGAATTCTAGGTTGATAAAAGATGTTGCTTCCCTATTTTCTGGACTGTGTTGCTTTCAACAAAAAGCTGCTGCTTCCTTGTATGTGTCTTTTTCTCTGGTTGCTTTTAAGTTTTTTCTTTACCATTCCTTTTAAAAAGCAATTTGATTATAATGTGCCTTGTGTGATTGTCTTCAGGTCCTTGTGCTTATGTTCCCTGAAATTCTTGGCTCTATGAGTTTCTATTTTTTTTTTATCATATTCAGAAATTTTTTCAGCCATTATTTATTCAGGTATTTTTTTCTGCTTTCCCCTAGGGACTCCAGTTACTCACTTGAAATTATCTCATAGCTCACAGATGCTCTTCAGTTTTTTTAATTTTTTTTCCTTTTCTCATTCTGGATAATTTCTTTTGCTTTGTTTTTTGGTTCATTAATCTTCTGCAGTGTCTTATCTGGCTTTAATCCTATCCAGTGTATTTTTTGTCTCAAACGTTGTCATTTTAATCCCTGGAAATTTTTTTAGTTCTTTTTAAAAAAATCTTCCATGTCTCTAATTAAAATGTTCAATCTTTCCTCCTAGTTCTTTGAACGTGTGGGATATAGTTATAACTTAATATCCTCATCTGCTAATTCTATCATCTCTGCCATTTCTGGGTCGGTTTTGATTGATTGCTTTTTCTTCTATTCTGAGTCATATTTTCTTGCTGCTTTGCATGCCTGGTAATTTTACCTTTTTTTAACCTTGTTGGATACTGGCTATTTTTATATTCCTATATACTTGAGCTTGATTATGGGACACAATTAAGTTACTTGCATCAGTTTGATCTTTTCAGGGTTTGGTTTTAAGCTGTGTTAGGCAGGCCCAGAGCAGTGTTTAGTCCAGGGCAGGTTTTTCCCCACTTCTGAGGCGAAGCTTTTTGAGTACTCTGCCCAGTGCTCTCTGAATTTTCAGGTTTTACATGCCGCCTGGTGGGAGGATGAGCTATCCCTGGCCTGGTGTGAGCTGCGGGGATTGTTTCCTCTGATGATTACAGTCTCATCCTTTTGGGTGGTGCGTTTCCTCACGAATGTGCTGATCACAGGTGAAGAGCTCGCTCACTCTCGGTGGCGCTTCCCCTGCAGATTCTAACTGCCTTCGCTTCCTTGGACTTGCAGCTCCCCCTCTTGACTGCAGGGTGGCTCTGCCTGGTCCCCCTCCCTGCACTGTGGCCTGGAAAAATCTCCAGAGAGTCAGCTAGGCAATCGTTGGGCTCACTTCACTTGTTTCCCATCTCCCAAGGGTCACTGACCTTCATTGCCTGATGTCCAGTGTCTTGAAAACTGCCATTTCATATAGTTTGTCTAGTTTTCAGTTGTTTCAGATAGAAGAGTAAATCTAGCTCCCGTCAGTATCTCCATTTTACAAAGTGGCAAACTGGGGTCTGAAGTAGTCAGTAGCTGTGAGCTTTTAGTGGAGCCGGGGCTGGAATCGAGGCATTACACATCAAGACCTGGTGCTTTTCCACCGTGTCGTACTGCCTTTCCTCATGTAATTGAAGCTTATCCTTTTAAGCTTGATAGCCTAATTCAAACCATTTTTGTTGGAAATTTCAAAAAGTGGTTAAGTACTTTTGTTTTCCTAAATAGCATTTTGAATATATTTGAACCTTTTCATTATCAACATTACGTATGATCTTCTGCAGTGATTATCAACCTGTCTCACCCAGATAATACCTGTTTTATAAAGTACTTTACAATGCCCATTTTAGCCTGAAGAGTCCGAGCCCTTGTCAATCATCAGGCTGGGTTGCTGCGCATTTCTGTTCAGTTACAGTGGGCAGAGGGGTATCACAAGGTGCCTGGCACCCCCGATGTGTAAAAGGAGCCCTACCTCTTCCTGCTGATGAGGGCCGATTGCCCCTGCCAAAATGGTAATTCACTGACTTTAGGTCCCTGGACACAGTTCAAAGCGCCCTGTTTGGCACCCATAGCTTGCAGTTCAGTGAACCCCTGCTGTGTCCCCTGGCAAGAGTATAACCCCTTTGAGAACTAGGACGTTGCAGGGCCCAGAGTTGTGGGGACAGCAAGAAGAAAATCCCCCGGTAGGTCATGAGGAGTGATGGTAAGTGGAGCTACTCTTGCTTCTACCCCGTGGTTCCTGGACCTGTGTATTATTAGGAACACACATCATATAGAGGTCCCTGATTTCATATACCACATCCGGAAAGATGGCACTGCAGCCTTTTAGAGTATTGCCTCTGAATACTCTGAGTTGGTACTTCACCTGTGCCTTCAAAAGACAGTTCCAGTGTTCTGTGAGGTTGGCTGCTCCTGCCCATTGCAGGATGTAATACAACCGGTGGGTTCCATGGTCATGGGCTCACTCCCACATCTCCTTTGCTGTAAAGTGGGTCCCCTGGTCGGATGCTATGTTGTGTGGGATTCCATACCTGTGGACGGTGCGGTCTGGAAGGGTAGTGGTACTGATTGAGGCTCTGAAAACTGAGACGACAAGCCCAGACCTAGAATAGGTAGCTGTCTCTGTGAGGGAGAAACTGCTGGCCTTTCCAGGATGGAGAGAGTCCAAAGTAGTTGATTTGCCACCAAGTGGCCGGTTGATCTCCCTGAGGATTAGTGCCTACTGCTGACAGGTGAACCACTCAGAGGCAGCAGTAGCTAGATTGACCTTGGTAAGTGCTACTATATGCATGTTAGGTAATGTGATGGATATTGTCTTTTTTCCCCCTCTCCAGATCTGCTCTCTACCCCGCTGACTGCTGTGTGCCCTTAAGAGGCTGACGTCTTTGCACTGCATCATCTGGGCTCCCTTGCCTTGTGGGGTTGGTCAGTGGGAGAGCCGAGCAGGAGAGAGATTATTCATACCCCAGCTCCCTACCTTCCAAGCCATGGTTTTGCATAGGCGGCGTCCCTTGGCCAAAGGCCACAGCTCCTGTTGAACAGACCTTTTTACAGCTGCAAGCATTCACATGGTACCCCTAGCAGTTCCCTCTCCCCTCTGCCCCGCCCAGCTAGGGATAGTACTGGCCTCCCACGGTTGATATGCCCAGGATGCTGCTTCAGCACCCCCTGTTGGCTTCCCCTATGCACTCCACTCTAAAGGGTCTCTTCCTTCAGACTGCAGTCTGAGGATGCCGTCTATTCCTTCCAGGACCCCAGCTGACACAAGATAAAGTATTTTCTTCGTTGCCTTTTAAAATGAGTTGTAGACAGTAAACATTTTCACCTTGCCTTGATTCACTCTACTAATATTTATTGAGCACCAACTAGGTGCCAGATCCTGTTCTGTTCTTTGAGAAAACGGTGAATGAGACAGAGGAGATTACAGTTAGTAAAAGGGTAACTTCAAACAGTGATAAATGCCCTGATTCCCTGAGTAATCCTGAGGGGTTCTGCGGGTGCAGCCACCTTAGATTGGGCAGTCTGGGAAGGTCTTTCAGAGGCAGTGAGTTTTGAGGACCTGGGAAGCTTGACCTGAAGGATAAGGAGGAGCTTGCTGTTCAAAGATCTGAAAGGACATTCCAGATAGTGAGACAGTAGCAAGGGCAAAGGCCTAAGGGCCCAGTGGGCTTGGCTTGTTCCATATACAGAAGTTTCTGGAATATAGTGCAGTAGCATTAACAAACAGGTGATGGGCAATTTACCTATGTGTTTGTAGTCAGAATGAAGTGATAAATTGTAATATAGCATTAGCCTCTGTTCAGTGCAGACAACCCAGTTTGCTTAGCAAGTACTTTCAGACTGTTGATTGGGCAGACACTGGATCTTAGCACAGCGCCAAGCCCTGTCTCTAACCACCTAATCATAACCCCGAATTACCCAACGTCACAATAACAAAGTTGCAGAGGTGACATGTGTTCTGTTTTATTCCAATCTCAGGGGTAATTTCCCCCTCTGTATTAAGGGAGGAGCACATCAGCTGGAGGTCCTCAATAGCTTTAAGAGATAATCCACAGAAATTAATAAACCGAAGATTCCCAAAGAGCAAGAGAGAAGGCAGATGTAATAGGTCTTTGACTCAAAAACGGGTGTGGAGGGGCTGGCCCCGTGGCCGAGTGGTTAAGTTCGCGTGCTCCGCTGCGGGTGGCCCAGTGTTTCGTTGGTTCGAATCCTGGGCGCGGACATGGCACTGCTCATCAAACCACGCTGAGGCAGCGTCCCACAGGCCATAACTAGAAGGACCCACAACGAAGAATATATAGCTATGTACTGGGGAGCTTTGGGGAGAAAAAGGAAAAGAAATAAAATCTTAAAAAAAAAATGGGTGTGGAGTTGCCCAAATTACAAAGATCTAAGCTAGCAGTTTGTTGTTTTTAATTGAATATTACAGGAATTAGTGGAATAGTTACTTGGGGCCCATAGTAGGATATAAATATGCCTGATAGGACTCTGTGAGCCAGCAGAGAACCCCACCTGACTTCCAGGCTTTCTCCCCTTTCTCGAAAATACTGTTAGGGCCGCTTCATTCTCATTCAGGCTTTCCTACCTCCTCTGATGTAAACTTGCAGCAAAATCGCAGGATAGGCTAAATGTGGTGCATACTGGATTGATTTGGGCCATGGTGTGTTTCTACTACAGAGTTTAACCATCAGCTCAAGAAAAGTGGTTCATTTTCCCCATCTTTTCCATTTATTATAGTCTCAGTTTTCTCAAATGAAAGCTCTCTCTAGGTAAGGAACAAGGTCTTACAATTTGTGTTTCCAGCACCACATGTCCGGCATATAACAAATAATGAAAGAATTAAGATTCCAAGAGGCATCTTCTTGGCGCAATCTCGACCTTGACTACGTCTCTAAATGTGAGTGCACAGAGGCTGCCTTCGGCCACCAAGCGGCGCTAAAGCACCATCCAAGACGCATTCACTGTTTTCCACGGGGTTCGAAGTTACGTACTTTTAAAAAGAGTCAGAAAAGTTAATTCACAAGTTCAGGGGAATTTTTCCAAGGCACGAATGATGTCCCAGCCAGGGGTGGGCTGCAGAAGGCGTTCTGAGTCTCTGGGCGCATCTCAGACCTCGGGATCGCAATGGGAACTCGGGTTGGGGAGTCGCAGAGGTGCGCGCGCGGGAGAGCGTACAGCCTGGCGCCCCCAGCAGGTGAGGGCGGAAGTGCGCGCGGCGCTCGGTATCCGCCGGGCGCGCGCGGGGGTCTTCGGGGAGCCAAGCTACCTTCCCGCCCCCGCCCCCTCGGCGCGCGGGGCCGGCCGGGCCGCTCCTCCCCTGGGTGGGTCCCGGCTCCTTTTCTGGCAGGGTCTATTTGCATAGAGGAAACTGCCCAAAGTGGCCGCTGTGGAGGAGCTGGCGGCGGAGAAGGGGGCGTGGGCCGCGATCCGCTGCTGCTCGGAGGCCAAGCCCCGTGCCTGGCCGAACTCGTGCCTCGGGCTGTCCCGCCTGGTCCCCGCTCGCTCAGCTGGTCCCCAGCTCTGCACCGCCCCCTCGGAGAGCCCACGCGCGACCAGCGCGCCATGAGCCCGGGCGAGCGCGCCGGCGGCGACGCGCGAAAGGA
>NC_060273.1:46249501-46266558 GCF_021613505.1 Equus quagga
GGCGGCGGCTGCGGGCGCCCCGCGACGGCGGCTGGGGCCTGGGCGGTGAGCGCGCTGTGCCTGCTGCTCTCCGTCGGCTCGGCGGCCGCCTGCCTGCTGCTGGGCGCCCAGGCAGCCGCGCTGCAGGGCCGGGTGGCGGCGCTCGAGGAGGAGCGGGAGCAGCTGCGGCGCGCGGGGCCGCCGAGCGCCCTGGTCGCCTGGGCCGAGCCGCACCTGGAGCGCCTGCTGCGCGAGGTGAGGCGCCGGGCGGGGCGGGCCCGCTGGGAGGGAGTGGGTCCGGTTGCGGGGAGTGTCCGTGCGGGGGGAGTCCGGGCAGGGGGCGGTCTCCCTGAGGAGGGGTCGCCCGCTGGCTCGGTGCGTGAGTCCATCCGGGCAGCCTGCGCGGAGGGAGGAGGCTGCGGGTGCCGGCCCCGAGGGGTCCTGCTGTCACCCCTCCAGCCTTAGGGTCGCCTTCTAGGGCAAGTGGCCGCGGGAAGAGCGAGCTAGAAGCGCCGTTGGGGGACGAGCAGAGGGAGAGGGAAAGGAAAGACTACGGACTTTGAAATAACAGACCTGGGGGTGAATCCCCGCGGGTGTGTACGCAGGGACGGTCGTTTCCCGCCTGCGGTGAGCTCCTGGCTCCTCTTCTGTGCCAGGATGACGAGGCTCGCGCGGAAAGTGTCTGGTGGGTGAGTCTCGTCACCGTTCCCAACGCTGGTGTACCTGGAGAGGCATGAGGCCCCAGCAGGCCGATGGCCACGGTGGAGGGAAACCTCAGACAGACCCCGGCTGGGGCCCTCGGAGGGATCCGGTCAGCCCAGGCTGCCCTGGTCACGCTCCCACCCCAGGAAAGTTTGTTTCGGAGCAGCTCCAGCCTGGAGATGCTGTGCTCTGAGGCTGCCGAGGCTGAGCGCGCGCCCAGTGCAACCGAGACCTGGGGGATGCCCACATCAGCCTGGCACGGTGAGGGCAAGAAAAGACAGTCTGGCCCAGAAACCTGAATTCTGGTTTCAGGCAGTGCCTCCTGGGCGATGCCACCGGGCCAGTGTGGACATAGCAGATCCTGACTTTCTTCGTGGTTCTTGGAAACGTCATATGAGACTGTGACATTTCTGTAAAGATTGCTGCTGTGGTCTTCAAAACAGGAGCCACATTTGAGACCTCAAAGCCCTCACCCATCTTATTCATCAAAACCTCCACCTTTTATGCAGCAGCCCCTGTCCCCGAGGATGCGGACCGGCGCGTGGACTCTGGCCTCAGCCTTCCTCTTTCTCCTGGAAGAAGCGCTTCCCCGAGATCCCACACTCCTGCCCGAAGGGGTGTCCTCAACTGTAGTATGGAAAGCGACAGTTTCCAGGTCCGGGAGAGGGAGGCCAGGCCTGTTACTCCTGATTCCGTTATACCGTCGTCTCTGTTAGGACCCGG
Organism: Equus quagga; assembly: GCF_021613505.1. Lineage (NCBI taxonomy): Eukaryota > Metazoa > Chordata > Mammalia > Perissodactyla > Equidae > Equus > Equus quagga. The sequence continues at coordinate 46,250,906 of NC_060273.1, forward strand.
AGCTGTGTCCATTGTTGAGTTAGTTTGGAATGTTTGGGGGAATGGGAGAAGACTGCACCACACCTGTTCACCATACCTATTTCTTAGTCACTTTAACTTAAACCAGCATTACATCTCTTCTAGCTTGGTTTTGGGCAAAATTGCTGCTTCATGAACTGATTTCCCATTTTCTCCTTGAAAGTGCCTGCAGACGTTAGAAACCTCTCCGGAGCCCTGCTGGCAGCTCCTGGTGATGGTTTCAAATCACAGCCCATTCTCTTTGGGCAAATCCCTAGAGACCAGGTGTTGACTTGATTTATGGAGGGCCAGTAAAATTTCTACTTGTTAGTGTGTTCCCTGTGGCCTTACTTAGTAAAAATAAACCACAAGCCCTGATTGAGTCAGAAATCCTGGTTAAACCTTTTACAGGGAACTTGCGAACTGTGTCTGTTCTAATAGGGAGCAGGTTCCTGGGAAAGTGGCCACTGCTGAGAAGAGTGGGTTCTGAGTCCTGGGCACACAGGCCAGTGGGGAGAGACTGCAGTGACTTCCTCCTGCTCCCTTCCGCAGCACGCCTTTTACCTGGGGACTGTAGTGTAGTAATGCGAGTGTGCTGTCTCTCTGCTCTTGATTAGAAAGGCAAAGGGGACATTTCGAATCCTGGGGTTTCCACTTGAAACTCAAGCTACCATTCAGTAGGCTGGCATTAGCACAGGGCGCAACTCAGCACATCCTACTACTAGCTCACTAAACTGGGCATCTGGGGTGCATGTGCTTGGAGGAGCCAGGGCCGCTCCTTCCTGCCAGCACAGCGTCAGAGGTGCCATGCTATCAATGTGGTTGGGGTTGAGCTTCTGGCTGGTTGGATGTCCCCTGTGAAAAGGCGTCTCTCTCCCAGGGCGCCAGTCTGTTCCTGCTGCTAGCCATTCTTCTCGCAAGTGTTGCTGGATGGGAAATTACACAGCTGGGCTGGTGACCCTGAGAGCCCCGGCTGAGATGAGGGGGCCGAGGGAGGTGCATAGTGGGGAGCCCATAATTGGCTTTAAATAGATGTGAAGATACTTGTTTGAGCTATTAGATGTGAAGGACAGGTAAATGTTGAACTGAAATCTCTTAAGGAAAGAACATCTGTGCTTGGGTAGCTTTTCAGTTCTAGGTTGTTCTCAGTGCAGAGGGACTGGTGCATGTGAGGGGCCTGCAGCCCGTCCTTTTACCAACAAGCTTGTTTTCCGTTTGGAGGCAGAAACTACATCCAAATTAAAGAAGAGAAATCCTTGCCAACCACACACAACTTTAATGTCAGAAAAGAAAGAAATAAGCCAACAAAAGCCACTGTTAATATGGGACCCCTTCTTTGTTCCCCTGGGAACAGAACTTTGGGATAACTTTTTGAATACTGGCTGATATGCCTGATAATATACATGCAGAAACAACAAAAAAGTAATATTCCTGTTAACTTGTGATTACTAAAGACCCTTCCATGGTCCAAATAAAAGGAACAGTTTTCAGAACATAAAAAAAGCAAGATTTCTGGGCAAGAGCCATTAACGATAGTATCTTCAGTAAGATTTGAAAATATAAATGCAAAACAAGCCTCTGATATTATGCTTTTAAAGCGCTTTAGATTGCCCAAGTAATCAAGGTCCCCATTAGTCATACCTGTAGTTACAGTATTACAGAAGCTTACATTTTAGAGTGCAGAGCTTTCTCGGTACAGTACAAAATTTAATGCAAGGATTAAAGAAATATTTCATTGTAGTCAGAGGAGACCCTTTCCAGCTTACAATGGATTTATTGTTGGCTGTTGCTCTTCTGTTCTCCAGATCAATCAGTTTGAAAACAAGAAAAACCCAGAGACTCAGGGTGAGGTTTCAGGGCTCTCCTTCCCTGCCGTCAACTGTGGACACTGGTTACGTTACAGTAAAACCCAGATGCAAACATAGCTTCTCTGGCCGCTTTGGCGGCCTGTCACTTGTCAGACCTGCCCTGTGGCATCCACTTTAATAAAGATGCCAAGTTTGGAATCCCATGGCACCACTGGAGGTGGAGTGTAAATCATGGCTGCATTTGTTTCCCTGGCATTTCCTGCTTCCCAAACAAAAAAAGTTTCTTTCCAATTACTTTCTGGCATGCTCTCTTTCTACTCTTTTCTTTTTCTTGTGTCTGTGTGTGTGTGTGTGTGTGTGTGACAATTTGAGAGAACTTTATAATAATGGCAGCATGTTTAGAGTGAGCCAACTGTCAGGGCGTTCCTTTCACAAACGTAGTTTGAAATTGTTGAATTGGACTTTTCCATGTTGGCTGTGAAGATTTGCAGCATCTCTTCTGAAGGTGGGGAATCTATAAACTGAAGGGTAGATGATGCGTGGGGTTTTGGTCCCACCGTTTACTAGCTCTGTCATCCAACTTCTTCAACTTCCTGAGCATCAGCTTTCTCTTCCCTAATGCGATGGTCACAACTATGTGTGTAGTGAAAAAGAAAGTAGAGGAAAGTATTGGTCAGTAAGTATGCTTTTGATGGCAAGTAACAGAAGACCTGAGTGTGGTTGCTTAAACAATGCAGTCATTTGATTATCTGGCGTAAACAGAAAAGCCGGAAGTCAGTAGGCAGATACTGTTAGTTCAATGACTTGGCCACAACTGAGTGCCAGGTCAGTGTTTATCATTCTCTTGGCCTTTCTTCATGGTCACAGGATGGCTGCTGGAGCTCCAAGTATATGTCTTCACTCAAGAGTAGCCAAAGTAGAAGGGAAGTAGGGAGGAGAAAGAGCCATCTTCTGGAGAGGCTTCCTCTGTTGTTTGAGTCAGGGGGCAGACTCATAGCACTTCTCGGCTGACTTCCCTCAGCCGACTTCCCTCGGCCGCTAGCCAGAACCAGGACCCAAGAGCACCATCATCCTGTCGCTGGCAAGGGTAGTGGGGTGCCACAGGAGGCTTTGGCCAATCTGGATTCATCCCCTGAGGCTGGCCACCTTGCCACTGGGACAGAATTGCAGCTTTGTTAGGAAGGAATACTGGGAACGGCTACTGGGGGGCAACCAACAGTGCCAGGCAGGTGCCAGAGAATGTTACCCCAGAGAAGGCCGGGGCAGTCATCCACTGGCCTGCCACAATTTTCCTAACTGGACCCTCTTCCACTGCAGCGCTTCCCAAGCCCCACTCCCTGGACACGCTGGTCGGCCACACAGTTTCTGTCTCCCTCAGCACCAGCCCTCGTCAAAGGCAGGTTTGGTGCGTTTGGATCCTCCTGGCACAATCCCGTGCTTTACAGCTGATGGCCTCGAACCCCCGAGCAGATGCGGTGCCAATCCTGCAGTCACTGGCTGCGGTGGTCTCTGCGCTGGGGGTGGCACTAGGGCCTGCTCTCCACCTTCCTCCATGTCGGGACACACACAGGGACCGGCAGCCCTGTGCGTCACCCTGCCGTAAGCGGGAGAGGCTGAGGGCTGGAGGCGGCGGCCCAGCCCCTCCATGCACCAAGGAGACCAGGACACCTGGAAACCCCGTCTGGGGCCCTGTTGGCATTAGGTGTGCGCAGCCAGCTCTGCTGCCCTCATCACCCTCCCTGGCCACAGGACTTCTTGGCTTTCTCAGCAGCCATCTCTCACCAAGGCCTCCACACCCCCTTCCAGAGCCCGTGCAGTTAGAATCATGGTCCCTGGAACAGGATGTCCCTTTTTCCCTCATTAAGCATCATCTCATTATGGTCAGCCTTTCTAGATGCCTGTGGATCCTTGTACCTTCAAATAACAATATGGCAGGACCCCAACTCAGCCTGGCTTAAGTTAAAAAGAGAATTTACTGGCTAGGAGGTCGCCACAGCCTTGCCTGGTGCCATGTGTCATGGTAGCTTTGGGGGGTCCTGAATTTGGAAGAGGAAAATGCTGCAAGGTGTTGGGGAAACACTTTGGACGCGAAGTCAGAAGGCCACCATCTTAGTCCACTCCAACTGCTGTAACAAACTGCCACTGACTGGGCGTCTTGAACAACAGTTATTTCTCGTGGTTCTGGAGGCTGGGACCTGGCAGCCCTGATGTCAGCGAGAGCCTGCTTCCTGGTTCATGGCAGCCGTCTTCTTGCTATGTCCTCCCACGGCGGAAGGGGCGAGGGAGCTCTCTGGAGCCTGTTTTATAAGGGCATGAACCCCATTCATGGGGGCTCCACCCCATCACCTAGTCACCTCCCAGAAGCACCACCTCCAAACACCATCACACTGGGGACTAGGTTTCAACACATGAATTTGGGGGGCACAAGATGCAGGGTATGGCAGCCAGCCACCACCTGCGGCTGTGTGACCAGGCTGGTCGTCCAGCCCCTCAGGGGCCCAGTTCTCTGCATGTGAGGTGGGGCTAAGAGCACTGCTCAGGCTGTCAGGAGGAGTTGTGGGGAAATGGGGTGGAGGAAGGAGGGCTGGTATGATCCTATACCTTCAGAGAAGCCCTCTTCACCACAGATTTCTACGTGTTTCTCTCTTTAAATAATTCTGACCCCCACCACGAGGCATCGATAGGTGTTGGTGGGAGACAGAGTTCTTTCAGACCTGCTCTTTGCAGGGCGGGTGTACACCCTTTCGCTTTGCTCTTCAGCTCTCCAGCTCCCACTGCTGCTGAGATGGGGCCACCTCCCTTATCTAGGGTGTTAGACCCAGTGCTGGGAAATAGCACGGCAGCTCAGTTTCCCTTCCCCTCCCTCCTTTTTTTTTTTTTTTTTAAATAACCGAGATGTATGTTGATTTAGCATGATTAATGTTATTGATAATCCCACTGCTCTAAAACAAGGGCTATTTAACTTTTTGCATAATCCCTTCCAGTCCTCATGCATGGACAGATTTACCCTGACCTAATCAGAACCACCGAGCGCGTGCCCACCACTCACACCTTGCTTGTATGTATTCCAACCATACGTCAAAAACAGGCTGCACAGTCTTTATGCCATATTCACGACCACATAGGACCCATCAGTGGAATCTGCATCCTCCATCAACACTGCATCTGGGCACGCGTTTGTTGGCACAGATAACAGTACCGTCAGTGGTTTTGGGGGGAAAGTTTCTTACTTCTGTTCTTCTTTAGGATATGGAGCAACTGCCTAAGGAGGAATGTCTTTAGGGCTTTGTTTGTGTTTGAATTTACAAGATCTGAGTTTGTCCATGACATACGCGTTTATCCTCCTGAATTCCCAAACTTGCAACGCTGTGAAGTCAGGCTTCAAGTTTTATGATGGGCAAAGTGGATTCAATCTATCGTTCAGCTGAGTTTTTAATTTCAATTGGATTTGTTGTTGTTGAAAGCAAAAAGCAATTGATAACAAAGAAAGCCTTAAAAATCACACATGGAAAACCTGACGCTTTCGTCTCGGAATGAGCTCATTTGTCATTTGGTGCAGAGCCCTTTCTTCAGCGGTGTTCGGCAGTGCCGGGTGTTGCTCTCCGACGGCACTGTGACTTCTAATTCTGTCAACAAATGCAACTCAGTTTGGGAAAGTTCTCCAGAGGCCACACACAACCTCCAGCTCCTTCCCCAATCGATTTTCTCCATGTGTAGGATCAGGATTAATCTTTAATTGTTGACACAGACACTCAGAAAACATCCCTTCATCATGTTGGGAAACATATTTCAGTACTAAGCATGAACCGCTGGGGAGAAGTAAGCTGCAGATGCAGTCTTAGAGAAAGGCATGTTAGCATTCCTCAGGGCCACCGGGGAGACCGTGGAGGGCCTCTCTTGTGCCCGTCCTGGGCGGGAGGGTTCACCCACCATCCTCGTGGTGTTTCTTCACAGCCCCCACCCCCTGGAGGTGAGCTTCACCCTCCTAGAGAAGGGCAGTGACTCTCCCCAGTGGCAGCATACGCCTGAACCTGGGTGACCTGACCCCTAGTTCTGCCCCTTTCCACAACCTCGCAGCAGACCCCATGGGAGCTGTCATTTAGGTGGGAGCAGTAGCAGCTTTTTCTGCCGGCGTGGACATCCTCAGTCGGTGGCTGACGTGTCGGGTGGCGGGGAAGGCTTTAGCTTTAAGCAGACCTGGCTTCACTTCCCAGCTCTGCCATTTCTCAGCTGTGTGACCAGGTAAATGACTAGTTTTCCAAACCTCAGTTTGCCCTTCTGTTAAACGGGGATTAGAATACATGCCTCACAAGCTGTCTGTGGGGATTAGACAAGTTGGTGTGTCCGAAGTGCTCAGCATATCGTACATACCCTGAAAGGGGCTGTTCATGCTGGAAAGCTTTCTTTGACCGAATCCAGAAGGAATGTCTATGTCTGTTTGCTACTTGGAGAGGAGGTCCCATGGTTACATGGCTGACCTTAAGATCCTTCTGCCATCCTATTAAGGCCATACAGAAGTGAAAAAGGTACTAACCCATGTCCAATCTCTGAGTCAATGATGGAGAAATTTGACCTGGCTGTTGAAGAAAACAAAGACTGAATTAGCTTCAAAGCCCCATTTTTTTCACTCTCATTTCAAAAGAATGAGATTTTCCATTTAAGTGAAAACATTTCACATTTATGACCAAAATAAAAATCTAATTGTCCGTGAAAATTGTTATATGGATTTTTCGTTGCAAAAGGGCACCCAAACACCTAATAAATTTGCTTTAATTGATAAGTTATTTGGTTTTTGTGCTTGTGCAATATGGCACACACACCCCCAAAAGCTCGTGATTAACCTGATGAATTAGAGGCCTCATACATCTGCTTCAACTCACATTAGTAAATGAGAAAATATTTGTCTGATGTAACCACAAAATCGGGGGTCGGGGGAGTGCTTTCAAATGGATAATGTCAACTTCTAAAACTGTATTCTCTCCCAACTTTGGGTTGTGAAACACATCACAAAGCAATTAGAATGTATTCTGGTGTTTCTAGAAGACAATTTAAATAAAATCTACTTAATTTTGAGCCTTCAAGGAGGATCGTCACACAAAAAACAGCGTCTGTCTGTTTATTTAACTGTGCCTTGTGTGACTTGTGGGCTGTTATCATCTACAGCATCTTGGTTTCAGACCCATGTTGTGGTGCGATCAAATGAAAGGCAAGTTCACGTGGCAATGGGACGAGAGTGTGTGTGTGTGTGTGTGTGAGGGTTAGCCAGTGTGAGGGCTGGGAGGGCACGAGAGTGTGCATGTGTGTGAGTGCGTATGCACGTGAGAGGAAGTGTGCGTACATGTAAGCATGCATGTGTGTGTGTGCGTACATGTGGGTGCAGACCTGTGAGAGGGAGGGTGTGCGTGTGTGTGCACGTAAGTGCATGAGCGTGTATATGAATGTGCATGTGGGGGTCTGCGTGTGTGCATGTGCACACGCACGAGCTGTGAAGGAGGTGTAAGGGGTGAGACCAGCCCGACCTCATCTCCCTGCCACAGAAGTTGTCCCGCCCCAGTCCTCCTGACTCCCCCTAACTGGCCCTGCACAGCTCGTGCCCGGGGCTCTGGAGCTGGGGGCCTGGCTTTGAGGCTGGAGCTGCCTCTGAACTTGCCACAGTGTCCTGGGACAAATCAGTTGGCTTTTCCAAGCTTCAACTTCCTCCTCTGGAAAGAGGGTGACAGTATCTGCTTCACTCCGTTTCTCTGAGGATGAAGTAAGGCTGGCTTGCCAGGACTGTCCTAGATGACAGACAACGGGACAGAGTCAGTCCCCTCCTCAACCCCGCCCCACCCCTGCTTTCCTGATCTAGCAGTCGGTTCCTCCTCCTTCTGCTCCTGTAACAGGCTCACACCTTCAACTTGGCTTTGAATGAGTTGAGCTGGAAGGAGGCCCCTCATCACTCAGCCCAGCAGGTCCTGCCCATCGGCCTTTCTTGAAACTGTTACTTCCTTGCCTCCCTGAGTCCTGCCACGCCATGCCCCAGGCAGGTCTGGCCACAGCTCATTCTTCTCATTCGTCTTCCTAAATATTCTCAGCAGTGTCTCCCTCCCCTCAGCTCCTGTCAACCCTCCGTACCTCCCCTCGACTGTGGCCTGTGGGCCGGTAAGGTGAAAACTCCTGGGCCAGCCCAGCGGTCAAGGCCCCTGGGTCCTTTCTGGCTCCTCACTGCCTCCTCTCACTTCAGTCCCCACTGGGGCCTGTGTTGAATTGGAAGGAGGCATGTAGGGGTGAGGCAGGGGCCTCTGGGGGGTCCCATCTGTAGTTGGCTTGGGCTGCCCTAACAAAGTACCACCCACAGTCAGGGCGGCTTAAATGACAGACGTTTATTCCTCACAGTTCTGGAGGCTGGAAGTCTGAGATCCAGGGGTCGGCAGGGCTGGTTTCTCCCGAGGCCTCTGTCCTTGGCTTGCAGACAGCTGTCTTCTCCCCGTGTCCTCACGTGGTCAACGCTCCGTGTGTCTGTGTCCAAATTTCCTCCTCTTACAGGGACACCAGTCACATTGGATTAGGGCCCACCCATATGGCCTCATTTTACCTTAATTACCTCTGTAAAAACCCCATCTCCAAATACAGTCACGTTCAGAGGCACCAGGGGCTAGGACTTCAACATATGGATTTTGGAGGGATGCGATTCAGCCTGTGACACCGTCTAATCAGACTTGATACAGGAGGGGACACTCCAGATGTTGACTGTGGACAGGACCGAGAGAGCAGTGGTCAGCAGGAAGCAGGTGGGCCTGGGTGTGAGGGTGTGAGCAGGCCTGGCGTGGCGGCCGGGCCTGTGTAGGGAGAAGACTGTGGCCACAGTGTGCAGAAGGCTCAGAGGCCACACACCAGAGCAGCCTGAGGGCTCTCCTCAACCTGTCGCCGCTGCGAGGGAAACTGTTCCTTCCCCCCACAGGGCTGCGGGTGGGATTTCTCTCTGTCGGCCTGGTGTGTGAACCTTAGAAGGCAGGTTCTGACGGGAAGTGAGGTGTGTCTGAAAAATAATGAATGGGAACACAAATTAAGGATTACAGAAGAATTGCATTTTGTTTGCAGATCAAATCTTTCAAAACATATTTTGGGACTGAGCAGGGACCCTTAAAGAAATGTTTGCCGATGTGGTTTGGAAGAGAGTCACTCAGCATGCCCGTGGGAGTCACCGATTAAACCCACATTCTGTGGAGAAAAGTCTGTGAGCTGCTGCTGTGTGTCTGGAGGGGCTGGATGCTCTCACTGGTCGTCTCTGCCTGACTCTGTAGGCAGGGTTCACCTGGCAGGGGGTGGGCCCCGAAGCCCAGTGGGTGAGCCAGTGCTTCCTGAGCCCAGGTGCCTGCTCCAGCACCAGCCAGGCCTGTGCCAGCTGTGGCCAGGGTGGCGGTGTCAGGGTTTTTTCCTCTTTTTTTTTGAGGTATACTTGACATATGACAAACTTCACATCTTTAAAATGTATAATCTGATACATTTTGACATGTGTGTGCACCTGTGAAACCATCTCCACCGTCAAGATAGTGAACACGTCCATCAGCCTCCAAAGTCTCCTCCCACTCCCTGAACTCCTTCCCCCCATCCCGCCGCACCTGCCCCCCTGGGATCCCTGATTTCTGTCACTACTGGTGTTTTCTTTCTTTTCTGGGGAGATTTTTATATGAATGGAATTACGCAGTAGGCACTCTTTTGTTGGGGGGGTCATGTCCCCTTCACTCTGTAATTACTGAGAGATTCTTTGATACTTCTGCATGTATTGTTAGTTCATTCTTTTTCATTACTGAGTATTATTATTACATGGATATACCACAATTTGTTTATCCATTCTCCTGCTGATGGATGTTTGGGTTGTTTCCAGTCTTGGGTTATTACAGATAAAGCTGCTGTGCACATTCATGTAGGAGTCTGTGTGTGGACATGTGCTTTCGTTTCTCTGGGGTGGAAGTGCCCTAGAGTCGGGTGGTTGCTCATCCGATAGTTCTCTGTGCAGCTCTCACCCCTCCGGTCCTCTGCTCTGCACACTCCAATAGCCTTGCTCCATCTCTTCAGCTCAAGCTCTTGAGCTCAGGGAAGCTGCCAGGCCTTACACATGCTTCCCCTCCCTGTGCCACGGCCTGGAGGGCCCCCAGACAGGAGGCCGGAGCTCTTGTGCTCTGTGTCTCGGAAATCACTCTCCTTCCCTGCTTTACACCAGTGTCTCCAAAACCTTTGTTTTGTAGATTCTATTGGTGGGGTTTTGTGTTGTCGTCGTCGTTGTTTGGGTTTTATGTTGTTTTAGGCAGGATGGTAAATCTAGTCATTGCTACTCCGTCTTGCCTGGAAGTAGAAATCCATGATGCAGCCTTTAAAAATTTTTGGAATAATTTTAGATTTATAGAAAAATATCCTGTACATAACCATAGCACATTTGTCAAATGTAAGAAATTACCTGTGATACAATACTCTGACAGGCAGAATTCTAAGACAGCCCCCAAGATTCCCACCCTCTGGTGTACACACTTGGTATAATTCCCTCCCCTTGAGTGCAGGCAGCACCTGTGATTATGACTGAATTACTAATCAGCTGACTTTGAGTTAATTAAAAAGCTTATCCTTGGAGAGCCTGACTTAATCAGGTGAGCCCCTAATAGAGACTGGGCCCTTCCTGAAGTCAGAGAGAGTAGAAGCACAAGAGGCTGTGTGGAGGGGCCACATGCCAAGGACCTGTGAGTGTCCCCTATGAGCTGAGAGCAGACCCTGGCCAGCAGCCAGCAAGAGAATGGGGGCCTCAGACCCCAAGCAACCCCATGAGCTTGAAAGAGGACCAGAGCTCTAGAACACATTGATTTCAGCCTTGTGAGACCCTGAGCAGAGAACCAAGCTAATCAGTGTCCAGACTTCTGACCACAGAAAATATGAGATAGTAAATTTGTATTGTTTTGAGCTACTGATTTTGTAGCAACTTGTTATGCAGCAATCAAAAACTAATATAATTACTATTAACTAAAAAGGACCAGGTAAATTCATTAGTAACAATATCCCACTATTAATCCAGCAAGACTTCATCAAAAACCAATGTGAGGACCAGCATGAAGCTGCGGGTCCACTTCCACCACTTCCAATTTTTGAGATGATTTCAACATACCCATATTGTGTCTTGGTTGGAGGTGGTTAGAATTCTGATCAAGAATAGATCTGTTATATGAGAAAATATTTGCAAAGCATGTATCTGATAATGATGCAGTATCCAGAGTATATTAAAAAACTCTTACAACTCCACAACAAAAAGACAAACAACCCAATTTAAAAATGAGCCAAGGACTTGAACAGACATTTCTTCAAACAAGAGATACAAATAGGCAACAAGCACACGAAGAGATGTTCAACATTATTAGTCATTAGGGAAATGCAAATCAAAACCACAATGAGTTACCACTTCACATTCACTAGGATCTGTTTGTCAGGTTGGGGAGAAATTGGAACCTTCATACATTGCTGGTAGGAGTGTAAAATGGTTCAGCCACTGTGGAGAAGTTCGGTGGGTCCTCAAAAAGTTAAATATGGAGGGCCGGCCCAGTGGTATAGTGGTTAAGTTTGTACACTCCACTTTGGCGGCCCTGGGTTCGCAGGTTCAGATTCTGGGCACAGACCTACACACTGTTCATCAAGCCACACTGCGGAGGCGTCCCACATACAAAATAGAGGAAGATTGGCACAGATGTTAGTATAGGGACAATCTTCCTCAAGCAAAAAGAGGAAGATGTTGGCCCAAGGCCAACCTTCCTCACTCCACCCTCATAAAAGTTAAATATGGAATTACCATATGACCCAGCAATTCCGCTCCTAGGTATATACCCAAAAGAATTAAAAACAGTTACTGAAACAAACACTACTGTTCATGGCAGGGCTATTCACAATAGCCAAAAGGTGGAAACAGCCCCGATGTTCATTAATGGATGAGTGGATAAACAAATTGTTGTGTAATCATACGACACGATATTATTCAGCCATAAAGAAAAACAAAGTACTGATACGTACTACAGAGTAGATGAATTTCAAAAACATTATGCTACGAGAAAGAAGCCAGACACAAAAGGTCACATATTGTGTAACTGTTTATATGAAATATCCAGAATAGGTCAATCCATCGAGAGAGACAGCAGATTGGCAGTTGCCAGGGGCTGGGAGGAGGGAAGAATGGGAAATAACTGCTTAAGGGTGCAGGATCTCCTTTTGTGGTGATGATAATGTTTGGGAACTAGATGGAGGGAGCTAGATAAAGGGAGGGGTTGCACAACTTTGCGAATCCACTAAATGCACTGAATTGTTCACTTTAAAATGGTTAATTTTATGTTATGTGAATTTCATCTCAATTTGTGTGTGTGTGTTTGTGTGTGTGTGTGTGAAGAAGATTGTCACTGAGCCAATCTCTGTGCCAATCCTCCTCTGTTTTATGTGGGACACCACCAGTGTGGCTTGATGAGTGGTGCTAGGTCCACGCCTGGGATCCAAACTTGCAAAGGCTGCCAAAGCAGAGCACACGGCCTTAACCACTACACCACCAGGCCGGCCCCCTCACCTCAAAAAAGAATGGATGTTATAGAAAATAACAAAGCCATGTCTCAGTTGGTGGCGAGTGACTTTGTGATTCTGCTACCCATTTTTTTAACTGAACTACAGACTTTCTTCAGCTCTTCTCACCAGTTTATCCTCTGTGACCTTTTCCTATTCCAGGATCCCATCCAGGACGCCATATTACACTTAGGTGTCATGTCTCCTTAGTCTCCTCCAATCTGTGACACTTTCTCAGTCTTTCTTTGCTTTTCACGACCTTGACAATTTTGAGACATATTGGTCAGGTACTTTGCAGAACGTGCCTCAGTTTGGGCTAGTCTGATGTTTCTCATGAGTAGACTGGGTTATGAGTGCTTGGGAAGAATGCCACTAAGGTGGATGCCACTGTCATGGCATTGTGTCCGGGGTCCATGATGTCAGCATGACCTATCCCTGGTGACATGATCCTGATGACTTGGTTAAAGTGGTATCTGCTAGGTTTCTCCATTATGAAGTTACTATTTTCTTTTCCCTACTGTCCTCTGGGAAGGGAGTCACTTGTGCAGCCCACACCCAGGGAGAGGGGAACTTAGCTCTACCTCCTGGGGAGGGAAGTATCTACATGTGTTATTAGGAATTTTTCTGTAGGGAAGGTTTGTGTCTTCTCCCCATTTATTTATTCAATCATTTATCTCAGTATGGACCATGGATATTTAATTTATTAAAGTGTGTTATAATTCAATGCTACATTATTTATTTTGTTGTTTAAATTGTTCCAGTTTTGGCCATTCTGAGCTCTTTCAGGTTGTTTTGTGTTTCTTTCATGTACTCCTCCCCCTTTTTTTTCTCAAAGCACTTCTTTACTTTCTGGCACTATATGATACTCCAGGTTCACCTTGTATTTTTCATGCCCTGGCCCGAGAATCAGCCATTTCTCCAAGGTCGTGGTTCCTTTTATTGGAGAACGGTATTTAGAGACCAAGATCTGGGTGCTGGGCGTGCTTGTTGCTACTAGGATTTCGCTGGTTGTAGGTCTTCTCTGCAGACAGCTAGGGTATGTACTCATGTATATTCGCCGCTCTTTGTACACATACCTGTAATTATTTCTGTATGCATCTGTCTGTGTACATAACAGAAGCATGACTTCATAGCAATGTCTCTGACTAATCCCGCACCACAGGGTTTGTTCCAGCTTTCCCCCTTTGCTTATTTATAACTTCTTTCTCGACAGTGAGAAACTTGGCTCTCATTACTCATAGTTTATGTACTCATTTGTTCAACTCCAGTATATATGGAAGGTAGTTTCAAATGTGTTGCCCTGTAGCCCTGTGAGAAATAACTTTACCTACTAGAGTACAGCATTCATGTACAGTTCCTTTGGTCTTCAGCCTTACAGATCTTAACTGAAACGCTGTTTTGCAAAGTTACTCAGGTCAGCTACGTTATTTTCCCCACCACCTTCAGTGAGGTATGTCATACAGTTTTAATACAGTTAGATTCACTTGTCAGCCCCCATTTCATCCTGGGATTCTCCGACATCCTGGTTGAATTTTTTTTTCTTGTATGCATTAAAGTTGCTTCTTTGTGATGTACAGTCCTGTGGTTTTTGACAAACGCCTCGAGTCATGTATCCACCACCCCAATACCACGCGGAACAGTTCATCACCCTCGCATCTGCTCCATGCGGCTCCCTGCACTTCATTCCTTTTCCCACCACTGATCTGATTTCTGTCCTTATAGTTTTTATGGCCTGGCTTTGCACAGCAACTATTTTTTTAGACATGAGAATTGCTTATAAGTGGAGGTGGTCTTGCTTTGTGGTTGGAATTAGTTGATACCAGAGTTTAAGTCCAGCCCTGACACATTGCCCTCTCTAAGTCTCAATTCTCTCCTCTGTAAATGGGTATAACAATACTCCCAGCTTTACGGGGGTTATTGAGAGGACTGGATGAGATGACAGCTGTTGGCACAGTACCTGGCACATCATAAGTAATCAATAATCTTGATAATAATACTTTATGTTTTCTTTCCTCGTCCTCACCGTGCTCAGCATCAATGTGGAGGGGTCATAACAAAGAGCGTTAAAGAGGCCAGGAAATGCTGCCTTCTCGGGTTGCTGGTGGCAGTAAGAATGTGTGCATGGGCCCTTCCCTACGGGGGTAGGAGGAGCGCAGAGGGGATGTGAGGAGGGCAAGGGGATGTGGCTGGCATGGAGAGGGTTTGTCCCCACAAGCCTTTCCTCTGGTGTTTGTGGTGCATGTGTGCTACAGGGTTGGTCTTGGGAGTGGGGCTTTCTGAGGAAACGCCATCATCAGTCTGTCGTTCACACTTGCCCTCAGCAGGGGGATTTCAGTGCTTCATTTTGGCTCTTCTACTTCCAGGATTTTTTTTTTTTTTTTGACTGAGAAGATGCTATTACAACACAGAAAGAACTTTTAAAGAAGCCACTCACCATAATCCCGACAGCCGAGTGGGTCGGTGTTTGGTTCTTGCTGCCATCCCAGGCCTGAACTGTTACACAGATATAAACATTTTATTTATTGTATTGTAAACAGTTTTCCTGGTTGCTACATAGTCTTCGTAATGATGTTTCACGGAGACATGACAGTTCCATCAAGGGATTCACCATCCTTCTCTAAACCGCTCCTGCTGTTTTGTGGCGCAGCTTCTTCATGAATATCATCTTTTGCTTCTGCTGGTTTATTTCCTTGGGGGTATATTCCCTAGAATAGGAATTTTCTATCAAAGGATAGGCATGTCTTCGTGGCTTTATTTGCAGCATTTTACAGAAATAAATCATTACATTCCTTTTTGTATGTTAATCTATATTTCATCAAAATGCAACTGTTCGAGGATGTGACCAGACATCTAGTGAAGTGTTTCAGACGAATGCTCCAACCCATCCTTAATGAGTTTATCGTCTGACCACCTCATGCTCGGTTGCAAACCATGATTTTCCCTGACTGGTTTTCCTTGCCCCTTCCCCCCACAGACTTCAAGTTCTCCTTCTGGGTGCTTCTGGAGGGAACACTCCCAAAGCCTCCGTCTCTCCTCAGAAACTCATCCTTTATTTACTTTTGGAGTCAGGACTTGTTTGCATACGTAAAACCAGGACCATATTGTTTGCAGATGCTAGGGGTGCTGCCAGATAATTGAATGTAAAAAGTTGAGGCTTTTAATTCATTTTTAAAAACCTGGACACAAAAGAATATTTTCTTAAATTAAAAAAAAAGCATAGAAATAAAGATTGTGGGATTGGGTTTCTAATTCAGACATTTCACTTTGTGTTCATAGTAGCAACTTCAA